>NC_085010.1:18752887-18815387 GCF_963854185.1 Sardina pilchardus
TGTGTGTGTGTGTGTGTGTGTGTGTGTGTGTGTGTGTGTGTGTGTGTGTGTGTGTGTGTGTGTGTGTGTGTGTGTGTGTCTATGGCCCCTCCTTTATGTATGTGCGCGTGTCTGTATGTATGGCCCTTTATGTGCGTGCGTATGCGTGTGTATTTGTTGTGTGTATGGCCCTTCTTTTATGTCTTTCTCCTGTGTCTATGTCCCGCTTTCCCGTGTGCGTGTGCGCGTGTGTGTGTGTGTGTATTTGTTGTGTGTATGGCCCTTCTTTTATGTCTTTCTCCTGTGTCTGTGTCCCCTTTCCCGTGTGTGTGTGCGCGTGCGTGTGTGTGTGTGTGTATTTGTTGTGTGTTTGGCCCTTCTTTTATGTCTTTCTCCTGTGTCTGTGTCCCCTTTCCCGTGTGCGTGTGTGTGTGTGCGTGTGCGCGTGCGTGTGTGTGTGTGTGTGTGTGTGTGTGTGTGTGTGTGTGCGTGCGTGCGTGCGTGTGTCTCTCTCTCTCTCACACACACAGATGGAGTTGGCCGTGGCCCCCATGTGCAGGCGCGTGTCAGACCTGGGGAAGCCGTATCGGCTGCTGCGCTCCTTCAGGTGAGTGGCGCTACGCTCCATTTGCCCCACCGCTGGAACACACACCTCGCAGTGCACAGTCTTAACACGTCTCTCTCTCTTTTGTCACTCATCCTCCCTCTCTCTCTTTTGTCACTCATCTCTCTCTCTCTCTCTCTCTCTCTCTCTCTCTCTCTCTCTCTCTCTCTCTCTCTCTCTCTCTCTCTCTCTCTTTCTGGCTTGTGCACTTAGTCTCACCTGTTTCTTCACTCTCTTGTCACCTCTCTCTCTTTCTCTCTTTCCCACTCTGGGCTCTCTCGCTCTCTCTTTCTCCCTCTCTCTCTGTCACTCTTCACCTTTTTACCTCCGCCGCTCCGCGCTGAGCTATCATAGCTGAGGCCGGCAAGCCGAGGTCCCTTCTCCTGCGGAATATTGCCGCTAATTAGCTGTTAGCCGGCGAGCGAGCCCAGAGATGCCAGTTTGATTAGCCCAGACGCGGTCAGGACAGGAGGCCTAATCCTCCGACTGGGCACGCTCTGTTCCGCGTTGCTCATTTCCATCGTTAATTAGCCAGCCCCTAATGGTTTTGTCTTAGCGAGCGCTTAATTGATAAGTGGCGGCGGTTCGCGTTCCTTTCCTTCCCTTCCCCCACTCGTGCGCGGCCCAAAAACAGCTGTCCTACCTGGCCGACCGCCGCGCTCTAATGAACTCCCCGAGCTCGGGTCAGGCTCCTAATTAAAAGCTGTAATTGGCGTGGCCACTGCACCCGGTAGCCCCGCACTGTGTGTGTGTGTCTCTCTCTCTCTCTCTCTCTCTCTCTCTCCCTCTCTTTCTCTCTCCCTCTCTTTCTCTCTCCCTCTCTTTCTTTCTCTCTCTCTCTCCTGTCCTGTGGGCGTAAGCTGAGCTCCATATCCAAGCGTTTTGGTGCCGTCAGGTGTGCTGTCAGGTGGCCTGTTTGCTCTCCATCCCGTCCCTATTCTAACTGCTCCTCCAGGACTCCTAATGGAATCAGGCTGCCGCTATGTCAGTCCACACCCCCCCCCCCCCCACACACACACACACACACCATCACCCCTGCCAACCGGAGGCGGCTTACGGTAGCCAGTGCCAACGATGATGCCTCTCCAGGGGACGAGGGGAGGGGGGGCGGTGGTTGGCTCTGCTCCGACCAGGTGTTTGATGAGCGAGCGTGGCTGCGGGCGAGCCAGGCAAGCCTGGTGGTGCAGCTCGGTGAGCGGGCACCTGAGCTGTTATCTCACCACCCCCAACCCCCCACGCAACCACCACCACCACCACCTCCACCACCACTCCACCTCCTCCACTCCACTCCACTCTCTGCCATTTCCCACAGAAATTCTATCTGGCCCATTACCGCTCAGGAGAGGAGAGGAGAGCAGAGCAGAGGAGAGGAGAGCTTTTATGGTTGTGGCTGGATAGGCTTTATCTGTCCCTGTGCCCCCCCACCTCCTCCCGCTGTGGTCGGCTGTGATAGGCAGAAAGCAAGCACTTGTGCACTCTCTATTACATACACACACACACACACACACACACACACACACACACATATATATATGCCCGCGGTGAAGGAGCCACAGCTGGAGTCCTCAGCCAACCCCAACCCCTAGGCTCTCCACAACAACACCAACCACTGACACATGAATACACTGCCACACAAACATACAGAAGTACAGTACATTGACACAAACATGCACACATATAGCAAACACAGTCATTAACATATGCGCGCACACACTCCTAGCCCCTCGTGATCTCAGCTGACCCTTGCTGACCCAACGCACGTGTGGATCAGTAGGGCTACTCTACTCTGTATTTCTATTCACCTGTCTATGACTACTTTTCTCTCTCTCTCTCTCTCTCTCTCTCTCTCTCTCTCTCTCTCTCTCTCTCTGCCTCTGGGTGGTTGCCTATGGCTTCAGTAGTCAAAAGTATTGCGCTTTGCCTCCCTTAAGTCATGCGCAAAGAGCGTGCGTGCGTGCGTGCGTGCGTGCGTGCGTGCGTGCATGCACAAAAGTGTGTGTGTGTGTGTAAGAGAGCCATGCAGCCCTTGACAGCATGCCGGAGTTGATGCAGCAGCACGAGTCCCGACTGTAAAGGCAGTGAGTGCCTTCTCCTTCTCCGGGTCGCGGCTCATCCGCTGTGATGGCATAAGGGGGCTTCCATTAACCTTTTGTTCAAGCGGCCGCTGGTGGATGCGGAGGAATTATGATTCATGGGGACTGGATCTACCCAGCCGTATGACAGTATTTTCTGTGTGTGTGTGTGTGTGTGTGTGCGCGTTCATGGAGTGTGTGTGTGTGTCTGGGTGTGTGTGGGTGTGTGGGTGTGTGTGCGTGCCTGCGTGTGTGTGTGTGTGTGTGTGTGTATGTGGTTGTGTGTGTGTGTGTGTGTGTGTGTGCCCGTACGTGTGCGTCCGCGCGCGCGTTATCTGCATGTTAATGACGACCCCATCCCTCTGCCTTTGGGCTAATGCTGTGCCAGAGCACATAGCGCCCCAGGCCTGAGGAGGAGCATGAGGAGTTCACGCCAGAGGAGAGCCCCGCAGCCTTATGCTAACGCAGCTCCACTGCACCACACACGAGTCCCCACCACAGCAGCAGCAGCAGCAGCAGCAGCACTGCACTCACAGATTAGCATAGCGCGCAAACTAGCACACAAAACCCAGTCCATTTAGCATGGAATGTTATATTGTGAAGGCTTGTGTGATTGCTGATGTAGATTAAATATCATTTGCTATGTGTTCAACTCCAGAATGTTTTGTTGCTGATCTAATGTTGTTCAGGATTTAAAACATTTTTTAACTATGAAATGTCTTCCATTAGTGTTAATTACTAGTCTGGTTATCACCATACTAAGATCAGTCCTTTAAGATTGAACATTAATCTGGGAAGTATGCGCTTTACTTCTACTGCACAAGAGGCATGATCAATGGGCATAGTTCAAATTACTCCGTACGCTTGGTTAGTACTTCAACCAATCAGACCAACGATCCGGGTGTGCCTGGTGGATAAGCCAGTTTGTGATTGGACCCATCAAATGTGGACAGGAAGCAGGGCGAAATCCAAATCACCGGCAGATCAGGCTGGGTTTACCCAGACTAGTTACAGTAATTACAGTTAAAGCCAAAAACCAGTTTAGCCAGTGTAGCTGTGTGAGCCATGGTGAGCCATGTTAAGAGCCATGTTGTGAGCCATGGTGAGCCATGTTAAGAGCCATGTTGTGAGCCATGGTGAGCCATGTTAAGAGCTGTGTGTGAGCCATGGTGAGCCATGTTAAGAGCCATGTTGTGAGCCATGGTGAGCCATGTTAAGAGCTGTGTTGTGAGCCACGGTGAGCCATGTTAAGAGCCATGTTGTGAGCCATGGTGAGCCATGCTAAGAGCTGTGTTGTTGTTGTGTCTGTGTGCTGCAGGCCACTGCTCTTCCAGACCAACGAGCTGATCGCCAGCAGTCAGGCTCTGGGCGATGTCATCCCTTACAGCTGCATACTGCACTTCCTGTTCACACGCGCACCTCCTGAGCTCAAGTCACCACATCAGGTGTGTACACACACACACACACACACACACACACACATACATATACACACACGCACACACGTATCACATCATGTATACCACATGCTTTATAAATGCAGTAATACACAGAGGGATGTACTGTCGTGGAGGTTAAACGCAAGTCAACGCAGTTTATCCAAATTTCAGAAATAGAGTTGATCCACCTCTCAAAAGAGTTTATTCACTAATTGCAACTTTTAACATTCAAAGATCACACTGTATTATCCACATTCACAATATGTGCACTCATCACACTCTATAGGAGCCATCTAATACCACTGGTATTGGCATAAACATTAGATAATAACCTCCACGATCGTCAAACATTCATCACTCAACAGCCACTCACACATGGCCCATGCAAACACACACACACAGACACACACACATCCCTTCAGGTACAGTATACCACAGTACACACTCCAATTGTGTTATGCTAATTAGCTTTACAGTATCTGTCCCATAAACTACTTGATTTTTTTTGTCTTTTGTAGGTAGCATAGTTAAAAACATAAACGCAATTAGTGTCAAATATGAAAAACGGCCTGTCGAGTTGCATTGGCCAGGTGGGGATTAGCGCAGGTGCATGCGGATGTCTGAGAGCGCTAATTCCGCTAAATATGGCCGCCGCCGCCACGGTGGCCTCCAGTCAGTGTTACGGGGCCGCCTCCAGGGTGTGTGTGTGTGTGAGGTTAGCAGAGGTCCCTGTCACGCTCACGCTCACGCTCTGCCGTCTCCACAGAGAGCAGAGTGGTCCATTGCCCGCTACTCCCAGTGGCTGGACGACCACCCCTCCGAGAAGGACCGCCTCACCCTCATCAGGTAAGGTCATGTCTTGAAGTGGTCATCCACTCGCGCAGAACCCCGTCAGGGGTCTGAATTTCCTGCTATTTTGAAAAAAAAAAAAAAAGAATTGAGTGGAAAAAATGGGCCCATGTGTGTACGCATGTGATTTGTTAAAAAAAAGAATGAGCTGTCCTGAATTTTAGGGCTTGTTCACCTTTATTTCTGTCAGTAATAAATGGGCTGTTGCCACGGTAATTATTTTCTCTTAAAAATGAATTAACCTCTACTCAATGAGTTCAAACTCATCCACACAATTGGTGGCTTGAGGGGGTAAGAAAGCAAACTGAGAAACTAGGAGATGTGACGCCTCCTTGTGTCAGAAAGAAGCAATGAAACTTGGAGAAAGCAGAGCAGCTTTATTTAGAGTAACAGTGACCTCTAGTGGTACTGTGAGTTCGTACACATTTTACCCTGATTTATAATAGATAGCATGCCATAGTGGCATGCATGGCAATGACCTGGTAAAAATGTGAACAAAGGAATAATGTCTTTATACATTGTGTCCTGCATTCATATTTGTAGTTGTACTCCGTAATTTCCTGACTATTAGCCGCGACTTGATTTAGCTAAATTTCTTCAGCTATGAGGTTAATACAGGGGGGCAGTTAATATGGTTTTGTTTCTTTTAACTTGCATAAAACACTGTCCTGCGGCTTATACACAGGAAATTACCGTATGTCATCATCTGTGTCAGAGTAGTAATTTGACGACCCCTCTTCCGTGTGTGTGTGTGTGGCAGGGGGGCTCTGGAGGCCTACGTCCAGTCGGTCAAGGCGAGGCAGGGGAAGGAGTTTGCACCCGTGTATCCCATCATGCTCCAGCTGCTCGTGAGGGCCACCAGTGGCGTGAAGGAGACCTGACCAATCCGTGGAGCTCATTCATATCAGCCTCAAGACTTTTGTATTGCCATACCTACAGTACAAATCAACGCAAAACACTGCTAAATATTATAATTTTTTGTAATCAGTCTAAATCATATTGCTTCTGTGAATCTGTTATTAGAGCACAGTTCACAGGCAGCGTTTGGATTATTTTTTTTGCTGTCTGAATCAGTGTACTAATATGATTTGGACTATCTACATAAAGAACTGTGTAGGTATGTGGCGTTCAATCTCTTCACGGTAAAAAGGTTGTCTCTGGGTAGATATCTTCTGGTTCCTTCTTAGTTATAAAGAGGACATTATTAGAGGTCAGGTTTAAGATCATTGCTGTTTTTTTTTTTTATTTATTTTCATTTCCTTGTACTTCTGTAACTCATTATGTGGGAGGGAAGGGCACTGTAATATATTAAAACTCTGATTTGACAACCTGCTGTGTTACTTGTGTAAAGCTAAAGCAGCTTTGGGCTGTCAATGCGTGATATAATATTGTTAAATCAGTTAATTGTGTGTTTGTCCATTTCTACTTGGTGGCAATTCACCAAAGTTGTTTCCAGTGACTCTGTCTGTTTAGAGGTTTTTTTTAACATCTCTAGATATGAAAGGCTATTGAATTGTACTTCTTATCTCATTTGAGTCAAATCAATATTGAAGCATAATCGAATGATTCGCTTCATGTGAATTGTTCTTATCAAATCAAATGGGCTATGAAATGCAGTGCCTGTACCCAGCCGTACAACTGAAACCTGCATGACGGTCAAAGATTCCAACCCTGCACAGCTGGACCACATCTCTTAAAGAAGAGACGACGCCGTATCCTGCCGAGGATGAGATGCTGAGCACTGAGGGATGGGGTGGAAGTGGAACAGGAAGCCCTTCTCCCAAATCATCACCACTTCACCATCTACAACACAAGGTAGCACTGACTGCCCATACAGAAATACTAACGCCAGATTTATTCATCAGACACAGTGTAAAAATAACATATGAAAGAAGACATTCGACTCTATTGCAAAGGAACAAGTAAAGAAGGTACAGTATGATACATGTAAAGGTTTAAAAATCTACATAGAATCAGAGTGGAACTGTGTAGGATCAGTAGTGTCCTTATTGGCCAATACATCTCAGTCTGTGCAGGGAGATCTTACCCATGCTGTTGCTTAACCTTTTTAAGAGTTACAGATAGGCACGTAGTGGCAGCTATATGTACTGCCATTGAAACTGTCTCTATAAACAGCAGTCCTGGGCTTATTTGACAACTTTACAACAGTGTACAGGCCTTGACAGGTTGTGAGAGGAGGACCTCAAAAACTTTTTTTCTTCTGGCTATCCCATCTGCCATTGCTTCAGAAGCAACAGGAGGGGTCGATCATGAGCATGACGTCGATGCCGTATGTCTCCAGGATGTGCACTAGGAACTTATGGTCGGCCTGGGGGTCCAGGCCCATCCTCCGCACGTGCTGCTCGGTCAGGGCTCGATCCACACTGGACGCCACCTCCAGAAGCGTCTGGAAAATCTTAGTGTTCAGCTCAGAGAAAAACCTGTACGATAAATCAAGACAAAAAAACAACACAATCACTTGTCTACATTCTGGAGAAAAGAAAAAAAAACACTCTCAAACATGCAAACAATAAGCAATCCTGGAAGCCTGCTCAGAATGATCAGTAAATTGTTTTCTTTGATACCTATCTGTTCATCATACGTACAAAATGAAGAGATCCTCTTCAGTGTAGCTGGAGTGTCCCACCAGCCTCCTTCTGGAACATATGATCAATAATCACTTACAACACAGCAATAAACGTGACCATGTTAACAACAGACAAATAACCAAAACAAAACGTCCAGTGCGCATACTGTCGGGTGTTTCTATGGCGAAAAGGTGTCGTTCTACTGTGCTTTTTGACTACTGCAGGGCATCTTACCTCTTCTCCTGGAGTCTCTTGTACTTCTCTCGGTCAGAGCTGGTGAGCCGTAGCAGTGGTTGCAAGCTGTCCCGGTGTGTCTGCACACTCTGATTCTCCACGTAGATATCAAAGAGGTGCTTCTTCTCCTGAAAAATCCTCTCTGTTGTACCTTGACATCAATATCAGCTCCAACAATTAGCATATACTTTCCTATTATATACTTTACTTTACAGCCTGCACAGGATGCCTGCACAAGGTATGGACTCTTTACTTTTTATTTTGTTAGGATTTATTTGCCATGTACTACCACAACTGTTGTGTACTATTTTTTTTTTTGGGGGGGGGGGGATTATAATCTTGGCATCATTGAAAATGAAAGCTACCCTTTCCAATAATGAAATAAAGGTTGAATGAATGAATGATCAAACTAACTTACAAGCCACATATGACAGTTCTGTCTCCAGAGTGTGTATATCGGTCACATTCACATAAAAGTATGGGCGAAACGGAGGCAGTCCTCTGCTGATGCCAGATAAAGGCACATTGGCTAAGGCACAGCAGCTGTAGACTACAGGGAAAACAAAGAAGAAGTACAATATATTATATGTAATATATGTGTGAAGACTATGGTGATAACAGTGTGGCTTTGAGCAATGCTAGCAGTATCTCCTCACCTCTGAAGCATACTTCTCCTACAGGAGGAGGGGAGAAGATCAATATGCGTCTCCTCAACAGAGAAAACTTCCACAGTACCATGACCTGCTCTCCAAAGAACTGCACGAACTGAGACATGCATCCATCCGGGTGAGTGACCTTCAAAGACATGCATTCATCCATCCATCCGTCAATCAATCAATCAATCAATCAGGCACCTTTGGATGAATACCTGATCAAGATATCTCTATGTTGTGAGCCACTGTACATCTGCAAATATCCCACAGAGCTTCCTCAGACTGCTACCTTCATATCAGGGGTCAGGAAGTGTTTGTGAGTTGACAGGGCAGGAGCCATGTTGTTCCGTGCTGTTCTGGCAGGAAGCAAACCCTTCCTCTGGTCAAAGAAAGTCTCCAAAGCAGAGTACTGGCCTGGACAATTCAACTGGTCCCTGTATCAACAAAGTCAATTAATTACAGACTCCATCCCACAAACAAGCCCCAGTTGTGAAACAGTACAGCATCCAGAATATGCGAAAAGGGACACGTAAATCCTCCATTCTGGCTAACCACCCAACTAATCTGGAATTACTGTAAGCTGAGCAATGTGTCAATCACATGCTAAAAAAGCATTTTCTTGAACTGATTTGTAGTTTGCCTTGAGAGGTTAAACTTTGCCCAAAAGATCGAAGCACACATAAGGCTGGGAGTATAGGCACTGGGGAATGACAGTAATGGACTCCTGTGACAGTGACCTCGTTGTGGCCAAGGACAAACACGAGTCCCTCAGCACAGCATATCTCCTCTGAAAACAGTAAACATAGCCATGGTGACCGAGGCTAGACCACGTGAGATGTGTGTGTGTGGGGGGGGGGAGACAAACAGGCCCCAGCTCTGCAAGAGAGACCCATTCATTTGTTAAGTTAGGCTACTAAATTAAAAACTTTGACAATTAGCTGACACATTTGCTGTGTGTCGATATAGTATACTGTACATATCCAAAATAACTAGTCATGTGTTCAATACTAATTCAATTCTTTGTGCCCCGCTTCCACATTCTCAGGGCTGAGGAGAGTTGTTGTTTACATTGTTTAGGCAGTTCCGTGCTCTTAGGACACTGAAATCTTGGTATTAGCACTGCAATTGGGCTACACAGCAAGATCCTGACACCCACTACTGTTGGGGACAAATAATGGGTGAAAATCTTTAATAAATAGTTAGATAATAATAATAAAAGAATAGTTAATGTATCACAGGTGTGGAAAACATAGAATGTGAGGGGTTATACAGTTGAGCTGAGATAAAGTTCAGTAAAAGTCAACAGAGAAGCCTTCTCACCTGACCTGGTTCTCCAAGAATGCCATGTGACGGTAGAGTGTGGTGTAGGAGGGAGACAGGATGCCCACAGACTTCATCCGTGCCCCCCTCTCCAGTTCACTCTCCACCGGCAAATTGGCAAAACACGCCAGGCCAAAGTGAGAGTCCTTCCGGAAATATCTGATGAGAACATGCAAAGGGGGGAAAAAATAATAAAGCGCTCACACTTGAGGAGCATGTTATCTAGATGTGAGTTGTAAAACAAGTTTTTTTTAAAACTCACACAAAGTCACTGGCAATTCTGTGGGAACCACTGGCCATGGACTTGAACTCGACTCCATCAAGGTTAAAATCTTGTGGGAGGCACCATTCCAACATATTACCTAAAATTGCAAATGAGGTCAGTGTGATATTAAGTGTGTTACTTTTTAAAAAAAGTTTAAGCCTAGAGCTATAAGTCAACCTAGATGGGTACACAGATAGAGGAGATATCCTGTCAAAGGGTAAACAGTCATCAGGGAAGTTATTACTTGTGTTTGCTCACAACCGGTTTTCCCCTCATCTTGAACTAACTGGTCATTTGGAATAGCGTTAAAGATAAACAAGAAAGCAACTCCTCCAATATGCTCAGCTGAGCAAACATCTCAACAGTCGCACGGAGTTACTGTTCCATCCATGTTTATCAAAGAAAGAACTTCAGATAATATAATCCAATTCTGAATCTGAACCACAAAATACCTTTAATGAGCTACTGAGACGAGTCCTTTAGATCAGTCAACCGTATTTCAATAATTTAATGAGTGTAGAGTGATGGGCGTACCCTCATTAAGCATTAATAATGCATGACGTGTTTGATGGCCGGTAGTACAGACTGCAACTCGTGATTGTCACTAGGGTCCCTGGAGGCAAATCTCGAGATCTCTCCCACATCTCTCTGGCTATTGCTCCATTTTCTGCTCCGCATTCCGGGAGAAAATGATTATTATGATAGGCTACTTGCATCCGCAATCGTTTTTTATTCCATCATACAGTTTTATTTTTGAGTTCTCAGTCCGTTTTGCATAGGGAGGCAAAACCTCTTGCGATGGAAACGCAGTAGCCTAGGGAGCGCCAAACTTTGCAAGGGGGAAATCAATCCCAGTGTTTTAGAGTGCCCAAACTCTCAGATGCACACACACGTATTTTCTAAAGTAGCCAATATCTAATAATTCCCACGTACACCAAAAACATTAGGCTACGGCACAAGTTAGACATATCACAGCAGGAACAGTCCCCACAGATTTCCAACACAGTTCCCCTCGGGAAATGTCCGTTTGTCAGCAGGCTGGCGCACCCACTCCCCTGATGCCTAACCCCAACCTTTTCCTTGATCCAGCCATATCGATTATGTTTCAAGGACTGTTTAAGCTATGTTTGTTTAATTGTAGGTGATTCTGTGTTCACTTGAGAAGTATGGCTTTAGACACGCAAAATATTATTTCAAAATGGTGTGGTATTTTGTGTTTATTTCGTGCGCAAAAGGGTGACTCACCCGATCTTGTATCAAATGTCACCACAAATACGGCAATAACTTGGTCCTGCTGTCTCCGGCTCCATTCTACGTCTCTTCGGGTTGTCACATACTGCCTTCCTTTCTGTTGATCACGTTCATTTTGCCAGACCCACGAACTTACAGCCTTTTCCGTAAGGACACCTGAGTATGAGCTGGTCAGTTCGCTGGCCACAGCCTCTCTAGGACTTGAGCTCCATCCTGTACCAGGCACCGTGCTACCAAGAGCTCTACTACTTACTGTGGTTGCTCGGGGGGAATTTTCGTTAACTTCGGTTGTCAAGGAGGGTTCCTCCACAGCTGCAACCTCCTCCCAGTCAAGAAGTGGTGATCGATCAGACCGCTCTCCCATTATTATGATTTTTAATTATGAATCGATACCGAGTTCGACTAATGTACATAACGCAACCGAAACATTGCATTTGCTAAGCTATAGCCTACTTCAACAGTTTGCCAGTCACCGCTGCTCCCATTATTTCACTAGGGAAAGTGCGCTACTTCGGAATGACATGTTGACATCAGGTCAGCTGAGTATTACTTCCGCTCTGAAAAGGCTCATTATTCCATAAAGCCCGGTAAGACGCGAGGGGGAAAATCCAAGTTATCGCATTTTGAGTTTGTCCAAAATGAGGTCTAGTTTTTTTTTCCTCACAACACAACAAATGTAAATATCATCTCTGCTGGCAAAAATTCTGCCTACATCATCAGGTGTAGCCTAGGCCTATTATATTTGTTTTCTTTTTTAATAGTCTATGGATGGCTACTGTCTGCAGTAGTGACACATTTGATACATTTGAAAATAAGCTTATAATCATTGTTTTGTGATTTCACCACATTTCATTGAAATTCAGATGAAAAATTAAACACACGGATACATTTTTGTTTTACTTTAAATGTAATAACATTTCACATATCTTGTTGAAAATCTACAGTCTCACAAAAAAAACTACTGATGTCCATTTTTAAGTTGAAGGAGTGTGGGGTGGAGAAGTGTCGGCTACTTCCGACTGAGTGCAAGGGCACCATAAGCCACTATTCCCATTACAGCCACCAGGGCGGCGCTGCCATAGAGGAGTGAGGAGAGCTCGAAGGCAGAAGAGGGAGGTACGTCTGGCTCAGGTTCTTGTGTCGCAGGAACCTCCTTGGTCGGGATGTCAAAGGACTCCTCCACAGCCAGAGGAGCGGCAACAGGCTCTGCCAGGGGCTCTTTCTGGGTCTCCACCAGGGGCACCTTGTGTGCTTTTCTCGGTGGCTGTGGCTCTAGCCGAGGCTGTAATGAAGGTACCTCTTTGAGTGGTTTGAATTCTGGATCTACAAGGACCGGCGGCGACACGGTGGGGACAGGGAGAGGAACCGTGGCTGTCGCCGGTGGCTCTGGGATTGCGGGCGGGGGCGTTGAACTGAGAAGAGGCCAGACGACTTCCTCGGGCTCCTCCTGGAGCTCGGGCTCCTCCACGGACATGAGCAGATCCATAGTCTTTGGCGCCTTCAGGCCGGGGGCATCCCCGCGCCACGCCTGGACCTCCTGCTCCGCCCGCAGCTCGGCCAGCTCCCTCTCGGTGCCCAGCACGCTCATCACGCTCCCCTGGAGCTCCTCCACCCCCACCCCGCGGGACGCCATCTCCTCCTCCACCTCCGCGTCCCGCAGAGAGCGCGCCTCCTCCTGACGCTCGGCCTCCTCCAGCAGCTCGGCCTCCTCCCGCTCCAGGTGGACGATGTCCGAGATGGAGGAGTGGTTCTCGCTGCGCTCCTCGGCCAGAAGCAGGGACTCGCCGGCCTCCAGGCTTTTGGCCTCGTCTGGGTCCAGTGTGCCCACCGTGGCCCATGATGAAGCCAGGCTGTCGGTTTGCCAGGAGCTGGGGCCGCTGGTCTCCTCGGGACTCGTGGCGACTGTGGGCTTGCCGAGCTGCCCCTGCTGACCCTCCCCAGACGGGGTGGCAGCGCTTGGACCCTCCATTGATGCCCCCTGGGCCTCTCCTTCCAGACTCAGCAGAAAGCCCTGTAGACACACAGCAGAACAGAACTTAGCCTTGAACTGAGTCTATTTGACTGGTCTATAGCTTCAAGCTTTTGGTATTATCATGTCATGCATTGTCCTTTCCTATGAACTCGCGATAGTCATTTAAAACGATGTTACACATATTCTTGAATGTCACCTCAGTCAACATCTTCACTGTTATCCTGTTTAAACATTCACTTCTATCTATAGGCATGTGGCCACATAGCTGGTCGCGCACAAGTGCTATATATACATATCCATCTGTCCTCCTGCAGTGGAAGCTATTTTGGATATTTCACATGACATGACGCACCTTGACGTGGTCTGGACAGATTAGTGTGCCTGGCATCTCTCCCTTACGGTGGCCATAGGGCCGAAAACACTTACATGTAACAGTGAAGCACTAAAATCTTTCCTCTTGTCATCGACACTCAGTATGGATTTAAAATAGCATGTTCCACATACACACTTAGGAAAGAGAGAAGGCCTCTCTTACTCTCTCTCTCTTACTCTCTCTCTCTTTCTCTCTCTCTCTCACTCTCTCTCTCTTTCTCTCTCTCTCTTGACTGTTGCAGTGAAACCAAGTAAAAGTGAAAGATAAGAACTTTCTAACAAGTGCGTAAGATGACACTTGCAGATCAGAGGTTACACAGCTGTCAGTGGAATATTAGGCTCAGCCTGCCCCCTCAACATGCGTTTCATTAGCACGTCCTCTGCTTCTGTACTGCAATGAGTCTATACATTTCACAGCTGCATGTTGTAGTAGCGCTGCTTACAATGCTACAGCAACATGTGGCTGTGAAATATATAGACTCACTGACTGAGCACCTTATAGTTTTGTCGCTCTGCCGTCCCTTCATAACTTAGTTCAAAGCTTAGCATAGTTCCACTCATATGCTAACGACACAGGGAGGAGGTATCTGCTGATTCTGTTAAGCCACATAATCTAATTTTAGATGGTAAACAATCAAAGGTTAAGTTTGAGGGGTGCATCTCAGCTGCATTGGGTAATAGTAGGTCAGAACCAAAAAGGTGTCCTGTTACTCCACAGAAAAAGTGTTAAGTCTGATTGTTGGGCACACTGTTAGGGTCATAGGGGCTTTTTGGAGCACCATGTTAGGATCATAAGGCTTTGTTGGAGCTTTGATTTCAGCTGGGAAAAAAACATGGATGCAGTTCACAGGACAGCACAGTCACTGTCCTATTCTGCTGTCACAATCACAGGGCTAGGGGAGTGGGCCAAACTGGCACATGACCAAGACTTTGTGAATGAGGAGTTGGGTCACTACAAAAACATGTGCCCTGTTGAGCTCGGTATCCAGACGAGTTCTCATTCTGCACAAACGCAATGACTAGGCTCTCATAAACTCTCAAATACTACTCGTATTAACCATAGACTGTATATATAGATAGTTCTATTTACAGTCTATGGTATTAACAAACATTTATGTGTTAAATACATATGACCCTGATCCAAACAGTTACCTGTTCATAATCAGACCATTAGATTATTATCGATGATAATGTGGATTCATTATCCACACACTCAACAGTTTGTTTCCCCGAGTAACAGGATTGACAATTTGCATTTAGTGGTGGAATGATGTTGTGTGCATTAATCTGACCAATGTAAACGAGACTGGTCAGCAAGGCCCTACGTCTTTTGGCAGAGTCATGCGTGGTTTTCATTGCCATGCATGCTCAGACTGACGGCAGCTAGAGGTCAGTCTGAATGTTAACCAGAGTGGGGAGACTGGGTAAGGGGAGAGTTTACGGCCTCTGAGTCAACAGCGACGAGTGCTCCGGACTGGCAGACTGGCTTACCACATACTGTAGGTCTCCAAGCAATGCTGCCAAATTAACCCTGCTTTGTAATCTAGGCCCTAATCCTCTCATTGATTAACTGCATTAACTGTACCATCAAAAACAACAAAACAAGGCTGGGTATCGTGGCTGGGTGTTTGCTATTCAAGCACAAGTAGGATTTCACATGTTTTGCTACATTGTGTTACTCCATATTTTGTCAATCTTTTTTTTTTTTTTTTTACAGCTTCACCACTGACAGAGGACAAAGACACAAGAGAGGGCCTATCATTCTTCCCCTGGCCTAGACACAAGAGGAACACTTAGTCTTTCTAGGACAGCATAACTAGAGCTTATGTCCACAAACACACCACACAGTCACATACACACACACCACAGACAGTCTGTTCAGTCCCTGAGCTCTAAAGACAGATGTGAAGAGTACAGCCTGGTAGCATTGTCTGTGCAAAATAGTTCTGTTACAATAAGATCAGAGAAATCATAAACAAAATCCTACCTGTTTAACTGTCTGAAGGTTGCAGAGAGTGTACTGCAGCACAGGACTATGTTACAGAAGGAACAGACACACTGCTAAGCAGAGGGAAGAGGAAGTGAGGGAAGAGAGAGAGAGGGAGAGAGGGAGAGAGAGAGAGAGAGAGGGAGGGAAAGAGAGAGAGGGGGGTTCAGCAGGCTGCACTGACCAACTGCTGCACTGGAATGCTTCAGTGCTGTCCCTCCTCCCTGTTCCACACGTAGAACATGCCCCACTGCTCGAAACCCTCTGTGAGACAAACTCAGAGGGAAATGTTGCACTCAGAATATTGGCACGTTAGCACACATTCAGTTGTGTGACTAAGTTTAAAGACAGGTTGTTATATACCCATAAAAACACAAAATGACAAGGTCACCCGGTGCCATCTAGTGGCAAAACGTGGGTGCACACAAACTGTAATGGAATTGATGGATTATTATTTTTCGCTTGGTCCTTGGTTAAAATATAATGTATATATATATATATTTTTTTTTTTTTTGTATAATAATTGCTTATTAATGTAAACAGACATAAACACAATCAAACACAACATCCTCCAAACTACACCATTAATGTGCAAAAATATATTCTTGAATTAAAAACAAATGTAAGCTTATTATTGATCATACATTATTGGTGAGACTGATCAAATTATATTGACTGGAGTTAGAACATGTATGACTTTATTTTAAGATGTATGACTTTATTAACTGTATTTTTATCTTCATGGTTTTCTTGAATGCAAAATTATGTCTGCATTATTATTATCACCATCATCCCTCCATAGCATACTCTGAGGTGCTTGTCTCTGCCTGATGTGAGTCAATGGTCGATTTGAGTTGTGCCCTGCATCATCTGCTTAAATGTAAAAGCTGTCTCTGACACACACACACACACACACACACACACACACACTGTAGGAGAGGGGAAACAAAGACTAAGTAAGGGAGATACCAGACCAGTATGTGACAATCCTTTTTATTCTTCAATATCGCAATGCATTGTGCACAGGATTAAAAATGGGGCAGCAACTTGGGAGGCAAACACAGAGGAACCAGTGGCAGCAGGTGCAGATGCAGACACGCCCATCAAAATGGCCACCGCAGGTACTGTATCTCCACCACAGTCACATGCAAGCCCACAGCAAACACAAGCACAACATTTCTTACTATAACAGGCTCAATATTAGAATCATCTGATGCATGAGTGTGTGCGTATACCTGCATGTCTATTGTGTGTGTGTCTGTGTGTATGTGCATGTATCTTTGTGTGTGTGTGTGTGTGTGTGTGTGTGTGTGTGTGTGTGTGTGTGTGTGTGTGTGTGTGTGTGTGTGTGTGTGTGCGCGTGCGCGCGCGTGCGCGCATTCGTACTGCACAGTCACTTAATGTACACATATTCATTTCAATGTAGGTCCCCCATGAACGGAATTCCACGAATCTCGGCATGCAATACTTGCTGAATTTCTGGTCAACGATTACCAGGACAGCGTAACACCAGGGAATATGAAACTTGGTGGGCATGTAGCCCCAGTAGACTTTAATGGAAAAAATCAGTTTGGTCTCCATGGGCCACTCCATCCCCACGCTGGCACCAAAGATGGCAACATGTTTATGGTATGTTGGTCTCAAGAGCCTGCAACAACTTGTCTTATAACCAGTGATTTGTGATTTGCACCCCCATGGTGAAAAGTGAAAATGCAATATTATACTGTTTTAATCACCCATATCTATCCATATATATATATGATTAACCTGACATCCTCTGTGGAATTTCATGGGAGGCTATAAAATAAATGTATGTATACATTCAGTGACTGTACAGTAAACCCCATCAGCCTGTAGATGGTGGTGTTGAGTGAAAGGTCGCTGGTTTAGGATCCTGTCTCTCTCTCTCTCACACACACACACACAGGGCTCTTCTCAACCCTCTCTCCTTGGTCCTCGATCCTCCAGATCGTTCCCCCGGAACTCATTCAAAGACCAATGTCATCCAGGACATCTCATTAATCTAACGGCAAGTCTCGAGAACTATCAAACATTACCTCATTACCAGGGTCTATAAGTGGGAAGAGTCCATGTTCATATGGCATTTTTAGGCTTTGGTATAAGCTCGTAGCCACTGCAATTTGTGAGCAGGGCATCTCATCTCTCATTTCAATCTCCTTCACTCCTCCACCTTCCTACTGTTCCTTCCTCATTTTCTTCACAAAATTAATTAGAAGGGGTTATGGTTATGGAAGGGAGGTAGGGAGGATTGCCAAAAAGGCGAATGAACAGGTTGTGGGACTTGAGCTGGAGATGCTACCTGAACTGGAGGCATCACCACTTGAAAAGGTTGTGGTGGGACTTGGGCTGGAGATGCTACCTGAACTGGAGGCATCACCACTTGAACAGGTTGTGGGACTTGAGCTGAGGAACCAAACTGAACTGGAGGCATCACCACTTGAACAGGTTGTGGGACTTGGGCTGGAGATGCTACCTGAACTGGAGGCACCATCACTTGAAAAGGTTGTGGTGGGACTTGGGCTGGAGATGCTACCTGAACTGGAGGCATCACCACTTGAAAAGGTTGTGGTGGGACTTGGGCTGGGGAACCAAACTGAACTGGAGGCACCACCACTTGAACAGGTTGTGGTGGGACTTGGGCTGGAGATGCTACCTGAACTGGAGGCATCACCACTTGAACAGGTTGTGGGACTTGAGCTGGGGGGGCAAACTGAACTGGAGGTTGTTCATACTGAATAAGATACTCAGGGTAAATCTGACTCTTCTCAAAAATGACAAATATACTAGGGTTCCGTATATCATTCACGCAGCTGTCAAAGGCCTTTTCTTTATTTTTGAAAGGAGGCTTGTTGTAGTATAAACATCCTAGTGTGAAGTCTCCCACCAAAATCCGGCAAACAAACATGGATCGTGGTCCAGGCAAATTGGTGAATTGGTGAGAGTACTTTGCATCTCGGGCAAAATAAGATCCTGAAAAAGACAACAATATCTTTAAACGACAATAATCCCACACAGTATGGTCATATTTGATGTGAGCAGATACCTTAACCAGACCTAAATCCAGTGCTCAATACAGTGATGGGAGGCTAAAAGAGATCAGTGGAGTCATTGCTACTACATAGTAGTAACAGTAGTAGAACATTATTATTATCATTCATTTACATCATAATTCATAAACTCACCTCTGCCATAATAAGTTTCATTCTTGCCACACACAATCTCCCACTCATCGCTACCACATACTACTGCATACTGCTTTGTTACACTGTATCAGAAATGAGGATTATTCATTTACATCGTAAACTCACCTCTGCCATAAAAAGTTCCATTCTCCCCACACACCCTCCAGTCTATGTTTTCACGGCAGATAGCGTCCACATACTCCGATTTAGTCCCATGGAAGAGAAATTTCTCAGGGACAACTCTCCCAACTTTGTTTTCCATATCATCCTTCTGCCTATGGTATCAATAAAGTGCCATTACTAAGGATGTTGTTGCTCAGTGCCCTTGTTACATGACTAAGTCATTAAGCAAATAATTATGTTGGATTATGATTGGATCCACTTAAACCAAATACTCACAACTTGATACTACTGTCGTCATTGAGGCTAATACACAACATAATACTTGAACCTTAAACATTTTAATTGGCTAGTTGCTACATAAATTACATGCATCATTTTCATGAACTGAATTGTGTTACTCAATAAAAATGGTATCTTACAAATTGAAAGATTTCCACAAGACCAGATTCTGTATTCTCTCAACACTCAAAATGTTACACCCTGCCATGGTTTTATCAAAGGGATTGAGGACATTGTAGTATTCTGGAGATGATGTGTCCAGATTGATTCTCTGTAAGTGAAAGAAACTAAATGAATATGCATCACATACTATACAAGACACCAAAAAGAGTATACAAACTAGATGTACCACAGAGTGATACAAAATATGACCGCCACCCAGTCCTGCACATTCTCTATGCAAAAATAAATCACGCTTGTCAACTTGTCTCCAGTCCACCTCCTACTCCAGCCCCTAATTCTGCTGATTTTTGTGCACACTGTATGTGTGTTTCTGTGTGTGTGTGCGGGGTAATTGTGTGTGTCAAGTCAAATCAAGTCTATTTATAGCGGAATTCGCAAAACGGCCAGCAGATTTCGAAAATACACAACTCATAATCCCACCCTCCAAGAACATGGACGCGCATTCATGCACGAGCGAGAATTCAGATGCGCGAGAGCGAGCCAGGCTAGGCACTCTTGAGCTGTATAAAATGAAGTATAGGCTACAGCACTATATGAGCTCTAGTCTCCATACCATCGCTCATATCAACCTCCCCAAGCAGGTTACTTAGCTAGCTAGTTTTACATTCTTTATTCCTCCAAAAGGTTGTAGGTAGGCCCAATAGTTCCACAAATCCCCAAAGGCAGATGATTTTATACATTATCCTAAAAGCACCAATTAGGCTACCACGATGCTTTTTAATAGCCTACACCGATTTGATAAATGAACCTTACATTTTTCAGTGGTTCGCCTATTCCACTGGAGCTCCAAGCGGTTAAGTTTCGGTTTCAGGTTTACAACACTCTTCGAGTCACGGTAAAATTTAATTTTTGGTAGGCCTACATAGCTTATTTATTGCGTGGGTGCTTGAGTTTCTGTAGGAATCCGCTGTCTTAGTTTGTATAGAAATTAGTGACACATACAACAACAGCGGACAAAGGGGACGTGCAGGCCTAGTTGGTTTTGTTTTAGCAATTGCTCACCAGCTTTGAGCAAGTTCCAATATCAGTGCTAAAGTTATTCGACATTACTGTACAAGATATACAGTATAGGGCTGTAGTTCAAGATCACGCTAGCATGGTCTTCTATTTCCATACGAAGAGTCAGAGATCATCAGATGATTCTGAATGGCAGATTCTACGCTTATGAGAATACTTTGATTTGTTGATGGAATTAATTACATGAGTGATTGAATGAGAAAACGTGTGTTTTAGCAAAGAAAATCGACCTTAAAGGGGAGCTTTAAGCATCAAATTTGATACTGTAATGTTAATTTGCAACGTTTTATGTAACCTACGTGTATTTAGAACTACTGTAGGCTGACATCAAGCAATATGCTGTATCACCTTGTATAGTGGCGCTCGACCTTCGATACAGCCCTCGGAAGCGTGTAGCTGAAAGACAGTGGCAGAATGCACGCAAGGGTTGCTTACAAAAGAAATGTTGGGGTTGCTCCTCCCAAAACACTTAACTCCCTCCATTGCGCGTAAATGACTGTTCGATTTTGCCCATAAATAAAAATCCCAATTTTCTTCTCTCAGAATCCGATTTTCGATTATGATTATTTTGTCAAATGACAAAAGGCAAAGAAATTATTTAAAATATGCTGTTTTAATAGAAAATTTTGCAAATCCATTGGGATTTAAGCGCAAACTTTGCTCTTATTAAACAAAAAATCCCTCAAGGGATTAATATTTGATTTTTTTTTTTTTACTTTTGCCATCTGGGATTATGAGAAAAACCTTACTTTCACATGAAATGAAAAGTTTGAAAAAAAAACCTGTATCATTTATCTCTGAGACAAAAATGAACACTTGCAAGCATAAGTGCGGTAATTACCCTAGTTAAAGTGAAAAATCGATTTTGCAATTTCACATTTTCAACATCATCCAAAATACATAATCGCGATTACAATTTAAA
The DNA here is from genome assembly GCF_963854185.1 of Sardina pilchardus. Taxonomy (NCBI): domain Eukaryota; kingdom Metazoa; phylum Chordata; class Actinopteri; order Clupeiformes; family Clupeidae; genus Sardina; species Sardina pilchardus. Next base: position 18,774,200 of record NC_085010.1, read on the forward strand.
ATCGATTAATCGCACAAACAGACCTGTGACAGATTTAAGCGAAGAGGAGAATTTACGACTTTGCTGTGCGGCGGTCATAAATACATTTTCAGAGTATAGAAAGGCTGGAACGTGAATCTGCGTATGTTCAACCAGTACCAACCAATCAGAGGTCTTAGCAACACTTTTAGAAGTTTCCTTCATGTATTCAGTGTAATGAAACCTTTCAAAACCAAATCCTCAGTAGCTCTTTAGACTATGTGACAAGAACAGGGGTGTATTACTTTCTTGCATTTATATAGCGATTTATCAAGGCTAGGTTAACTTTGCAGTGAAGGGGGAATCTCACTAACCACCACCAATGGCAGGGTTTCCCAGATTCATTAAGAAGCTCTTAAGTGCTATGAACTTCTTAGGAGCATTCTTAGAACATTCTTAGAGCGCTCCTAAGAAGTTCTTAGAACTTAAGAGCTTCTTACAGTAACGAATCTGGGAAACCAGGCCGATGTGTGTACGTTAGGACTTGCAGTACCTCATATCCTACTGGAGGCAATAGATTAGGGTCCCAGTAATCCGGAATAACAGGTGGTGCACTGTTGCAGTGTATGTCACTGGAGATACAGAAAACACACATCAATATGTTTTCTGTCTTCTTGAGATAGATAGATAGATACAGGCACATACCAGACTTTCTGGATCTCTGCATTTGAGATGAACACTGGTCGTCTTCTCACAAGCCTTTGTGTTCGGGTAATGGTATTTGTTTGAAACATATCTGTTGATCATACAAGATTAAGATCCGATGTTCAGGAGGTTCACATTCCAAGGAAGTTAAGTCAAGTTTATTGCTACAGCATAGTCGAAGAGTCTATGACTGTCATTTAATACATATAATACAAATTTGCTCAGGTTCGCGTCCGACCTGGGTCATTTTCCAATTACACCCCATCTCTCACAAGCACGCACACAGGCAGATAGTAGCTTACGAGGCCACTCTTGCAACACACAGTGTTCAAAGCGCATGACAGGGACACCCTCTATCCAACAGATACGCTATATTGCCTATATTGTTGAGTATTCGGTCACTTGCCTTGACTCGCATAGGAACTTAAGTGGCATCCCATTCTTAATCCAAAGGGTGTAATATGATGTTGGTCCACCCTTTGCAACTATAACAGCTCCAACTCTTCTGGGAAGGCTTTGCACAAGGTTTAGGAGTGTTTATGGGAATTTTTGACCATTCTTCCAGAAGTGTATTTGTCAGGTCACACACTGATGTTGGACAAGGTGACTGTCTGTCTGTCTCTGCTCTCATTCATTCCAAAGGTGTTCTATTGGGTTGAGGCCAGGACTGTGTAGGCCAGTCATGTTCACCCACACCAAACTCTGTCATCCATGTCTTTTTGGACCTTGCTCTGTAAACTGGTGCACAGTCATGTTGGATCTGGAAGTGGCCATCCCCAAACTGTTCCCACAGTTGGGAGCATGGAATTGTTCAAAATCTCTTGGTTAATGATGAAACATTCAGAGTTCCTTTCACTGGAACTATAGAGCCAAGCCCAGTTTGGGGATGGCCCCCTCCTGTTCCAGCAATGGTCAAAAATCCCCATGAACACACTCCTAAACCTCGCGGAAAGATTTCCCAGAAGCTGTTACAGCTGCAAAGAGTAGACCGACGTCACTTAAGGTCATATTCAAGTCAAGGCAGGTGTCCCAATACTTTTGGCAATATAGTAGTTGAGTCGTAATTCACAATGTAATGAGACTTGAAATTCACAGTGCAAATTTGACAGTAATACATTTATTCAATTTCCCCTATCCCCAAAAATCAGATCATGTTACAGGCGACGACCATCTCCAAAAACCATCATATACTGACCAGGTATTCTCGCGAGACATCACCATGGCGCCGACAGCCAAATTGAGTTAATTAGCCATTATTGAGTTAATTTACCATGACTAAAATGACTTCAAAATGACTGATTTAAAATGACTTCAAAGCTGTCATATTAAGGTACAAACACGTGCATAGGTTGCACTGTATTTAAGATGTAAGATAGCAGTAAACTAAGTAACCACTCAACAGTATATACAGTAGGAGATAGTGTGATAAAAAAAAAAGTGGTGTACCCAAAAAACTCAGTTCATATTGATGACGTCCAGCTGAAAATGGTACAGTTGTTGCACTGTTGAGATAATGCCTCTCCAATTCATCACCAGCCTGCCAAAAGGGATGTGATTGTATTATACAGTGGCTCGGTATAGTTGTAGCATAACATACATCTTAATTGTCCATTTTGTAATACCTGACACAATTTTAACTGTTAATTTATTAGCATTGATGCTACAGTATGTCAACTGACCCTGATCTCAACCACAGGTTAATCCCTAATCTGAGACTAAATCCCTATTTTGAGAATAATGCACCTGCAGTTGCTTAACATTAGTTGCATCATCATCATCATACGTCTGTGTGTCTGTGCAGACTTCACCGCTGAAGACACTTAGCGAATTCATGGAAATTTTACATCAATAAGTTATTTCATTATTGTTGCTGTGTTCTTGACCTTGAAGATATGTGTGATAAGGCTCCACTGTGCTTTGCATCATACCTTACACCCCTTAGCTTTTCTAAAACCATTGTAAGCTATGGCCTCCCCATCGTGTACTGTATCATCAAGATATGAAATTACCCATTCTGGGATATGAGACGTGAGATAGGCTACAACTTACCAGTGGTTCAAACTCTTTCCATATGTCCTCTGATTTTTCCCAGTACCACACCCACTTTGTGATGAGTGATGAAAGTGCTGAGGCCGTCATGGAAAGGCGTCGAACTGCAGCCGATCCATAGGTCATTGTGTTGAAGTACAGGGGTGGGTTTCCGACACTGAAATCACTTAAGACAAAAGCAATAATGGCAATGAGATCTACTTTCATTATGCAGTTAGAGAACATCTAGGCTCGGCAAGTTTATCGATGTAGTGTGTTTCATACACAGGGGTAAATGAACGTGCTTTACATAAACAAAAGCAAAGAATGATTGTAAATAAAACTAAAATGGCATTAGCTTAAAAAAGTTGGCATCACTTTACTTGAAGGTATCTACATAAGAGTGACGTAACACTGTCATGACACATGAACTCTGACCCTAACCCTAAAAACTGAATTGTTACGTCATAAACGTGTATGATTTTAATAGAGTTTTCTAATGTTATTGTTTATAATGTTTATAACACATTCAGGACAGGGTCGTGTCACTCTTATGTAGATACTGTACCTATTTTTTACAAAGTTTGAGAAGTAAACTACGTATACAGTGATAATGAAAAGACTTAGTGTGTATTACATCCCTTACTGTTTTGTTTTGACAGGGTTACAGTAGTCTTGTTCTATTTCCTCATTGTGCGGCAGAGAGCTCCACAGGTCATTATTGCAGATCTGCCAGAGGTAAGGTGTGCGGCAATGAACTTTACCACATACCTCCTCTGTAGGTGTAACAAGAAATACATTGTTTCACTTCATGAAGAGACTGGATCATTGTTATCATTAGATTATATTAGATTCAACTTTATTGTCATTGTGCAGAGTCATACCAACATTGGCCGGGTTTCCCAGAATCGTTAAGAAGCTCTTTTGTGCTAAGAACTTCTTAGGAGCGTTCTTAGAACATTCTTACGACGCTCCTAAGAAGTTCTTAGAACTTAAGAGATTCTTAACGATTCTGGGAAACCCGGCCATTGGCAGTGTGTTTCCTGGAATAAGGACACTTAATACATTGACTACTAATAATGGCAACAGTGCATGCATTGCACACCACTGTTATTAACCACTAATCTGCATTCTTACCACGTTCATTGCAGCGATCAATGAGATGCAGGCAACAGATTTCATCACCTGTTGAAAGATTCATGTCCATCATGTCCATTCTGTTATCAATTTCAAAAATACAATTTCTTTAAAAAGCATCAGATGAGAAAGTCCATCTAAAATCACTAAATGTGGTAATAAGTAAGGGATAATATTCTCCGCCGGTAGTTATCGGGAAAAGTCCCGACAGAACTCCGATGCGCAGCGGAACTTTGGTAAATTGGCAGATTTGCAAGATTCACGGTTTGCGGTTCGATAAATCATAGGTGAACCGTTTTCATTACATAATAGGCAGTTCTATCCAACCGTAATAAGGTAGACTATTGTTCAAGTCATAAGTCTATTCACCTGACGGCCAGAACAATGCTACAGGATATACAGTACTTGCCATTACTCCTCAGTCCAGCAGATATGGTAATGCTACCGTTTGCAAACTGCCAAAAAAAACTCACTGAAGAACAAAAAGGTTACTCTGGCAAGCCAGCGCTATATTTTAGAAAGCTAGATACTGCATTGGGCTCCAGAATGTACTATAGCGCTGCCATCTTGGTGGGGGCAACAATAACTGAAGGCCAATGGAGAAGCTCTCTGACTGCCGGTGTCCCAGTTCAGCTGGTGTGCATGTTAACTGGTGCATATTTGCATGAAATCAGTGAATAATCAACAAGGCCTTGCCGACATTTCAAGAGTGCTCTGCTCCGCCTCCACCCCTGCTTAGTGCCAGAGGTTCATGTTTTCAAAAAGTGTTTGCAAGTAGGGTGACCACCTGTCCCGCTTTACGTTGTACTGTACAGCAATTTTACCCTTTGTCCCGCCTCACGCAAATTGAGCATCTGTCCCGCTTTTTCATTCAACCCTGGACAATTGAAAATGAATACACAGATACGTTCATAGGCGTAGTGTTAACTTATGTCCAATAGTTCAGAGGAAAGCATTAAAATCGGTAGTCGATAGGCTTAGTCGTACATCAATCAAACTGTACTGGTGCGCGAACGCCTCCGCAACGTTGTCAAAGAACTCAAATTGGAGAGCGCACTCTTCGTGATCTTGCGTCTATCATGACGTAGGCCTACATCACACACACGCACACATTCATGTTGCTCTACCGACTGCATAACAAGTTAGTAATTGTTCCAGATTCTGAAATAGCTAGGAAAATGTAATGTGGCTGTTGTAATCAAAAAAGATTCTGGTTTACCTTATTTGCACTGAAATAGTTCAACTTTCTATAATGCCTGGTCCTTTGGACAGTTGACTATTTTGATAGTCCCAATAAAGAAGAGATGTTGCAAAATTAGTGTTTTGTCTTTTAAGTAGTGTCTCAATATTTTGGTCGGTAGGCTTAAAAAATATTGCTTAGTAAATTAGATAGACAATATCGTACGTTTAAAGTTTTTACGTCTGTCCCACATTGTCCCACTTTACCATGCTACTTGTCCCACATTTTGTCTGACTGGAGGTGGTCACCCTATTTGCAAGTGAGACAAAATAATGGATATCGCTGAAAACATCACCAGTTAATGTCTAATAGCCTACATGTCCGTCTAAGGATTATCCACACAAATATGACACATATGCTCAATGGGGAAAATGTTAAACTAAACAACACACTATAGCCTACATGTAGCTGGGATTTGAACCTGGGATGGAACTAACATATGGGATTACCAAGCATGTTGTCTGTGCCTTTTCACCACGAGCTGCTGAAAGCGACTGAGGATTTCTGTATATTGGACTTTCAGTCAAAGGTAACACAGGTTAACATATGTGACAAATATACGTACGCCCATGTTAACATGGTGACATCACAATTTAACATGGACATATGCAAGCCTCAAAACAGTGAAGTAGGTTCATATCTGCCTCACAAAACCCAACAAACTGGCATGACCCCACTTAACACTTTATTCCGTTTTGGGGGTCAAACAAACGTGATCATTTATCATAGTTATTGTGGGCCATGTCACAGAATGAATAGGCTTATCTCAGTGAACTTTTTCAACCTGTGCTTCCAGTCAACAACACTTGGTGTTTCATTTCATTACATTAGATTAGGCCATGGCTGTGTCGACCCAGAATCAGTCTTACAGTATACCTAACCCATTATGCTATTGTTAGGTGCCCCTGCAGAGCTCAACGGCTCCACCTGCAGGCCTAAAGAGAAAAAGACTAGAGCAAGCCGCAAACAGGGAAAATCCAGCCAAGGGTGGATCTTTTTTTTTTTTCAACAATACAAAAAACAATGAAAATTCCGTTGCAATAAGCGGACCGACTAGTTGCGGAGTGATGTGAAAGTCACTGATGTGAAAGGGTGGATTTGTTGTTGATGTTGTTACAAATTACATTTGAAATACTGCCCATATCTGTGTCACACAGCGTTCTACTTGCACTGTGAAGAAGGGATTTTGTGCTAGGCAAGTAAGGCAACAAGTCCGTTCGAAAGTGAAAGTCAGCTAGTAAGACGTTGCCATTTGCCACAACACCGGAAAATATCTGTGTGGCGAACAATTTATTTTGTTAGCAGAAGCCACGAAATGCTAAAGACACATTGTGTTAGGTTATTTTTTTTCTTTTTGACAAGTGGCCATATAATAAGCGGGATAATGAACGCCGCTGCGCGTCTGAGTTCTGTCGTCCTGCATGTTGGGACTTAGGCTATTTAGCCATTTAGCCGATAGCCTATATTTTAATTAAGATTATAATATTTGTATTATTTAAACTTAACATATTGAAAATTGCTAAATTTAGCCTAGGCCTACTTACCCACTGAATAACCTTGACTGGTTTGGCTAGTTTCTGTTTCTCTAACAAGAAAGCAGTCAAGGACAGAGAAAAGTAGCCATCCAGGCTATTTCCTACAATCAATTAATATTATATTAATCTTTTGTGTAAATAGGCCTATTGGAAATGGCTGCATTTCTACTTACCCGCTGCCATTGTTTTGTCCAATTCGCAGTTGAACAATGCGTTGAGCTACTGTGAGTAGCCTATAACCTTGACTGGTTAGGCTTCTGTTTCTCTCTCTGTAAGATGTCAGGGTGAAATTGGACAGGGGGGTAGATTTTTCAAGTGAGACATCAGGGGGCCGGATTACACTTTCGGTTTGAAAAAGCCAAACATGGATAGGCTATTTGAAATTATTCACGAGGGCCTACACGTCCAAACGAAACTGCACTGGCACCAAAATAGCCTCACAATGAAGCCTAATGGCCTAAAGCAGGAGACAGTTACCCTCTAAGAACGTAACATTTTCCAATCCATGCACATATAGCCTACATTTATAAATGTATAAATCTTGTAGAAGCCAGACACCGTGTTTCTCTCATTAGCTTGTCCATATCGGGGGACAGTTTCTGGGCAGTGGCTATTTTCATAACATCATGCAGATGTCCGTGCGTCAGGCGATTGCGCACTTTCGATTTCTTAATATTCATCACGGAAAAGGCCTGCTAACATATATTGTCCCAAACATGGACAGTCATTTTACCTGCAAAGGCCGTGGCCATTGGGTAGGCTACTGGTGGCAAGGATTAATAAAATGATTACATTGCTTAAGATTAGGCCTCTCCTTAGACAGTGAGCAACACTGCAGCAGTTCTTCTAGTCCTTCTAGTCCAGTCCTGCTGGAAGTGGGCTGAATTGCGCTTGGAGAGCTGCGTCTTCAATAACGCCAATTTACTTTGAAAACCACGAACACTGTCAAACGTGTTATCATAATAGCCTACTCTGTGACGAGTTTGATGCGGCCCTGCATAGTAACATTCAACACCTTTAGGTGTTCTGTAATGTCTACTAAAAAGCGACATCCCTGGTCCATTCTGGTCGTCCAATTCCACCACAGACTTCCCTTTACCCTGCATGATCTCCGTGCGTAATTTGAAAACGTTTCTAAGTCAAATGTCAAATATTTTTTTGTTGCATAAAAAAAAAAAACTTTCAATACGCAACTCTCAGGGATTAAACTCCTGTCGTCGGATCTGTGTAGGCTACTCCCCGTTACCTCTGCTCCAGCATAATTCTGTGAAAATACTCGTTCATGAAGTGTAGGCCTACGCCTTATTCAATAAATTGTCATAGCCTATTCATTACCAAGAGGCATTATTTGGGTAGCCTAGTCTGTTTCAGAACTAAACTGAACATTTATTACACATAAATACTTCATGAACGGTGCTTATTTCAGAATTACGCGAGAGCAAAGATAGCGAGTAACGAGCCAGAGGGCCACTCGAGGGTAAAGGATATGGAAAACAGGAGCTTGGTTACAAACATTTTTTCAACCACACTTCTCTTTTACAAATCGCTTTAAACTGTTTTTTCTTTTTTGTTGTTGAGACTTTGTTTTTTGACTGATTTGCAACAACTTTTCATTAATCTTTCATTTCTGTAAATACAATTAAATAAAAATCTGTAATAAGATTATTTTTACCACATAAAGGAGAAAGTGCGTCAATCCTATCAGGCCCTATTGTTTCACTGCCACAAACACACTTTGAGAAAATGGACTACACAGCTACCTCATATTCTGTGGTGGGTAGAAGGGTGATGTCCCAGTGATCTGGTACAGCCTTGCGATTACTCGGTGGTGTGCCCTCATAATTCTCTCTGTAACTTCAGGAAAGAGTAGTGTAAAGTATGCCACGTAAAGAAACCTCATGTACTGTATCGTTCAGATGCTATTCAAATATGCCCTATACGGGGGGTGCTGTGGCACAGCTGGCTACAGCGTCCATAGCACTTTGTGTCCAGGTGCCCAGGGGGAGCCAGGTTTGATTCTGGGTCATTCCCCAGTCCCACCCCATCTCTCTCTTCTTCCTGTCACTCTTCACTGTCTGCTATCGATAAACATAAAAATGGCCCTTTACAGAACTCAGATACCACAACAAAACATTTTCAGTGACCTCCACATTTAATGTACCAGGCTTTCTACACATTGGACGTTGGTATGAAAATGGGTCGTCTCCTGACAACCTTCTACAGTATGTATTTAGGAATGTGCACAAACCAATGAACCATCAATCGAAAAACCCAAAAGATTGTTTTCACAGTCATTGACACAGACAAACTGGCTAGAGGTGCTATGTGGAATTGCATTACTTAATTTGCTTTTAAAAAGACCAACAGAATGCTAAAAATACAACTACAGCTCTCTTGTAATATCACTTTGCACCAGTTGTGGTGCTGCATTTAGAATTCTTCATTCATGTTTCCCTTTAGCCTGGGTGTTCCCATGCTGCCTTCCGTGCGATTTGGTTCCCAGACCACGTCTCATTGAGAAGTGGTGGCGCTAGCCAGGCTAGTTTCTTGCAAGGTTCTATCTGCAATTGTAACCTGTGTGGTGTTTACCACAAACTGAGGGTCATTACTAAGACTAGAGGATATTGAGAACGAGAAGACCAAAACCAAAGCAGGGCGAGAGACTTAGACCAATGTTTAATTGTTTAGTCGAAAACGTGACATAACTTAATATGAAATATGAAATGTGGAACATTGGCAGCATATTAGGCATCTTACTGGTTGCATGTGAAGAAGGATGTTATAATGTTGTACAGTACATCCAGTCTTCATAGTACTGCATTATCAAAGCTTTGTGATGATGAGTGGTCTTGAAATAAACCTTGAAATACAAAACCTCCGCAAATCCACTATGTCCAAGACCGAGACAAGATCAAAACAGTCTTATTTTGGTTAGGGAGATTCCCCAAAAACAGATTACCCGATAGCTGCTTAGTGTCAGCCATGATAAGATCTGGTCAAACTCTCTGAATGCTTTGGAATAGGTATTTGCTTCAATGCCTGCATCTTTTTGTCTATAGCAGATTAACAAATTCTGGTTTTGAAGGAATGGAAAATTACAATGTTTCAGGAGGTAAGAAGTTTTAAAAAAAATGATTTTTCTTGACATTGTTTACAATTACATACACACACACACACACACACACACACACACACACACACACACACACACACACACACACACACACACACACACACACACACATAAACATGGAAGTATACACACAACCACACTTTTACAAACTTGAATATGGGCATAATGGCATGTTAAACTGAAACACATAAAACAATAAATACTGTTGTTTAACATGTCATAATTTAACATATTCATAATTTAATAAAACACCAAAGGCAGCAGCCGCAGCAGCAAAACAAAAGAACGCAAGAAAAACCCACGCAACACGTCCTACAACTGTCACAGCAGTCTGACTCGGGTGGTGACTCTTGAGGGGAAACAGCTGGGAGTTGTGCCGCAGCGGTTAACTGAACTGAACGCGCCACTTGAGCAGGCTGTGGGACTTGAGTCACAACAGATACCGGAATAAGAGGCACTATTTCAACAGGCTGTGGGACTTGAGCTTGGGGTGCTACCTGATCATCAGGTTGTTCATACTGAATAAGATACTCGGGGTAAATCTGATTCTTCTCAAAAACGACACATATACTAGGGTTCTGTATCTTATCCACACAGCTATCAAAGGCTGCCGTTTTTTCCTCATCTTTGAAAGGAGGCTGGTTGTAATCTGGATGTCCTAATGTGAAGTCTCCCACCAAAATCCTGCAAACGAACATGGATCGTGTTCCAGGCAAATTGGCGTATTGCTGAAAGTGCACTGCATCTTGGGCAAAATAAGATCCTGAAAAAGACAACAAACAATAATAATCCCACACAGTGTGATCATATTTTATGTGAGCAGATATCTTAATATCAGACCTAAATCTAGTACCAAAGTACTCCCAAAGTGATGGGAGGCAAAACTGAATACTGAGATCAGGGGTCATTGCTACTACATACTACTGCATACTGCTTTGTTACACTGTATTAGAAATGAGGATTATTCATTTACATCGTAAACTCACCTCTGCCATATCTGGTTTCATTCTCTCCACACACCCTCCAGTCTATGTTTTCACGGCCGATAGCGTCCACATACTCCGATTTAGTCCCATGGAAGAGAAATATCTCAGGGACATCCCTCCCAGCTTTGATTTCCATATCATCCTTCTGCCTATGGAACCAATAAAGTGTCATTGCTAAGGATGCTGTTGCTTCGTGCCCTTGGGAAAACTTGTTGCATGTAATTTCCCTAATACTGATCAGTCATTGAGCAAGTAATCATGATCCACTTAATCCAAATAATCACAACTTGATACTAAGTCATTCAGGCCAATAGATAGAATCTTACACATAAAACTTTGAGGACAGGACCTTAAAATTAACTAATAAAATGTGACTTCCTACATAAAGTTCATATTTAATTTTTATCAATTGAGTTGTATCACTCATTAAATGAAAATGAAAAATCACAACCTACAACTTGAAACATTTCCACAAAGCTATATTCTGTATTCTCTCGATGCTTAAAATGTTACACCCTGCCATGGTTTTATCAAAGGCATTGAGGACATTGGAGTATTCTGGAGACGCTGTGTCCAGCTTGATTCTCTGTAAGTGAAAGAAACTAAATAAGTGTGTATCACATACAAAAGACACCAAAAAGAGTGAACACGTTATATATTTCCATAGCGTATAGTGCAGAGAAGTTGGAACGTGAATATATTATGTCCAACCAGTACCAATAAATCAGAGGTCTTGGCAACACTTTTAGAAGTTTCAATTATGTATTCAGTGTATTGAAACTCTTTCTTCAGTGTAATGGAACCTTTTGAAACCAACCTTCAGAAGCTCTTATTATGTGTCAAGAACAGGGGTTTATAACTTAACAACAACAACTTGCATTTTTATAGCGATTTATCAAGCCACCCAAAGCACTTAACAATGAAGGGGGAATCTCACTAACCACCACCAATGTGTACGTTAGGACTTGTAGTACCTCATATCCTACTGGAGGCAATAGATGAGGGTCCCAGTGATCCGGGATAACAGGTGATGCTCTGTTGCAGTGTATGTCACTGGAGATACAAAAAACACACATCAATATGTTTTCTGTCTATTTGAGATAGATAGATACACAGATAGATAGATAGATAGATAGTTGATTGATGTATTGATTGATCGATTCATTCAGTGTTGGCACTGTTATGACCCCCTGTGCCCCTACAGGCCTCTCCTGGTCACTGCATGGGCAGGTGGGGCCTGATTAGGTTGATTGCGTAGCCTACACCTGAATCAAGGCGTGGCTATATAAGAAGTTCTCCTCTCCTTCTCTTTAGGCCGCATTTCTTCTCTCTCTCATTTTGACTTTCTTCTGCACTGGCACTCTCGCCTCTTATCTCTGATTTTCCTTTGTGTACCATTTAACCATCTTACACACTGACTCTGCTATTGCATACGCACATACACACATGCCAACACTCATCCCCCCGAGACACTTTGGGGCAATTGCTCTGTCGCTAGTTTGGAGTTTAACACAGTTTTAAACTGTTTGAGTTGGGAGTTGGAGGTTAAAACCATGTTAAACTCCAAACTAGCGACAGAGCAATTGCCCCCTTATGTTGAAATGGCAATGATGACTGCTATCTACTTTCATTACAGACCATCTAGGCTATAGGCAAGTTTACAAACATAGTGTATTTCATATACAAGGGTAACTGAATGTGCTTTACATAAACAAAAGCAAATAATTATTGTAAATGAAACTATGGCTAATACTAATATCTTTGTAAATGAAACTATGGCTAATACTAATAGCTTTAAAAAGTTTAAGCAGTAAAGTACATTAAGTAGAATACTGAAGAAGAGGCAGTGTATTACCCTTACTGTTTTGTTTTGGCAGGGTTGCAGTGGTCTTGATCTATTTCCTCATTTTGGGGGAGAGAGCTCCACTGGTCTCTACTCCAGATCTGCCACAGGTAAGGTGTGCGGCTGTGAACTTTCCCACACAAACCATCTGTGGTAAGACATATTGTTTCACTTCTGGAAGAGGCAGGATCATTCTTTTGATACCAACTTTGGCAATACAATACATGTTTACTGGAATAAGGACACGTCATAATAATGGCAACAGTGCATGCATATCAATCATTGTTATTAACCACTAATCTGCATTCTGCAGTGATCAATAAGATGTAAGCAATACATTTCATCACCTGTTGACAGATTCATTTCCATCAACCTAGCCACATGCACACCAATGGATATGATCTAGTATTTTAAGGTAGGTAGCCGTCATGCCCATGAAAGGCCAGAAACAAGTATCTAGCCCATGTCCTACATTTGAATTAATTTTACATTAATCTTTCACGTCAACAAACGTTTTGAAATGGCTGAATTCCTACTTACCCCCTGCCATAGTATCGTCCAGTTTGCATTTGAACACTGCTTCTGAGAGTTGAGTCACTAATAACCCTGACTGGTTTGGCTAGTTTCTGTGGGAAAGCAGTCATCACAGTCCTGTAAGAAGGTTACTGCATTCCTGTAGAAAACCTGTAGTCCAATGACATGCTCAGTCATGACATAGACTATATAGGCTACAAATTCAAATCAGTTCAAGGAAAATACCTGTTGGTCCATGTCTCTTTTGTGTATTGCTAAAATATGCTGAACTGTCTGTTACCTGTGACAGGTACAGTGTGAAAACCGATGAAACATTTAGACATTTAAGGACGACAACACGAAAGATAATGTATGTAATCTTTATTCTGTGTCATGGAAAAGTCAAAGGGAAAGGTCAAAGTAGACACACACACACACACACACACACACACACACACACATACTCAAATAAAAATTCTACCACTAAAACTGATACAACTACCACAACTTCTTATAGCCGACTATAAATAACAATAGAACAATGTGGAAAATAATTGCACTGTGAAGAAAATTATGCACATATAACAACAATACCAAAGAATAAAAACATAAAGATAATACAAAATGGTGCAGATAAAATAAAATAAAACATAAAAGATAATATGGGCCTGTCATTATATATATATTTAGATGAACACTGTCAGAAAACAATCAGAAATACTGCACTTAAATGAAAATACTAAAATCTGATACAAACACAGTAAAACATTTCTTGAATACATATTTATGTATAGTCAAGATATTAGGCTATATTATTTTATATTGTTTTATTATATGGCTCCTCACAATGTTAGTCGGCTACTACGGGAATAGGATTTCCCAACACTCTACGGTCAAATGTATTCATGCCATTACCGCTGAAACAATTACAGCTGTCAATGGGTTTTGTGCTTCTGATTTATGTCCATAAGTACGGACTACTTGCAAAGGAACTTCATTCAAAATTGAAACCAGACGGTTGATCACCTTTGTTCTAAAGAATGTTTGATTCAAGTTCAGCGTGTGTTGCAAACTATTTGTTTCAGCCAAATCCACGGCGAAACAGTAGCAAATAAATATAAAGAGACATATTAGGTGGAGTTTTATAAGGATAATGTGTATGGAACTCCAGTCATTATCTGGAAAATAAGTCCCCTCGGGCTGAAGCATGACCCCTCTGCTGGCACGTTGGGGTCTGTTTCAGCTTATCGGGACTTACCTCCGCCAAGGAGGTTATGTTTTCATTGGGGACCGGCGTTTGTTTGTCTGTTTGTTTGTTTGTCTGTCTGTTAGCAAGATAACTCAAAAAGTGATGGATGGATTTTGATGAAATTGAAAGGGAAGATCAGAAATGACCCAAGGAAGAAACGATTACATTTCGGGAGAGATTCGTAACACCATCGGGATTCCGGAGCCGTTTATGTTTTTCGCTTAGTGGTGTAATGGCATGGTATGGCCACGTGGTGGCGATCTGAATAGTTTAGGTTCAAATGTATGACAACCTAGGAAGAACAATACAGGCGGAGGTCTGCGCTCTCTGAGTGCTTTTCTAGTTTTCTCCATACATTATGCCTTACATACATATTCTGACAAGTTATCAAGGAGAATATTACGTTTTTCCTTATGAGGTTATGTTTAGATGACACATTGCACAGTCTTGGTAAATTAGTTTGCTGGCCTGGGAAGTCTTAACTACAACATGAATAGGATACCTGCACGGATGGCTCTCTGTGCACTCAACAGTTTCCGGAGGAGTCAGGTGCGTTTGAACCTGCTGCAATTGTGAATGCAATTAGTGTCTATGCGAAACCGGTTGGGTGTGGCGCTAGGGAATCAGCACATTACCACATGATTTGTATATGTGTGTTACAATCGTTCTTATTGGGCAAACGAGGTATTCAGTGCCAGGGTGAAGGTGTACTGTAAGGAGCAGAATATAAGAGAAAATGCTGTCAAAACACAGCTAACCACCGGAAATAATGAACGTACAGGAAGAGCCATTCGTGCATCTGGTCTGTTGTCACTTCTGTTAACAAATACAGTCATCCTCATCACATAAGCTGTCTGAACCTTTAAGAGTGCAGATCACCGAACCATCATGAATTGCACTCCAGGCGGATACCATATCAACCATCATGCATCGGCTTTCTAACACGGTTTTACTAACACGGTTTTACTGTATACAGCTGGCCGCAGCAATCCAAAAGGACTTCACGGTTTCAAGAGACAACAAGAGAGACAAGTCAAGAGATCACAGTCATAGTCACAGTCACAACATCTTCTGTGACAAGGGGAAGGAGGCGGAGTTGGCCGAGGTTGGACATTGATGGGTTTGACGTTGATGGGTTCGATATCGACAGGCTCATACAATGAATCTGCCAGAACAGGTGGTTGCACTTGACCAGTCTGTTGATCCTCAGCTCTGTACTTAATTAGGAATTCAGGATAAGTCTGGTTCCTCTCAAAGATAACATAAACACTTGGCCGTGCAAGATCATCCACACAGCTGTCGAAGGACACTGTTTTCTTTTCGTCCTTGAAGGGAGGCCTGTAATAATCTGGTTGTCCCAAGGCATAGTCTCCCACCACCACTTGGCACACAAACAGAAATCTCACTCCATGTTTGTTTGTGTACTGATTGGCATATGAGGCATCTTTTGAAAAGTAGCATCCTGGAAGTGAACAGGTATCATTACTATCATACTGAGAAAACAAAGTTTCAGTGAACACATCCAATTTAACGTCAGTGCACAAGCATTTTGTAAAAGCAGAAGATGCCATATCATTGAAGTTATCACAAAGTATTGTGTTAAATACACTCATACTGATACACATAACTACACTCAAGATAATTCTCAGGATATAGTAATGGTAACTGATGATACTCACGCACCTATCCCAAAGCGATTGTCTTTAAAGGTGTTAAAACTCCGGTCAGTATTTCCATGGCAGATGGCATCGATGTACTCTGATTCAGCGCCATGAAATAGTTGCGCCACGCGCACATTCTTCCCAGACTCATTTTTCATTTGATTCTTTTGTCTGAAACACATTGTTATTAGCAATGATTCCATGTGTTTAAATAATCCATCAGATAACTGATTACTATATCAAAAACACAGGGGCCTAGCTTTCATTTGGAAAGTGCTGGGAAAAGGGATTACAGCCATGTCTGAACGCATATGCATAAGACAAAGCATTTGGAAAGCAATCTTTTAAAGATTTACTGAAATATTAAACTGGACTGAATAAATACGATCTTCGAAACCTACAAGAGCAAGAGCCACTGATATGAAAGGTATAGCCTACGTACAACATGAAAAACCTCCAGAGCTTCAGGTTTTGTATTCTCTCAATACTTAGGATGTCACAGCCCCTCATGGTTTGCTTGAACTGACTGACGATGTGCCCGCAATCTTGGGATGAAGTCTCCAACTTGATTCTCTGTGATTTCATGGAGATTCAAAATGGTCAAAATTGTTTCATCAAGCATACAATGGAATTTGTTTGGTCTCACAAACTTTTTCCTCTACAGAGGAATCTTTCTGTGACAATTTTTAAGACTTCACAAACAAACTGTGATAATATGAGGTTTTGACGTCTAAAACAGATCGTCTGAAACTTGATTTAAGCACATTTAGGGCGTGTCCACTGTCCAGTCCACTTTTGCTAGTTTGACGGCAAAATAAGTGGTGGGATGGCAGGCACATGGTTCAAAAAGGTTGTTGTTATGTTTCCTAATCAATCATGGGTGTGTTTTAATCCATTAAATGGATCCATTAAATCAATGGTAGTGAAATTGGCCATTCCCTTTGAGAGTGAGGAACACAAAATCAAACAGCACATTCGTATTTAGGTGACGAATGAGCGCTTCTCTGCAAATCCCTGGCACCAGTGAGCATACAACAGCAGGAGTCTTCGTATTATGTTGCCAGGTCTTACCACTGGGGCAGTTATACTTCCTGACTGTGCGCCCCTTAAATAACAGTGAAACATGGCACATTTCACCATTTAGACCAGGTTTTTCTTGCTCCGAGGCATTTGGTCATTGATACGCCCTTGGCTGCCAAGGTTCACACGGCATAGCACCTGGAATAATGATAATTGAGCTCAAACTAGCAAAAACACTTGCATCACACCTGGTCCCTCAATGCACTGGGTGTAAGATAGGGCCTGTGATCTGTGAGCATATAAAAGCTCTTCCTGCACAAAGAAATACTCCAGAAATGGGTGTTCATGTGTTCATGTTGGATGCTTTACCTCATATCCTGTCCCAGGCAGCAGGGAGTGATTCCAGTGTTGTGGGATTGAACTGAGGAAGTTTGACTGTATTCTTTTGGCGTATTTTTCACTAAAATAAAAACAAGCAATAACAACACATAGAATTATATTTCAAGGCACCCAAAGTGTTTCACAGTGAAGGGGGAATCTCACTAGCCACCTCTAAAGAAGGCTCTACTCACTAGGGGGCAAATTAAGCACTAAAGTGCATTAAACTAAGAAATACGGATTCAATGAAACCCATGAATAGGACTTCCTGCTTTCAATGATGCAAAATTATGATTTTTACATCATTGAAAATCCAGCATTGTCCAGAAAGTCCAACATTGAAATCCGTATTTCTCCCATCTCAAGGCAAACTGAGGGAATGACGCACAACCATTCAAAAACATAAGATACAAAGCTTAATGCTAATCGGTGAAGTGTCCCTTTAAACAATGTGTCTCATGTGTCTTTATGCCGTGGCCTATGGAATCCCATTTCCGCCAGGGAAATAAAAAAATAAGTTTATGCTAAGTCAAAATTTTGAGATAAAAAGTCAAAATGTTGAGATAAAAAGTCAAAATGTTGACTTTTATATCTCAAAATTTTGACTTAGCATAAACTTTTTTTTTATTATTTCCCTGGCGGAAATGGGATTCCATAGTGGCCACCTTCTCAGCTTGTTCATTACTTTATTCCACCCAGCACAAAAATGATTCAACAAAAGGTCCTCCATCAAAAGACCCTGTACAGTATATGTAGTCAATTGTTGTTTTTTAAGGTATGATTTACCAGATTTTTTCTACTTCTGCTGGTGAAATCAACACCGGTCGTCGTCTAACTAGCCTTTTCATTTCCGTGGTCTGATTGGTTTGAATCATATCTGAAAAGGGGGAAGGGGTGAGATGACCATTACAAAGAAGTTGACACTGAATAGTAGGCAAAGAGGTCAGTTTTTTTTGTTGGGGGGTATATATATATTGTTCGCAATAATGATGACTAACATAGACCACCAGTAATACTCACCCTCAAAACTGAGGATGTACCTGTTCTCCCCACGGGCAAACTGAAAGAACGGTTCTCTTTCTTGATATTGTTGTTCCAGCTTCTCATTTGTTATAATCAAATTGTCCGCTTTGCCCTCCTGCAAAAGAAATCACATTGCCAAAGTATAAAGACACAGGATGTGATGAGCACAGCAAATAGTAGCCTACACCATACTGTAAACATAGTATATTTATTCAATTCAGTATTGTGGTGGTATGACTGGTATCAGGTGAATATTTTTTAAATACCTCAGCAGTTCCAACAACACCATTTTGCCAGTTACCTCCCTAGTTTCAGATTGAAGAAAAGATTGTACGCAAGATTTAAAGGTGAGATACAGGATCCAACTGATCTGCCATTATCTGCATTCTCAATTTGTTTTGCTGTTTTTTTCTACAGTGACTCACTCGCACCGCTAGTAATATGGAAGGCTGGCAAGGGTTAGTAGTTTAGCACGCTAATAATTTCAGTGGATTCAGTGGAGTGGCCACAGAGCTGTTTTTTTTAAGGTAAACTATATACTGTATATAATGTATTGCAGCTTTGGAAAAAATTAAGAGACCACTGACGGTCATATTCTAATTTGCTGTGGTCTCTTCATTTTTTTCCAGAGCTGTATGTACTGTATATCTAAATGCTTTTATTATTTTTCTCTTTGATCCCGTCATTGTATTGTTTTCATAAACCTAATTGGGCAGCGGTGGCTCAGAATGTGGAGGAAGCTGGTTTGAGTCTGACTCCTCCTGACACAGTCGACTCCTTACTTACAGGTGAAGCGTAAAAAAAAAGAAATATAAACAGCTCTATTAGGTTTGTGTTAGGGGTAGTTTATAACTCCTTACAGGTGAAGCGTACGCCATCCAATGGTCCTCTGAGAACTCCCAGTACCAGGCCCACTTGACCAGCAGCGAGACGGTGTGAAACTCTGGTGATGTGACGGACAGGCGGCGGACCTCAGATGACCCACAACGCATCAGGTCAAAGTCCACCGGTGGGCTGCTGTCACTTTAAAACATGACCGGGACGTTACATAGATGTTACATGAGAATCCCCCTTCCTAACAGAGTATATCTAGTGTTGGTAATCAAGGGCACTATTGAGATCAGTCATATGGCCACTGGATTTGGTAAAGGACATGCACTACGTACTGTAGGCGGGAGGAGGCAGTATCAAAAATGAACATCCCATGCAGTAACATACTGATGTACAGTAGTAGGTCAGATGTTCAGACTTACTGCTTGGTCTTGGCAGGGTTGCAGTAGTCTCTCTCTATCTCTTCATTGTTTGGGAAAGCGCTCCATTGTTTGCCCACCCCTCTCTGCCACTGGTAGGGCACGCTGCTGTGGACCTTCTCACACTGATCTGATTCAATTGAGGTCAAATGTAGGCACACATAGTCTTTCATTCAGAACTCCAGAAATGAATCAAGCTATAGATTAACTCTCTTAGAGGGAATACAGAAGGCTTCAGGGTTTCTCTCTCTCTCTCTCTCTCTCTCTCTCTCTCTTTTTCTCTCTCTCTCTCAAATTCAAATTCAAATTCAAATGAGCTTTATTGGCATGACTTACAGTCTCTCTCTCTCACTCACACACACACACACACACACACACACACACACACACACACACACAGACATGCACGCAAACACACAGTAGTGTCTCTATGTTAGAGAGAGAGTTTTACCTATTATGCACAGAACATGAGGGCATTGCAAAGTAGATAGAATAGTATCATAATCTTTTACAGAGTCAAAGAGGCGTGACAGGCTGCCAAAGTGACCTAGTTGAAGCGACAAGGAAGTAGTGCATACCTCCCATACTGCAGCGAAGAATGAGATGCATTTGACAAATGTCATCACTCCCTGAAGATTGAAAGAAATGAAGATATGATTTTTATTTCTGAACATTATTGCAAAAAGGTATCTAGAATTGTAAACACTAATTCATCTCCAATAAAAGGTTCTTCATGTGCACATGTTGAGAATTTGGAGAATACACGTTTTTAATAGTGTATTTTCATGAACGCCCTACCTGAGCTGTCTTGGTTCGCCCCAGAAAAAGAAGGCTTAATTACTGGATTACTCAGTATACGTATCTGTTAAGATAATAATACAAATGGATGAATAAATAGCTCAGTAGCTCAAATATCCATGAGGATCTACATATAGACATACGGTATAATATGATATTATTATGTTTAATTAAAATGATAAATGTAGCAGAAATATAACCCATAGACTGTATGGTATAACCACATCATTGCATAAGAAGTAACAGATGACTCAAAGCTAAGATGACCCTGTCTGGTCTTCTCAGGCAGATTTATGCTTACCTTAACTATTTACGGCTCAATATGGTAAGTTGGTACAAATGGTGTGAGAGAAAATGATCTGATAGTGGTGTTGGGCTTGTGAGACGTCTGTATACAAAAATAGCAGGAAAGAAACAATAAAAAAAAGATTGCAGTATGTGCTTGTCAGGACTTACCTGACGAGGAGCTGGTTTCGGAGGGTCCTGGAGAGGAGCTGGTTGGTGTGGTAACTTGGGAGGTGGTTGAGGTGGTAACTTGGGAAGTGGTTGAGGTGGTGGCTCATCTTGTAGTACCAGCACAGAGATCTCATTTTCCTTCAGCCCAATTAAGCCAAACTTTTTCAGGACCCACGTATTATGTGGCGAGTGTAAGTCATGTGAAAAAGGGCATCTGTAAATAAATCATAAATCATCAGCGTAATTGTCAGCAAGTGTCCTGTATTTTGATTAAGCCTGTTAACTGAAGACTCAAAGCTTTTCTCAGTGGATATTTTCATTGAAGTTTTCTTTTATTCTAGGACTAGGCCTAATCCATGTGGGGAACCAGTCCTAAATGTTTTGAGATTTTTTGATGGGTTAGACAGTAATTCACAGTTGGCTGACGGCATATGTAAATACACCACATGTTGTACCCAGGATCTGTAAAATCCTCTTTTACTGTGCAACGTGTGCTGACAGCAGCCTGAATGGTCTTGGTCAGACTAAATGTCTGTCTGAAAAAAAGCAAAACAGCGAAAAACATAGTCTCCAACAGCTTTAGTGAGTGCTTAGAGTGTATAACCATAACAAGTATTGGGTGCCAGTATTGCAAACTTTATTTGGCATCAAGCAATAAATGAAACTATGAGAATGAGGATAATACCATAGACTTCCTGTGTATGGCTCCTATAACTACTTCAGAAATGGTAGTAATAAAAATAAACTGGAATTACCATTGAGTGCTGAAAATAGTAAAAACATTGTAATAAATAACTTTAATAAATAACTGTAATAAAAATAATAAAGTGTGCTAAGTGAACGAAATAGATAAATAGATAGATAGATAGATAGATAGATAGATAGATTGTTGATCAGTAAGGGGAAATTCAAGAAATGAATTGATGAATGAATGAAAATTGATGTCAGTGAAAATTAAATAAATAAAACATGAAACAAAACCATACAGTAGTGTACACAGAGATCAGATGACTGTGGCATGGCTTCCTTTCTCTCATATCTGATCTGGCATTAATCCAACATGGCAGCACGCAAGTCAGCTCCTGATCACACTCAGTGGCTTATTATTTAATACGGCTGAGTAAACAAACACCATGGACAAATTGATATCTGTGTCCTTTGCTGTCAATATTTAACATTATTTAGCACTACAGCGGTCCCCGATTTAAAAAGAAAAAATGACTGAAAGGGTCATGCTCCTACCCAATCAATATTGTTAGTGCAATATACAGTATAAAGCATTCCTGATGCGCATCGGCAATGTTTGAGACTTAATTTTCCCTATTGTAAGTCAGTGTAGCACTAGACTGAGTCTGAAGTTGTTATTTTAAAGTAAAAATGGTACATTCTGTTGCTTAAAATCTCAGCTAAATGAAATGCATTCTTACCCAGTATTATTACAGGATCCTAACATGTAGCCTTCACACATGTGCAAGCGCTTACAACCCGAACAGTCTGCCGTTTCGCAGAGTGAAATGTCGCTTCTGGCCGTCACAAACATTCGCCCGCCAAGACAGACCTCTCTGAACGTGTCAGGGTTCTGAGAGATGATCCTTTTGAGCTCCTGAGGTGATTCCAGTCCCATGTCCTCAAGATCTTCAAATAAAATCATGCCTCCTTTACCACATATGGCCCTTAGTATGTCTGTCTTAGCGAGTAAAAGTTAGCAGCGGGTTTGATATTCGCTGGATATTCGTTTTTGAAAGACATTTTCTCATTCTGATTGCTGACATTTTCTCATTCTGATTGCTGTAGTATTTGCCAATGGTAGTCTGCTACTTACTACAGGTAAAGGTTTGCTGATATCTGACATTATGGTGAAACAGTACACATTTAAAGTTTTATAATAGGCACCAAAAATTTGCAAAAATATATGTTCTCATTCTGATTGCTGTAGTAGTTGCCATTGGTAGTCTGCTACTTACTACAGGTCAAGTTTTGCTGATATCTGACATTATGGTGAAACAGTATGCATTTAAATGATTAAAATATTCATCATAAATCAACAAAAAGCTATTTTCCCATTTTGATTGCTGTAGTAGTTGCCATTGGTAGTCTGCTACTTACTACAGGTCAAGTTTTGCTGATATCTGACATTATGGTGAAAAAGTATGCATCTAAATGATTAAAATATTCATCATAAATCAACAAAAAGCTATTTTCCCATTCTGATTGCTGTAGTAGTTGACAGTGGTACTCTGCTACTTACTACAGGTCAAGTTTTGCTGATATCTGACATTATGGTGAAAGAGTATGCATTTAAATGTTTAAAATATGCACCAAAAATCAATAAATATGTATTTTCTCATTCTGATTGCTGTAGTAGTTGCCATTGGTAGTCTGCTACTTACTACAGGTCAAGTTTTGCGGATATCTGACATCATGGTGAAATAGTACGCATTTAAATGTTTAAAATATGCACCAAAAATAAATGAATATATATTTTCTCATTCTTATTGCTGTAGTAGTTGCCAATGGTAGTCTGCTACTTACTACAAGTAACGTTTTGCTGATATCTGACATTATGGTGAAACAGTACGCATTTAAATGTTTAAAATATGCACCAAAAATCAACAGAAAGCTATTTTCTCATTCTGATTGCAGCAGTAGTTGACAAAGGTAGTCTGCTACTTACTACTACTATCAAAGATAATACGTGTGTACCAACACAGTTGCATGTAACAGCTGCACTGCTACACCTTTGTAACTCTTTACAGTGGAATAAACCTGTTAAGTGTACCAGTTAATAACGTTCAGGCACATATGACATGTATGTTGTGTCTTTGATGTCTTGGAACATGTCTGCAATTACCCTACGTAGCACATGAATCTACTGTGTTGGTACACTCTTATTACTCTTTGATACAGTGGCATAAACCCGTAACAAGGTTGTAGCAGCACAGCTGTTACATGTACACTGAAGACAATGAGGCCTTGACAGGAGCTAAAAATGGTTTGTATATCAAATCTATCATCACCAGATTCACCCCATCCAGCAGGTCTCAGGTCAGCCCTTTGCCTCTGATGACAAATGTAGACAAATTGGTAAAGTTTTGTAAAAGCACTCAGTATTACAATGTAACAACTATATGTAGGTACCCACAAATACATAACGATAGAATGATAGTATACCTGACAGTGTGTTACACAGGTTGTACCACTGTACCTAATTAGGTAGGTACACTGTAACAGCGAAACATTAAAATAAAGTGTTACCAAATGTTTAAAATATACACCAAAAATCAATGAATATATTTTCTCATTCGAATTGCTGTAGTAGGTGCCAATGGTAGACTGCTATCCGTCTCTCTGCATGAATTGTGAATTCTGCATCGTATTTCTTATTATGGTATTCATATTTTTCATTTAAGTGTCACTGTTTATTATTTATTACTTAATTTATATCTTTATTTAAGTGTCTCTTGTTATTATAGATATCATCCTTCTTTAATATTCTGTAATAAAAAAATGACTTGTTGACAATGCCATTAGTGCGTTTTTCAGAATTGTTCTCACCCTGTTTCATTGAAAGTCTCCCTAAGTAGAAGCCTACCATTGGCCACAGGCCAACTACAGCAAACATATGATGAATATGCAATTTTGTTAAATAGCAGCCTACCACTGGCAACTACTACAGCAATCAGAAAGAGACAATATATATTTATTGATTTTTTGTGAATATTTTAAACATTTAAATGCGTACTGTTTCACCATGATGTCAGATATCAGCAAAACTTGACCTGTAGTAAGTAGCAGACTACCAATGGCAACTACTACAGCAATCAGAATGAGAACATATATATTTATTGATTCTTGGTGCATATTTCAAACATTTAAATGTGTACTGTTTCACTATAATGGCAGGTATCAGCAAAACCTCACCTGTAGTAAGTAGCAGACTACCATTGGCAACTACTACAGCAATCAGAATGGGAAAATAGCTTTTTGTTGATTTATGATGAATATTTTAATCATTTAAATGCATACTGTTTCACCATAATGTCAGATATCAGCAAAACTTGACCTGTAGTAAGTAGCAGACTACCAATGGCAACTACTACAGCAATCAGAATGAGAAAATATATTTTTGCAAATTTTTGGTGCCTATTATAAAACTTTAAATGTGTACTGTTTCACCATAATGTCAGATATCAGCAAACCTTTACCTGTAGTAAGTAGCAGACTACCAATGGCAACTACTACAGCAATCAGAATGAGAAAATACATATTTATTGATTTTTGGTGCATATTTTAAACATTTAAATGCATACTGTTTCACCATGATGTCAGATATCAGCAAAACTTGACCTGTAGTAAGTAGCAGACTACCACTGTCAACTACTACAGCAATCAGAATGGGAAAATAGCTTTTTGTTGATTTATGATGAATATTTTAATCATTTAGATGCATACTGTTTCACGATAATGTCAGATATCAGCAAAACTTGACCTGTAGTAAGTAGCAGACTACCAATGTACCTGTAGTAAGTAGCAGACTACCATTGGCAACTACTACAGCAATCAGAATGAGAAAATGTCAGCAATCAGAATGAGAAAATGTCTTTCAAAAACGAATATCCAGCGAATATCAAACCCGCTGCTAACTTTTACCCGCTGTCTGTCTTTGCCATCTTTGCATTGGCGTAAGTTTTGAATGCTCCAACACCTTACAGTACATGAGCATTCATCTCCTGTCTTCACTCAAACATTTCTGTCTGCTTGCACGCTTATTACCTGTGGCATGCCGTGAGGTCGGAATTATTCCTGGATGTAGTGGTGATACTGGTTGAACTTGTTTTGGAGGCTCTTCATGGAAACGTTTTTTTGTTTTTTGTTTGTTTGGTTTTTTTTGTGAGGGTGAGCTTATGCTACCAGATTGTGGTAATGGGGCCTTCAAAGGTGAATTAGGTCCTTAACCCCCCCTAAAGGTTGAACAGTGGTGTCTAGTGTCCTGGACCCACCCCAATCCACTCTCATGATGTGCTAGGGCACATGTCTCAGTGAGACAGATATAAATCTTGACAAGATGCATGCTGTACATCTCATGTGTGTTAATTCAAGTTAATTATGTGAGCGGTCATGTGGTTTGGCCTGGGTTTTATTACTGAAAACTATTATTAGAAAACTCAGGCCAAAGTGGAGATTTGGGAAAATTCATGTTAGCATGTAAACAGGGGGTAAACAACATTTTTGCATTCTGAGGTTTTGTGGCTTTGAGAAACACTGGAACGTTCAAAGCAACTGTGCCAGAGTTTTTTCTGAGGCTTCGAAACAATTCCAACACCTACAGTATAGACCTGTAATTGCTGTCAAATACTTTGTAGCAGAGTAGACGTTTATTCAAGTCTGTGGCTCGCTGTGTAACCATATGTTCATATAGGCTATCAAGGTTGAAAGGCATGAGTTTCATTCCTGTTTCATTCCTGGATTGGATCAACAAAAGGTCAAAGCAGTCGTTGACTGGTCCCAACCTAGGCTACAACTCTCTGTGAGTTACAATTATTTTTTGGGATTTGTCAATTTCTTCACTGAGATCTACTGTGGTGTACCTGTGGCAAATGAGGGACAGATCTGCCAAATGAAGGCTCATAAAGTATCTATCTATCTATCTATCTATCTACCTATCTATCTATCTATCTATCTATCTACCTATCTATCTCATATCCGTTTCACACATGGTTGCCGTCTGATTCATTCCTCATGCCCTTCCACTGATTCCTAGCAATGTCTTCTCTGGCTGTGTGTTTCTCTGTGTTGTGCGTCACAGAAAAAGGCTCAGACTGGCTGTCAGTTATGGAATGTGAAGTATGCTTTTGGTTGTAATATATTATATTCATGGAAATTGTTGAGAATGGAAATTAAATATCTGGTCACCACTGTCAAATAATAGGCTGTAAAAGTGTCTGTCCCAGAGGTTCAGCTTCACAATGTTTCAAACCTCTTTTACATCCCACTTTATTGCTCTTGTCTCAGTTAAGGCCAGACCTAAATGGCCTAAATGATGCAAGTGACATGACATGTGTGCCGTTATGACTGTTCTCGTTCTCTGATATGATTCTCAGCTATACCTCAACAAGCCCACACACTCTCTATTAGTCCCTTCTGGCTCTTGGTTGTGTTGCTTATTAATTTGTTATCATTGCTAACGCTGCCAAGATTCTCAAATTAGCCTTATTGCCACGGTAATGTAATGCAGCATCCCGTATCAGCCTCCCAGCATCCTGAGGGGGATGGACCAGTGTGGAGAATGATGCTGAAATATTCATACTGCCACATCTGACTCATAGACGCACGCACGCATGTACACACACACACACACACACACACACACACACACACACACACACACACACACACACACACACACACACACACACACACACACACACACACACACTCACTCACTCACTCACTCACTCACTCACTCACTCACTCACTCACTCACTCTTTCTCTCTCGCTCTCTCTCCCCAGCCCTCCCCTTCAGTTTCAATAATGGGTTTGCCATTACAGTATTACTGTCACCAAACCACAGTGTTAAAAGCCAGAACATGTACTGGTTAGTGTGATGTTGGTTCCAGGTAATGTAATGAGTAATGAGTAGTGGGGTGTCAGAATAACTGTTGCTGGAAGAAAAATAGTAAAAGAAAATATGTGCAAAATGTCATTGTCAAAGGGTACATTTTGCACATATGTACCCTTTGACAATGGTACATTATGTGCAAAATGTTCAGAATGTTCAGATTTTTAAAAAGCTGCTAGAAAGACACATTAAAGATAAGTTGCAGTATATGAAAGGACATCTTACTGTAAGAGAATGGATGTACTGTACCACTGTACCACCAATGAATGTACCATTACTGTGCTTCATAATAGTTTTGCCACAGTCTGTATGAAATAAATTACGGTATGTGCGTATTATGTGCTATGCTATATATACTGTATATATATATATATATATATGTACTGTATGTATGTATTGTATATTGTGTGTGTGTGTATGTGTGTGTGTGTGTGTGTGTGTGTGGGTTGACTGTAAAATGGATGTCTTGCGTTCAAATGCAAAGCATATTATCAGCACATTGTTCTTGTCTCTTGTTGTCACGGGTGTTGCTGGGAGAGAGTGTGGACCCAAATGCAAGGCGAGGCAAGGTGAGGCAAACCAGGAATCTTTGCTCGAATCAAACCAAATCACAGGAACACCAGAAAAGACTACACAACTCAACATACTAATGACCGAGGAAGACGGAGGGGAGATATAGGGTTTAAATACACAGGGGTATAAGGTTTACAGGACACAGGAGCATGAGGAGCAAGGTAATCTTGTGACCCTGTTAATCTGCCCACATATTTTCAAAACACTTGAGAGTGTGAGGTTGCCTTTAGCAATGAATCAAGACCATTTTGTGTTACATAATGAATACCTTCCAAAGGTCTTTAATTAATCAAATGAGCAGATTGAATTACTGTTCATATCAAGCTGAATACAGAGAGAGAATATCAATGCTGCCTGGTTCAGATATCCAACATATGGGTTCCAGAAATCAAGAAAATATTAGCTATGCATATCAGTTTATGGACAGCAGTCACAACAGTTTGTTCTGCTTTTGACTCGTATGTGTTCATACCGTACAGTATGCTTTTGCATAAGGTTACATAACATTTTATTTATATAGAAAATATTATAATCCATCATCAAAGAGCTTCTTATGCTAAACTATTATCATGTCAAAATCATTAATAATTTGTACACAATTGTAAAGCTTCATTCCAGAACTGATTACTGAAAACAACAGGAAGTCCTTTTCCCAACTATTCTACTTACACTACCCACATTATAACCGAACAGAGCGAGCTCACACACACACACACACACACACACACACACACACACACACACGCACACGCACACGCGCACGCGCACACACACACAGTCATCAATGGGACATCAGTGGCTCGGGAGGTAGAGTCTTTGGGCAATTAATAGGTTTCCAGAGTCCTTGAGCAAGACACTGAACCCTGAACTTCTCCTGATGTGAAGGCGGGCACTTCCATGGCAACCTCCACCGTCAGTGTGCACAGGACAGGTAAATTTGAGACATGCAATTGTGAAGCACTATATACAGTACATACAACAGTCCATTTACCCCATCATAGAGTGTGTGCTTTACTGAGGCAAACTAACTTTGTCAGCCTGTCCAACGTGTCACAACTCGGGGAATGAGATGATGACAACTAGCTCCTCAGAGCTGAATCCCTATTCAAACAAATCCCGGGATTGACACCGCAACACGGTGGGGCTGCTTTAAATTCATTAGTGCAGGCTTTCACTGTCACTCTGTTTGCTCATGTTGATTAATGGTTCCATAACGGCAAAGCTAGGTGATTATGTGCTTACAAAAGCCCTAGTCTTCATCAGGAGACAGCAGCATTACTTATCATTTAACCCTAGGGAAAAGACTTTGTTTCACCGAAAAGGGGAAGGATTTTAGGTTACTTCTTAAGGAAAAAGGCAGTGTTTTTCCTCCTTTTTGGTGCCATGGCACATTTATAACCCTGAAAAACATCCCAAATATTACAAATATGATATTTACGAATAGTCTAAGCTTTCTTATAATAGGCTACTCAAGACTCAAATGTAGGTCCCTATTGCCTATTGCCTATTACTGTAAATGTCCATATGACAAAAATTAAAACAGCGGTTTTGAAAAGGTATAGCCTTGTAGTTTTTCAGTTTTAAAATACATCAAATCATCCACTGTTTCAGGCGAAGTGAAACATGTGAACTTTGTATCATGGAGAAGTTAACATTACCCATGAAATCTTAACAACAAGCCTGCATGGAATTGTGTTTTATATTTTTTTTCATTACATTGCATCATTACATTGACAGCATACCAACATACACTCTATAAGACCAGTACAATATAAACCATTCCTTAATGGAAGATTATCTTTTTGGACCAATGAAATTAAATTAGATAATTTTTCAAGGCACACCTGACAATCTCCCACAGCACAATGCGAAACACAAGAGCATGGGGATGGGGTTGAGGATCCAATGGGTACTTGAAACTCCAAGAAGGCTTAAAAGTGGCTTTTTTGAAAATAAATTTAGGTCAGGTGGCTCACCCCAAAATAACCTATCTTTATCTGATTTTTTGTTGTTGTTGAAATGTGTGTTAAGCTGAGGTGAGATTGTTCATTTCTCACGTGATTGTACATACAATTATGCAGGCTATAAGCACACAATAATACGTTTCATAGGCTAGCCTGGTAGAAATAAACTAATAATAGACCTCCTGCATTGATATTAGATCATATTGAACTGGAAAAGAGCCTGGAGAGAAGTAAATATGGTCTTTGCGAAGAACACTCAAAAAAGTAGGCCCATCGTTTCTCAAAAACAGCATTTTAAAAACACGATAGAGGCGGCGCCATTCCTAATAGCCCTATAAATGACATCATTAGGTTAGGCAATCATGTGGCATCAGTTCTCCCATGTTACGATGTGTGAAATATTAATGAAAGAGTGCGCATCATCGGCCTATGGGAGGCGCTTTTCACATTTCCCTACCCAGGAGAGGTTGGACAAGATTCAGCAGGACGGCGCGCTCCCCCGCTCATGTTCCCGGCATGCTTTGAGAAACACGGAGACAGATCGAAGAACTGAAGCTCGAGCTGTGAGCAGGCTTTGTAGCACGAGCGCAGGGCATCCCCCCATCAGCACCGATATAACACCGACTCGTTCTGAGGTAACAAACAAATTATACTCAACGTGCAATATTTTCTCGCCAGTTTTTCTAATTTTATGAGTGTACACCCTGCTGATGGTATATTGAAATGTTGACGACAAAAAAAATCAAGTCATATTTATCAGTTATACAGTGATGTATCGTGTAGCTGCTGCTGTCAGCCTAACCGCTCCCTCAGAAATGGAGTTTAAGATGCATCACTGTATCCATGGTGTTATCGCATGGTTTATCAGGTTAATGGTTGACTGTGGGTACCGAATTTCCAAGATGATGTGTGTCGGTTGATAAGTTTGCTTGTCGTTACCGCATGAGAGTCATTTTGCTGCAGGGGCACCGAAGGTAGTTTACTGTACGTGATCTGAAACCGGTAGAGGCAGGGGATATCCGTCGTGGAATTCCCTCTGCCTCATTTGCTCGGTCAGCTGTGAACCTGAGCTGCCTTTGCGCACCTCGATTCAGTTTTCTGAATCTTGAATCAATCGATTGGTAACTTGCAGCCCTTGGCGGCTGTTGCGCGAGGACACCGCTCTGCATATTTTCATTTTTTTTGCTAGTGTTTATATTGTGAAGTGCAAGCAGTAAGCTCGGAGGAGTCGACTTGTTGACATATCTTCCTTTTTTTGACCTGTTAAATTTGAGCAGCTAATAGGGCCTACCATTCCCTGCAGATTACCAGCTCATTGCATGGGATTAAGGATGATTGAATGTAACATGAAGATGCCTTCATCATTCAATCGTATTATTGACTTAAAATCGTATTATTGAGGCCCGTTGCATATTCTAGATCTGGAACTGAAGAACAGAAGGCCTTTTTTAAAAAATATTATTAACAACAGATAATGAAGTTGACTTGCTCCATATCAATAGCTAAATATGTTTTTTCAATTAATGTAGAAGTGGGTTATTCATTCTCTTTCCAAATGAACACTGAAAGATGTAAGGTGTATGGATATGCATCTCTCTCTCTCTCTCTCTCTCTCTCTCTCTCTCTCTCTCTCTGTGTGTGTGTGTGTGTGTGTGTGTGTGTGTGTGTGTGTGTCAGTTCATATATTCATGAATGAAACAGAGCACTAACAGATCATGAATGAAATGGAGAGTCTGTGAGTGACAGCGATTGGTGGAGCTCTCAACTAACTTGAGACGCATAATCAGGACGCAGTTAAAAAAGCTCTTTGCGGTGCGAGAGATATCATTTAAGATCATGAGCTATTCAATACCTTTGAGTCTTCCAAAGAAGATAATAACCATTATCCACCACACCATCACAAGATGCTGCTATTGCTTCATTGCCTAGATCACAAGATCACATTTGAATCCAAGGTGATCTTTCAGAGTTTAATATCACACATCACAAAGGCAGACTTTGATCTTGTCTGACTCTTCCAGGAGCGTATATTGTATTGCTAAGCACTAAACTGCCCCATTCTGGGCACTACCATTGAGAATACCCCTGGGGTTGTTTCTCATTGATGGCTCCATTCTTGCGGGTGGTGGTGGTGCAGTATCAGTGAATTAGCGGGCGGAGAAGGGGCTTAGGCAGAAGCCTGAGTCACCTAATCCCCAAAGCATTTTGGATATTAGACAGCTTGCCTGTATTTTTAGACCCTGACTTTGGGCCTGCTGTGTTGATTATGGCAGTATTTTTTCAGCCTCGGTCTTTCTCTCTCTCTGGGAGATGAATTGGATTCAGTATCAGCCATTGATAGAGCTGGTAATAATCAAGACTGTGGTGGTGATGATGGTAAGAGGATTTAGTTGAGCACAAAAGTGTTGAAAAACTCCCCAGGTCCAGATACGTCCTATGATCCTTTAAGAGAAACCAAACAAGCTAGTTGTGAATCAATTTCAGATGTTTCTTTTATGTCCTCACAAACCATTGAGTGAATATGTGACTGGCTACGTAGTCTGTAAATGTGTGGTGGAGTAAGGGCTGAGTAGCTTCTGCAGCATTGCATCACTGTGTGCAGACTGAGTTAGTGAGGCACCAATAGGGCTGCACGACATGGAGAAAATATCTGATTGCGATTTTTTTTTTTTTTGGACAGATTTTGCGATTGTGATTTGATTTGCGATATCCTTTTTGAAAGTCAAGCGTCAGCTCGGTTTTCCACAGGTCTCTTCGAGCTGGGCCACTGAATAGTGAGTGTCCATGAGAAGCCCAGCACTCCTGTTAGACAAGCTTCACTGTCCGTCACACAAGGGGGATGACATGAATACAAATACCAGAGATGTGACGAGATTAGCCATTGGGACCGTGTTGCAAGCTACACGTTTAATTGCGGCCTCTGCATTGAGCTACTTGCAGTACTTCAAAGTAGGATTTTGATTAAAAATCAATTAATTGCGGACCCTTAGGTACTGTTAGTGTCCTTTCGTCCGAGTACTGTTTGATGAGTTTGGTTCCTGTTGCAGGTAGCTAATACAGTGTTTATAACTGAGTGGTGTCCCAGCATTCATTCCAGCTGTGTTTAATTGGGTCTTTGTTTGTTCAAACCCCTTTTGGATGACACTATACAGAATTTAGTTTAGATCGTATGAATAGACAGGAAGAGTTGTTGTTTTGTTGTTGTTTTTGCATTCAAGATGTGTTTGTTTTGCAGAGTGGATGATGAGTGCGTTTATAGAGGTCCTGTAGGGGATTATTGCATTGTTTTGATAGGTTATCAAATCAAAGGCGGTTATTGAAAATAAACAGTAGGCCAAACCCATGAATGAACGTTTAATTCAATAATCTTGAAAGGTCATGCATTCACTCAACCGCTCAGTTTACAGGACACTGTGCTTACAGTACAGGAGGAAATCATGAATGACATTTTATTTGCCATTTATCTTTGATTGGTCGCTGATTACATTCAAAACTCATTGTTGAACAGTGGCTGTACAGTGTAAAAACATGTTTACAATTTTTAATCACACTCACTGAAGTCAGCACTCAGAGTGAAGGATCTTATTCTCCTTCATATTCCACCAGTTTTTGACTTCCTGCCGTGTACAGTAGGCTACATTACTGCTTTCCCAACATATCCTAAGACCATCTTTGGCTGAAAATAGCACAATGACAATGCGCTTTGAGTGAGCAAGCCTATACCTCTGACCTGCTGATGGCTTGAAGTATACTTCCTCCATTCATTATAAACCCTCACCTTATCCCGTTGTTCATACAAATCCGTGTTTTAAAAACACTTTTGCTGGTTTGTCTACACACAAACAACACTTCAGGTCACTGACAATGCATCTTTGCAAAATGCCTGGTGTGATGATTTCCAGAAATTTCCTTTCAGAAGTTTTCAGTGTTGACAATGTGTGGAGTGGGAATTTAAAATGTGAGTTTTGTCTTGTTGTCAGTGTTTGCACTGTAATCTCTTTTGTTTAAACTTCGTTCAGGCTTCTGATTGGCCTGCGTGGCTTTACGATAGCGGTCCTTTTGGCGCCTGCTTGTTTGGCATGCTCTGAACAGTGCTGTTTTGGCATTCTCATGTGGACGGGAACAAAAGAGAAAAATCATTGTTTTAAAAAAGATCTGCTTATGTGTGGACTAGGTCTTAGATGCACACTTTGCTGCCTTATTTAATGTGAAGCATGCACACTTTGCTGTTTAGAATTGACATTTTTTGGGGTAGAACGTTGTTTTTCATACCGCTCTTAGTTATGTATGAAAATGTGCTGTCACTTCATGAAAAGTGCAGCTCAGATGTTTCACCCTTGCCATTGAATTCCAGTAATGGATAGTGTGTGTGCGTGTGTATTTTTTAAATGTCAGCATTTTATTGGGATAAAATAAATGGTTGTGGAAATACTGTGTGACACTTTCTTGGAAAGGTATCTGAAAGTGATGTACTGTACTGTTTAACTACGCTATTTATTACAACTCAATTCATACCAAGCAAAAGGTATATTAAATGTCTGAAAGTAAGTCCCAAAACAGTGGCATTCTTATATTTGTATAGAAAGTATTTAATTTCACGTTTTAAATGTCTTGCTCACTTTGTTTTCATATTGTGTTTAAGCACTTTATGTTCATATTAACGTGCCACTCAAAATATTCTTTTAAACTTCTTGTTTCCACAAGTCAGGCACACAGTAGAGTAAAATGGTAACTTAGTGATTATCATATCAGACACACTCTCTGGCAGATGCCTGAGTCACAGGTGATATGTTGGATAAAGTGTCAGTGTGGTGACAAGACGTAGACGAGGCCCGTCGAGACGCACATGAAACTCCATCGCTGAAGGTGTTAGTGTTGGTGTCTTTCTGAGCGAATGAGGACTGGGGTTAAAGCGCGGTGGGGGAACAGTGACATTTCCTTGCTTTCCGTCTGTAGTCGCCTCATTTGCACTTCTCTCATTTGCAGTCTGTTTCACGGATATTGGCTCCGCTAAAACTCCTGGAGTGATTTTTCAGCGTTTCAGTCTTTCTTTTTTTTTCTTATCTGCTAAATTCATTAGAGTGGTGAATACTGCTGTCATCTGCGGAATGAGATGACATTCATCTTACGACTTGCTTGATGATATCTCTCTCTCTCTTTCTCTGTCTTTCTTTCTTTCTTTCCTTCTTTCTCTTTCTTTTTTCTTTGTCACTCTTTCTCTGCCTGTATTTTTTTTATCTCTTTTGCAATCATCCATCTCTTTTTATCTCCTCTTTTCCCCCTCCATCTCTGTTTACATATTCTCTCCATTTGCATCTCCCCATGTCCAAACACCTCTCACTTTTATCTTGCTGTTCTATCTCTTCCCTTTTCTCTCCCCTGTTTTCAATCTTAGTCTCTCCATGTGCAACTATTGCTCTCTTTTCTCTTTCGGTTTCTCTCTCCCTCTTATTTCTGTCTCTCTGTCTGCCTTGGTCTCTCTGTGTCCTAAATGGCCTTTTTCTTTTCTCCTTCTCTCTCTCTCTCTCTCTCTCTCTCTCTCTCTCTGACTACCTGTCTAGGTGTCTCCATATGCACAAACATACTGTACCCCTTCTCTTTTCTATGACTTTCCATGTCTCTTGCTCTTTCTCTTGCTCAAGCATTAATTACATGCCGGCTATTGCACCACTGGCATGCCACCCCAGTCTTATTCCCCAGGCTATTGCATGTACATAGAACAGCGTTTGTCTCTTTGAGAATGATGATGGCACCACCTGGCTCCACACTGCGTGAACCATCTGCTGACCCAAGTGCCCTGAGGTCGTCACCTTGGATACAGGGCAGCATCTCTCAGGTGCACTGAAGCAGTGGGGTGATGAACACACACACACACACACACACACACACACACACACACACACACTTGGCACTGACCATGCAGGGATGATGCAGAGGCCCTGCATAGAGATTGCCTGCAGTGGCATGACGGCCAGCATGCAGGAGGCACAGTGGGTCACACACACACACACACACACACACACACACACACACACACACACACACACACACACACACACCAGAGGCCAGGGCTGTGTCAACAACGAGCCCAAGGTGGTGAGCAGGAGCACACACACACACACACACACACACACACACACACACACTTGTGTCACTACGGCTGAACTGCGGCTCTGTTTCAGGGCCTCTTGATTTCTATGCATGTTGACATTTAACAGATGGATTGTACAACTACGTTATATCCCCATGCAGTCCACGGGGACTTACAGCGTTGAGATTGAGAATACACTGTTATCGGTACTGATGCTGTGTCAGATGATCTAGCCATCAATGCTGGGATAGAGCATGCTCAGAAGGATGATGTGTGAGATACAGGACTTACAGCGTTGAGAATACACTGTTATCGGTGCTGATGCTGTGTCAGATCTAGCCATCAATGCTGGGATAGAGCATGCTCAGAAGCATGATGTGTGAGATACAGTACATACACTTGCTTTGTTTGACTTCATAGACATGACTGTGGAGCAAGATGAGAAAGGATGACATGGCAGTTGGTATCCTTCAGTGCTGCTGCTGTTCCTCGGTCTCAGTCGTCATGGATCATGCAGACCTCTAACATCTGTTACCATGATGCATGTCCAAAGGCTTTATGCTCTGTCAAGCAGTATGATAACTGACCCGATGTGTGTGTGGGTTTATTTTTGTGCGCAGGAACTAAACTGGACTATGAAGAGCACGTTGCTGGATTTGTCAGCATGTGTCCCATGCAAAGGTCAAAGGTCTAACTAAAGCTAATTTAATAATGAGGCAAAATCTATTGGCTAATTTAATACGATGAGCAAGATCCTGAGCTCAAACATTGGTGGTTCAGCTCAATACTCCCACACACATCACATGATAGCTTTATAGTTCATGCATGAAACACTTTGCTAATTGAGTGACTTGATCTTGCTCTTTAATCATCATTCCAATTAGGATTCTACTCCTTTAATTCCCACTACCATGGCATTTACTGTACGGTAAGCATTCCTCAGAAGGTTTAGCACTGGACGTGTAATGCCTCAAATACTCCCCTTTATTATATACGACACTTTGCAATATGGTGTGATGATGAAGTGAGGAAAAAGCCATCACTTGATCATTTTAATATGCACTGCTCATAACATATTGATCCAGAATGTAGCATTTCTGCCTTGCATTACCTAAGGG
The DNA here is from genome assembly GCF_963854185.1 of Sardina pilchardus. Taxonomy (NCBI): domain Eukaryota; kingdom Metazoa; phylum Chordata; class Actinopteri; order Clupeiformes; family Clupeidae; genus Sardina; species Sardina pilchardus. The sequence goes on from NC_085010.1 coordinate 18,811,479, forward strand.
ATAATAGATTGTCCGCTGGTCATTGTTGGAAGATAGGTCCCAACAGGGCAAACAGGACACTGATTCCAAGCAGACACAGTGGTCATTATTTTTTTACCGTGGTCATTTTTATAGGACCCCCGGACGTTCATGTTAATAGTACTCACCGCAGGATTCTGAAGAGCCATATATCTGTAATAAATCAAAGTTAATGTGTGTGATTATCAAAAGATTGGATATAAGGGTCATAATAGCAGGGAGTGATTATTGTTATTCACCTTTATATTATTTTATTTAATTATATGATATGATATGACATTATAGTATGGAAGTTATGGCTGTCAAAATGTTGCCTAGCAACTCTGTGAAACGAGTGAAAAGCACGTTCTGTTTTCACGCGTTGTGTGTCTTTATCGCCAGACTTACGCTATAAATAGACGGCTTTCGCCACAAACATACTTTGCTCCCTTTACAGTACTGTAGTCCTTGTGTTTGGCTGTTAGGCAGTCTAGATGACTGAGCCTTTTTTTGTCAGAGGCACAGAGATCTTTCAGCCTGAATGATCAAAGAATCAAACCCAGTATGGTGCGGGTATGAGAGAGACCGACTAAATATTCGGACTGCACAGTTTCAGATAACCAGCGTACCGTCTCTTACAGCGCTGCTCTCCACTTAAACATCAGTGGGCAGCTCCGTCGATGGTGTTGATCTGACCCCTCACCCATCACCCAAACATGTCATTATGAATCATTGATTTCTGGAGAGCTCGTCCATGGGAGAAAGTGGAAATGCTTCCTGGCTCGAAACCTCATACGAGACTCGCCTACCGCAGAAAGCTCCATGTATATTTCATTATTGGCTGTGATGTCTGCTTTGTGCATGTACTGTAGTCCTATTCCCTCACCTACTAACCCACTTCACATCACTGTGAAGCATGACTCATGCTGTTTACGGCTCCTCAGCACCTAGATGCACACCTAACTAAACCTTCAGTCTGCTATTGAAACTGCGGTCTTGTTCATGTCACCCTGCTTTGAGCCTCAGTGAAACGTTCTCAAAGACTGCTCTGTTGATCATGTTTTTTTGCCCACAATGGGTGCCTTGTTGGTGATTTTGTTTTTTGATGATAAATAGGCTTATTTGTTGATTTACATTGTAGTAGTTCCCCCACCTTTTCAGTTTACAAAACGCTTTTGCACACCTCTTTTGTGGGGACAGGTGCGTCGGAATAGGTTACCCAGTTAAACTTGTAAAAGAGAATCCCGCACACTGTCCATTACGCATGCATACATTTCGAATTCACAACGCTTTGGTCATGGACCTTAAAATGGACAAAATTCACCTGAGGAAGGTCCACGACCGAAACGTTGTGAATTCTAAATAAATGTATGCATGCGTAATGGACAGTGTGCGGGATTCTCTTTTACAAGTTCCCCCACCTATAGCACTGTCTCCTACCTTTAACACCTCCGTTGTTTGTATCTGAAATGAAATGGGAGAAAGGCTCTCCCCAAGGACGATGCAGCGGTTGCATAATGTAGTGATATTATGATGCTCTCTCAAATCTTTGAATATATATTCACTTCACACAGGTCAAAGGGCGGAAATCTGTCTTCTTGCAGGTGTGCATAAATTATGTGTCCTGCCACACCACACACACACACACACACACACACACACACACACACACAGACACACAGACACACAGACACACAGACACACAGACACACACACACACACATACACACACACACGAAAGGTCACATAACCTCTCAGCCACATCAACAGAAGTGTATGCAAGCTGACCTGTGTTCTGTGTGGAGCCGCGGCTCCATTTCCATAATATTATTTTAGTGGGTATTGATGCAGCCTGGACAGAGCATGAAGCTGTGAATGTGCACAAGGTGTAACGACCTTTGACCTGGAAGTCAAGGATGTGTTTTAAGGCTTAAGACTGAGATGTGTGTTTGTGTGTGTGTGTGTGTGTGTGTGTGTGTGTGTGTGTGTGACATGGGGTGGAGGGGGTATGCTTAAAACGGAGCAGGCAGAGGGAGTGGATATGTTCAGTGTTGGCTGTGACTGGAATACATTTGTGGAGGGGGTGTGTGTGTCTAAGAGAGAGAGAGAGAGAGAGAGGGAGTGTATGCATGTGACATAAGGAGTACGAGGGCCTTGGAAGCCATCAGGCAGAAGGAGTGGTTATGTGTGTGTGTGTGTGTGTAGAAGGAGTGGTTATGTGTGTGTGTGTGTGTGTGTGTGTGTGTGTGTGTGTGTGTGTGTAGAAGGAGTGGTTATGTGTCATGTTGGCAGCGCTGGGCCAGGCCACGGAACAATAGCTCGCGCTGCGTAATAGCTGCCCTGGTGCTGTCAATGGCTGAACCCCCTGTGTCACTCTGGCACACTAATTACTGAGGGGTCTCTTACATTGACACCCTCAGACCCCCGCTACACACACACACACACACACACACACACACACACACACACGTGTGCACATTACGCTCATGAGTACACTCGTACACACATACACACACGTTTTGTCAGCCTAGAGTGGGAACCTATTGTAGCTGTCAAAGGGGCTCTGCGTTGGGAGATAAAGGTTACTCTGTGTGGATTTATGTTCTGATGAAAAGAAAAGATACAAAGAGACAAATGGAGAAATAAAAAGAAAGAGGGATAGAGAGAAGGAATCAGAGGGTAAGGGATTGAGGGAGGAAGAGGAGAGAGAAAGAAAAATGAAAGAGAGAGATTAAGCTATTGAGAGAGAGGAAGAGAGAGAGAGAGAGAGAGAGAAAGAAAGAAAGAGATCCATGCTTCTTTTATAGACCGAGGTCTTCTTTAGTCAGCTGGAAGTACCCTCGGGCAGTTCAGCACCACATAGAGTGGACAGCTCCATATGGGAGGTTACATAAGCGTATATGTCACAGGGAGACATTATTAGCCCACAGATCTGCCTCTGATTTGGGACAATGGCGCTTACAGTGTCTCTGACCTTCAGTTTAGGAAATTTATAGTTACATCATGGATCTGATAATAGACCAGTAGGTCCAGTTCTCCCTGTCTGCGGCTTGCTTGACAGAGTACTTGCCAAAAGTTGTGATATATATATATATATATATATATATACACACACACAGTGTGTGTATATATGTATATGTGTATACGTATATATGGAGAATATAATATATATAGAGTTCTTATTTTTTACATTTTGTTTTTCAATTAATTTCAGTGGAACTGTAATTGGGTTATGTTTAGTTGATTTATCTTTACTCAATCAAAACAAAACAACTGTATTTTATATCGATACTACTTGAAATACACAATTAAATAACATGATTTTTTAATGTTTTCAAAAATGGATTTATAGCATTTTGGAAAAGAGCTCTCTCTATATATATGTGTGTGTGTGTGTGTGTGTGTGTGTGTGTGTGTGTGTGTGTGTGTGTGTGTGTGTGTGTGTGTGTGTGTGTGTGTGTGTGTGTGTGTGTGTTCAGGTAGGAGGACCCATTAGCAAGATGGCCCCATGGAGATCTGAACCAGCACTGCGGACCAGTGTGCTACTTCGGCCAGTTTTGGCATGTCAGTAAGAGTTCAGATGCAAAAGCCTCTAAATCCACTTTTGTCAAAAATGAGATAATGATGGTAAGTGAATGCTCTTCACATATAGTGTAAGTTACTTCAATAATTTAGCTTCAAAACTCACTAAATACCATTCTCTTCCTGGTCTGAAATATTGATTTGTAGGCGAAACCCTATAGGAGCCTGATACAAAACGCTCATTTAAAAGAAAAGTGGTCAGACGGATTTAGAGGCTTTTGCATCTGAACCTTATGTTCATTTAACTCAGCATACTGCTTTTGTACAGTGTGTTAAACTGAAAAGAACGCTACTTTTGTAAAGCATGTTAAACTTCGGAGATTACTTTTG
>NC_085010.1:18817887-18822887 GCF_963854185.1 Sardina pilchardus
CCAGATATTACTTTGTTATATCAACGTCTCCCACTCTGATCCTGCAGGCTACTTGACAGTCGGATTTCTCATCGTTGTGGCATTGATCACATTTTACATTTACACAGACATTTATTAACGTAGCTGGCACTTTTATGCAAAGCGTCTTTCAAGTGAGAACTAATATTCAGGCTACATTGCAAAAAAGAAAAAAAAACCTTATGGTAACAATAAACAAATACTACTTTGCAAGCACGGTAAGACAACCAGAGGATGTGAGTGCTCCATGTTCAGTAAGAGCTAAATTGCTGTTAACTGGTTACAAGCGGTTTACATTGAAATGGAGATAATCAATAGTCTGCCCACATGAATCCATGCTAATTAGATAAAAGGTTATTGGCAGAAATGCCAAACCCCCATGCAGGGGCAGGCCTATAAAGGGCATGGATGCCTAGTACTTGAAACTAGCAATGCAGGCATGTAAAATGTACAATTGTCTTGCAGGTACAGTATACTGTATTAGGGATATGAATTACGTAGGGATAGAATTAAAAGGAGTGTGCACTCGAGTCCAGTTCTACCCCACTCTGAGATACTGTTAAATGCCCATGATTGGTTTGTATCATATTATTTCTATGAATTATGTGGATTATGCTGTAGATTTCATATTATGCTAACCATTATCATTAACATGCTGTTCAAATGGGGCTTGAAACGCACCATCTTAGTTTAGCCAAAGGCTTGAGCCATGCTCAGAGTCAGACACAACACTCACTCCTGCAGACCTAGTCACGTTGTGTCAAATGGGCCCGGCCTCAGCTGAGAATATAGGAGTGTTGTGCAGCAGGGGCCCTCTGTTATGCATTGGTTGTCATGGAAAGACCTTACAGAGATTACTATAGAAGCTGGTGATATGGGAGTGCTAGCGCTCGGTGGGTGTTTATGTTTGGAAGCAGTCATAGTCTTGTGCCTTTCTCAGAAGAGGGCTTCAGTTTAAACATGGCATAGAATGGAAAACGGTGTTTACCTTGCCTTAATTGACTGAGGAGAGCAAAGTTGCATACTCTCATTAGAGAATAAGATGAGATGCTCAGTTTATCCATTCTGTGTCATCTTGAAGGAAGCACAACACAATTTCCGTTCCTCACTTTACTGTGTTGAAACATTTCATTTGAGTTTGAACCAGAAGTTCATATTCATGTTGTTCATATTCCATCTATTCATATAGACTGAATAAGCTCACTCTTGATCATGATCATGGCTATGTTATGACAACACAGTGTGTGTGTATTGGGGGGATAATGTGTTATGACTAACAGTGTCGTAATGGGTTGTGTGTGTGTGTGTGTGTGTGTGTGTGTGTGTGCGTAATGGGTTGTGTGTGTGTATGTGTGTGTGTGTGTGTGTGTGTAATATGTGTGTAATGTGTGTGTAATGTGTGTTATGACAGCGCCGTTTCAGGATGTGTGTGTGTGTGTGTGTGTGTGTGTGTGTGTGTGTGTGTGTGTGTTATGACAGTGCACTCTCTCTCTCTCTCTCTCTGTGTAATGACAGTGCAGTGTCTGTCTCTCTCTGCGCGTGTGTGTGTGTTTGGGTAATGTTTGTGTTATGACAGCACAGTGTGGCAACATCTGTCCCAGGCATTCAAAAACCGCTTGGAGCACTAACCAAATTTCTACTCAGATGATTCAGAAATAGGACAGAGTTGTTACTTGGTTGGAAAAAAAAAACTTCAAAAATGTCAGCCCTGTTTGAAGTGCTACAAAGGCTATATTTTGTACATTCTGTGCCCTGCTCCTCCAAAAGGAATATTCCGTATCTGACCTCAATATGTCTCTGCTTTCACAGCTTTGAAGCTGAGCAGACTCTGACTCAAATTTGGTGTTTATTTTGGTGGGTTTGAGGTTCTTTTGTGTTAATTGCCTCTTACCTCAGTTGTGTTTGTGCATTTCTCTGATCAGAATCTTTCACAACTATTAGCCTTCACGTCATGTGGTTTGTTGTTCACATCATACTGAGAAAAACAATAATTGCAAGCTGGATATTTCTTTACCTATACTGGTACTGTACATCACAACATGAACAATATAGAGAATTTAGCACTGAATAACTTTACGTTCTCTCTGTCTTTCTTTCTTACATGCACACTTTTCTGCCTACCATCCTTTAGTTTCTCTTCTTCTGTCTTTTTTCTCGCTTTCTTCATTCACCCCTCTTCTATCATCTCTCCTTATTTCATTGTCCCCCTTTCTTTCCTTTTCATAGTGTCAGACCCCTCTTTTTAAAGCACACTGAAGAAGGCACTATGTTGAAAAGAAACTTATGTAACATACAGCCTAGCCTCCATTTTTAACCAGTGATAAGTTTGGCACTGTACTCTAGAAACTACGAAGAGTCTGAGCGAAGCCTGCTCCTGTCCCTGTGCTGTCCGACCTCTCTCCGTCACTCACTCTTCCCCTCTTTCTTTCTCTCTTTTCCAGCCTTCTTTCTGTTCTGCCCACCTGGTCCCGTCCGCACGTCACCATGAACTACCTGCGCCGGCGTCTCTCGGACAGCAGCTTCGTGGCCAACCTGCCCAACGGCTACATGATGGACCTCCAGCGGCCGTCGCCCTCCCCGACCCCGTCCCCGCCCGCCCGCCCCAAGAGCTCCACCAGCTCCCCGGCGTCCCCCGCCACCGAGAGGCGCCAGCCGCCCTCCCTCTCGCCCCAGCCCCAGCCCCAGGCCTCCGCCGGCCCGGCCTCCTCCTCCTCCTCCTCCGCCTCCCCCGCCTCCTCCACCCCCAGCGCTCCACCCTCCGCCCCCTCCGCCCCCTCCGCACCTGCCCCGTCCGCCGGAGGCTTCCTCAGCTCCTTCTCCAGCGTGGTGAAGACGGCACAGATCGCCAGCGCCGTCAAGGCCAAGGCCGAGGCCCAGGCGGCGCAAGCGGCCGACTCCGCCGCTGCTGCTGCTGCTCCCGCCACGCCCGCACCGCTGCCCAAACCGGCCAGCCGCAAGCCCAAGGTGCTGATGGTCATCGACGACCCCCACACAGACTGGTGAGAGAGACATGCTGGATCATGATCTCCGATATTACATTACATTATATTTCATTATATTATATTACATTACATTACATTACATTATATTACATTACACTATATTACATTGCATTATATTACATTATATTTAGCCATTTAGATTAGCCTGGGTGTTCCCATCCTGCCTTGCGCGGTGATTTCATTCACGCTGCTAAGGCAGTCTGGAAATTAACACCCACATTTTCGCCTGATGTTGGCGACCAATCACAGAAGAGGGGAGAAAGCAAGACCATGATGAGCTACTGTATACACAGACGCATTTGAACAGTACAGTACTATTTGAATGTCAGTTCAAGCGAAGTTATTCTATGTCAAGGGAGTAGATATAGACTGTAGATAGATAGATAGATACTTTATTGATCCCCAAGGGGAAATTCAAGGGCAGTAAGGGGAGAAGAGAGTCAGAATAGAGAAGACAAGGGCGGTGTTGAGATGCTACAGTGAGGTCCAGGCTCCAGTGAAAGCACACATGAAGCATTCACAGAGCGCATGTGCCAGCCGGTGCAGACATAGAAATGGAGGACTGGTCTATTTGTTTTTGTTCAAATGTCCACGGCACATCTGGTGTAGCCAGTTCCATTGATTATAGTGGAAGGGTAATTCTTGCAGCGTGTGCTCTGCGATTGTTTCCGCTTCAGCTGAGCCTTCGCAACTGTACACTTGTTGCCCACCAGGCCATTGGTCGTGAGTGAGTTAACAATTTATCCCACAGAGTGGACAGGCAGAGGGGCCTTCCAAAGAAGGCAGGGAAAGAAGAAGAAGAGAGAATGATCAAGCCAAATAACAGGCCCAGATGAATGCTGTGCAAATAGGCTAAATAAATCAATTGATGTACTGTAGCCTACCCTATTTAGGTGTGTTGAAATGTTTGCGTGCACACTTTTCCCTATGATACATTTTCATAGTAGGCTACTGGCAAGAATTCAAAACTACTTTCACCCCTGCTTTTAAATGCAAATATAAGATGGCATGCAAATATGAAATAGAAACCACCTGTGAACAACCAATACTGTATGTTTTAATGCTGATATTATTTGACGACATTGGACTGGTATTGTTTAGCCTAGCTTACTGAATCACACTGGTATGATTTAAAACATCCTAGGGTGAAAGTGAGAATTAATTTAGAGTACATTTCTAAATATCTACAAACGGTAGACTAAAAATATTGCGCTGTTATTTTTCAGCCATATCGCCCAGCCCTAGCTGCAGCCCTAGGTGTAAATAAGTCCTAGTGTTTTTCGGTGCATTTCCCCACCCAGTCCTTACTCTGGTGCTCACTTCACTGTTTACGGTCGTCTCTGCTTTAAGCTGAGGAGACAGGGCCACCGGGGAGAAGGAGACACTTTAAAATGATTGCTAAGTCATCCTCCCCTTGGGTGGTAGCTGTCACAAGGAAGCATGGCTTCAGTTTTCAAGCTGAATCTCAACTCAGACTCGCACTGTGTCCTCAAACTCAAACAGGGACACACTCGCCACTCGAGTGTGTTTTTCTTCAGATTTGGTTGTATATCAGAACAAGAGCAGTCTGGCTACTCAGGACCCTTGCCCCTGTAACTGGTTGGCAAAGACAGTGAAAAAGAACTGTAGAGGGTATGGTGGGGAGATATGGGGACCCTGCATGCATGTGGAAACTTACACACACACACACACACACACACACACACACACACACACACACACACACACACACACACACACAGAGAGAGACATAAACTATTGGTTAAAGCTACGGGCTTAAGTGTTGTGGTCAATGATCACTGTTGTTAGCTTAAAGGTAACTAAGCAAAAAGATGTGAATACGAAATTGCAAACTATGGTGGTGTGTCTGCACCAAAGTCAAACTAATTGTGATCACCTGAATCAGTGTCCATGAAACCATCAAATCCATGAAGGTTAATGTCTCACTGGAGGTTTAACTGTCTGGGAATCTGTGTTATT
>NC_085010.1:18825387-18850387 GCF_963854185.1 Sardina pilchardus
GTAAACTCACACACACACACACACACGCACACACACACACAAACATACTGTAGCCACTGCACTCTGAACTGACCTGACCTAGAGTGGACAATGAGGCCTATGCATTCTCTGTGGTTTATGCCTGTCAACACACACTCACACACACACTCACACACACACACAAACATTCATTTGGCGTCTCGCTCAACCTCAAATGGACAATAGACAATCTGGTTACGGTCACAGGCACGAGCATGCATGCACACACTCTCTCTTTCACAGACACACACACACACACACACACACACACAGAGACACACACACACACACACACACACACACACATTTCCCTCTAACACCCTGGATATCTGTCAACAGACGGAAGACGACTAAACAGTTTCAGGAGTAGACATCTCCTCAACCTTCTTCCCTATCCGGACTATCCAACTTCTCCTTCCCTGGCCTTGACTTAACTCCACTTCATTTCATTAGTGTGTGTGTGTGTGTGTGTGTGTGTGTGTGTGTGTGTGTGTGTGTGTGTGTGTGTGTGTGTGTAGTACTTTTTGCTGCACTAACACGTCCTTGTCACACGTTACCTTGAATGTTCCTTATCTTTAAGTCACTTGGCATAAAAGTGTCAGCTAAATGACTATGTAATCTAGCCTGGCCCCCGCCTGACTACGTACTTCCGCTCACTTACATTTTTCTTCATACTCCGTCTGGTATAGCTTGATTCAGCTTCGTTTATGCATGCACATAAAATAGGTGATGTCGTACCGTATTCTTCATAGTCTTTTGAAAAGGTAGCATTTGGTCTTTTTGGAAGGCACGACGCTGACCAAAAGACCCTTAGCAGATGGCGTCAACAGTACCTGAAATGTACCTGAAACACTCCATTTGTGGAACACATGGTGTAACGAATAGCTTCCACTGTAATCGATGGAACTGGCTACACCAAACGTGATAGCAGCACGTACATTAGAATTTGCGTGCATGGTGGAGCCCGACTGTTAGTCCAAAAACAATCTCTTACATCACCACTGTCCACCGCCCTAAAAGCACTAAGGACATCAGTCTGATGATATCACTGATCATAAAGGCCTAAGTGTGTGTGTCTTTATGTGTGTGTCTTTATGTGTGTGTGTGTGTGTGTGTGTGTGTGTGTGTGTGTGTGTGTGTGTCTGTGTGTGTGTGTCTGTGTCTGTGTGTGTGTGTGTGAGAGAGAGAGAGAGAGAGAGGGAGTGAGGTTTACATGTGGTTTTATTTTAATACACACACTGTGATTTCATTCCCGTTATTTATGGTGTGTGTACATCAAGTATCCCTCTTGTTGAGTTTATCCCCAAACAGCTTGTAATCTGCCATATGCTTCGCACACATCTCTACACATCTGCATACATTAGGATGGATGCTTTCTATCTCACATGGAGGTTTTATTGCCTGTTTGTGCTGCCAGAAACGTTTTCAATTGGTATCGGAGAAAAAGGCCAAAGACCACACCCAAACACACACACACACACACACACACACACACACACACACACACACACACACACACACACACACTCAAGCACACACACACACACACACACACACACAATCATGATAGAGAATGATCTACAGTAACACACACACACACACACACACACACACACACACACACACACACACACACACACAGACTCTCACACATGCATGCACGCACGCACTAACACACACACACACACACATACACACAGTGGGACTGAATGCCTGATGCCAAGCACGCATAAAATTAATAGCTTTTGAAATAACATTTGATTGATGGTTTTCCACCCACTCCTATGTCTTGAAACAGATGGGTCTGAATTTCGTAATTTCGCTTTTCGTCACATTGTCATATAAAAGATTTCATCAATAAAATCCACCTCTGCTTTTTCACCAGATCACCAGGGACCAATGAATATGTCCCCTAATTCTTCAGGCTGGGTGATGCAGTGTGTGATGTTTGTGTAATGTCAGTCAAATATTTTTGTGGATGGGGGTTGACAGTCATGGACAACGCTATTTAAACTTAATATCTGCGCCTAAAACATGATATTAAAGGGATAATCCGGAGTGAAATGCACTTTAGATCAATTTTTCGGACTATTGGGAGTACATACGTTGAGTTGACACCAAAATCATGTCATTCGGATGTATTTTGAGAAAGTTCGAGTTCACCGTTTTTAGCCAAAACTCGTTAGCCTGTAAGTGACCGGGGCAGGTCCTTTCGCCACTACAAAACGCTATTTGTATACCTCTTCTACTGTTCCAAACAACACTACACTTACGTGGTAGTGAGTAGAGGGTCCCTAAAGCCAAACCGAAGTATCTCCACGTCTTTATGTGGTCGGATAGAGAGTCCAGAATGAATTTAATCGAGTCAGTACCTCCCGGAAATGTCGCTGCGGCAGCTGCGCAACGCTTCCACAACACTTTACTAACATTTCCGGAAAGGTACTGACTCGATTAAATTCATTCTGGACTCTCTATCCGACCACATAAAGACGTGGGGATACTTCGGTTTGGCTTTAGGGACCCTCTACTCACTACCACGTAAGTGTAGTTTTGTTTGGAACAGTAGAAGAGGTATAAAAATAGCGTTTTGTAGTGGCGAAAGGACCTGCCCCGGTCACTTACAGGCTAACGAGTTTTGGCTAAAAACGGTGAACTCGAACTTTCTCAAAATACATCCGAATGACATGATTTTGGTGTCAACTCAACGTATGTACTCCCAATTGTCCGAAAAATTGATCTAAAGTGCATTTCACTCCGGATTATCCCTTTAAGCCTGATGTCTTAAATCTAAGTACCATTTTGTCACGCTTTGTCACGTGTGCATGTGTAAGGGGAGTGTTCTGCTCTAAAAGAAAGTAGATGTCCGCACACAGGAGACTCCAAAACCAGCAAGGTTTATTTAAAACCATGCAACGTTTTGACCCACCAGGGTCTTCTTCAGGCTTAATATCTGCGCCTAAAACATAATATTAAGCCTGATGTCTTGAATCTAAGTACCATTTTGTCACGCTTAATTCAAATGTGTGCATGTGTGAGGTAGTGGTGGGGGAAAAAATCGATTCTGTTCAGTATCGCAATATTTTGTGCTTGCAATTATATCGATACAAGTAGCTCAAAGTATCGCAATACTTAATTATATAATTTAGTTATCTATTTTACTTTTATTTGAGGCGTGTTTACTCAGGGTTTACTCTGATCACATTACATTTGCTAGAAAGATAGATATATAGATAGATAGATACTTTATTGATCCCCAAGGGGGAAATTCAAGATATTACGCTCACAAGGTGGCGCTTGTTGTGGCGTTTTATTGTGCATTCAACGGCAATTTCAAATCGAAAGTGTGGGTGTGTTTCGGTTTTCAACAAAAAGCAAATAGTAAGGACCCTTGATATGCATCATGCCATGACAAAGTGAGTTGAACAGTGTTATTTTCCTTATTTTTTGTAACGCCTTCGAACAATATGAGAGACATGAATAGCAATATATCGCAGAATCGAATCGCAATACTTGTTGTATCGCAATATGTTTAGAATCGCAATAATATCGAATTGTGGCCCAAATATCGCAATAGTATTGAATTGTCATTCTTTTGCCAATTCCCACCCCTAGTATGAGGGGAGTGTTCTGCTCTCCCTTTATGCGCTGTGCAGCGTGTTTTGACGGTGAGACTCGACCCTGCACCTGTCCAGGCTCTAACAAGCGTCCCTGAAGTACAGTACCTCCGACTGGGAGACAGGCTCGCTAGCAAGGAATCTACAACCCATGCCACGGTTGCTAGTGTCTGTCGCTAGCACATCTCTTAAAGGGACACTTTTAGTTTCCTTTTTGCCTTGAGATGGGAGATGGGAGAAATATGGATTTTAAATGTAGGACTTCCTGCTTTCAATTATGTAAAAATCATCATTTTACATCATTGAAAGCAGGAAGTCCTGGGTTTCATTGAAATACGTATTTCTCCCATCTCAAGGCAAACTGAGGGAATGATGCACGACCATTCAAAAACATGACTGGTTTTCTGAAGATACAAAGCTTAATGCTAATCGGTGAAGTGTCCCTTTAATGCTAATCGGTGAAGTGTCCCTTTAAGGCGTAGGAGGGAGGTTTACATACTTACCACACAGCTCCTGTACCAGCTGGCTATTGTACACAAGAGCTTAGCAACAGCGCTACAGTTTGGCCAAATAGCAACTCATACTCACAAACTTTGTTACTGGACTTGGACTACATTCACAACTATTAGAGTAACAATTTTTTTTTTGTTAACACTACTATAGACATAGTAGGTCTGGGCTTAATATTGCTGTGTTGACTTTTCAGGAGTGTTAAGTATGCAATAATTGATGGTATAAAGTGCATGCAGCATACATTTAATCATTACATTATGTATATACAGCAAACAAACACACACACACACACACACACACACACTAACAGACACTGTCCTGGTAACTTCTGATTGCCCTTACTGGTCCCAGGCAGCGTTGCTGACCTAATTCCCTGTGGTGTGGGTAGACTTCACATGACCTCTCCCCAGATACCCCCACATGGCTGTCTCCCTGGCAGGGTCCACGGGTCGGGTACCGTGTCAGATCTACAAGATGCATGGAACGGGTCGCCGTGCATTCACACAATTGGAGAGCAGATAGGCAGCCGATGGGCACTCTGCAGGGCATTCCTGAAGAGAGCCTGTGTGTATCTGGGGAAACTCAGCCTTCTTATGCCCCCCCCCCCCATATGCCCCTCATTCTGACAGGCTTGTCCCTGTAACCAGCTCTCTCTCTCTCTCTCTGTCAATTCAATTCAATTCAAAGGGCTTTATTGGCATGACAATTGAGGCGTTTATATCGCCAGAACAGTCATGCCAAAACGTAAGGAATACACCAAACAAGAATCCTTTTGGAAGCCTAATCAAACCGGTACGAGATATTTTGTCCCATCAGTTGTTGGGTTTTTGAACAAGCTATAGGTCAAGTTGCTCTCACTGAACATATTCATTTGTATAGTAAACTCTAACAAATATTTATAATACATATATGTTTATTATAAATAATATGGGTGCTGAATACTTGTGAACAAAATTGCCCCTCAATAACGAAAGATTATTCAGTCCAATTCAGTCCTATTCTATTCTGTCTTATTCTATTCTGTCTCTCCCTCTCTGTCCTTAAGAAAGAGAGAGGGTCAGAGTCTTTTTCACCTTTCTAGCACCCTTGCGTGACTGCCCCTAACTGTCTGTGAGTCATTTTTTAAGTGAGTAAGTAAATCACATTCGCTGGAGACTGGGAATGTTGTTTTTCTTTCATTATGAGCAGCCGCAACACTTTGTCTTAGTCCACTCCGGACCTCTGTGACACTGGACATGTGCGAGTATGGGTGTGTGTGTGTGTGTGTGTGTGTGTGTGTGTGTGTGTGTGTGTGTGTGTGTGTGTGTGTGTGTGTGTGTGTGTGTGTGTGTGTGTGTGTGTGTGTGTGTGTGTGTGTGTGTGTGTGTGTGTGTGTGTGTGTGTGTGTGTGTGTGTGTGTGTGAGAAAGAGGGCACACTCTGGGCCTCTGTAACAGTGGACATGGCCAGAGGCCAGTTAGCCCTGAGCCCTGCTGAGCCCTGAGGCTGGCAGCTGGATTCCAGAGGGTGTCCCATCTCCTGAGCTCATCAACATGCCGTCTGCGTGTGTGAGTGTGTGTGGGTGAGTAAGAGAGAGCATCTATGTGTGTGTATGTCTGTGTGTGTGTGAGAGAGAGAGATAGTCAGAGAGAGAATGTAGAGAGAATTCACAATCTGTGGACAATAAAGTTTTCGTATGTGTGTGTGTGTGTACAGTATGTGTGCGTGTGCGTGTGTGTGTGTGTGTGTGTGTGGGTATGTGTGTGTGTGTGTAAAAGTGAGAGAAAGAGAATGTGTGTGTGTGTGTGTGTGTGTGTGTGTGTGTGTGTGTGTGTGTGTGTGTGTGTGTGTGTGTGTGTGTGTGTGTGCGCGCGCGTGTGTGTGCGTGTGTGTGTGTGTGTGTGTGTGTGTGTGATGGCGAGTTTTGAATTCTTGCTGTCAGCTTTGTTAACACAAGGCGAAGCCACAAGGTCACCATTTGATGTCCTCCCCAAAAGCAGATATCCTCCTAATATTTGGGTCAATGTGTCTGTGTTCCCAGAACAAAGCATCAAAGAAAAGCACTCCTGTGGTGCAGATCTCCATGTGCCCAGTCTCTGTGTTATTGTGCTGTGTTTGTCCATCGGTTTGATTTCATGATCCACATTTACATTTACATTAACATGTATTAATTTAGCAGATGCTTTCCAAAGTGACTTGCAAAAATGAGGAGTAACACTCAAGCTACACTGCAGAGGAGTTCTTAGGTAGCAATTCATCTAGCAGTACATCAATCAGCACTAGTCATCGTCAGAGGATGAGAGTGCAGAAGTTTTAAGTACGAGTGAAAGTGTAGTGGAGGGGAAGGAGAAGAAGGTGTTAGAAGAAGAAGCAGGTCGAGGAGAGGAGGAGAACCCGTAGTTTGAGGTTTGTGTCTGTAAGACATACTGCTACAGAGGGAGGTATGTGTTTTCAGCTGGCCACCACAAAGAGGTTAGTCACCTCTGAATGTTTCCCTTTTTATCTCGGCTACCGTAAATTCTCTCGTTCCTTTTGAAGTGCGTGGACAGGTCTGGCAGTCGGTTGAGGACACAGCAGATGTGTTGCTTTTGAACTTCGCATCGCAGCCTGGCTCTGCCCTCCAGAAAGCCCCCCTGGAAAAGGCTCCGGCATGATGGAGAGCGTTCCTGCTACCGAGATTTACGGTGTATTTGCAGATAGTAGCTGACCCTGCAAGATTCATGCAAGGTCCATGCTAGGTCTCTGCCAGAGCTAGTCCAGATCTGAGCCAAAACTGAGCTAGATTGAAGCTGCATTCATAGCAGATTAATCTAATTCATTCATTCGTTCGTTCGTTCATTCATTCATTCATTCATTAAATGTCACCCTGATCTGGAATTAATTGATTAATTGTGTCACGTCCAGGTCAGATCCATGACAACTAGGTCCGATTTGATTTATATCTATACCAGCCATATAGATTAAAGTGCTCAGCCACTGTGTCAGAATTAATGGCATTTGAAGACAGTTGATTAAATATTTTGCATTCAAAAATTTGTAATAACTTCACACACAGAAAATGTCCTAGCTTTAAAGAGACCCTATGCAACTTTCTGCAGGAGACGATCGCTCCTTGTTTACATCTGGAAGTCTGAGACGAAGAACCACGCTTGCAATTTATATATTTAAATATAGCCTATACATGTGTAAATATACACGCTAAAGCTGTCGGGGAAGCTCTGCAGAGAAAATGCAAGCATAAAACGAGCGAAAACGAAAAACGAAACCGAAACCAGAGATGAAATCGCCAATCCTGCATAGTTCCTCTTTAAGCCTGGCTGTCAGACTCAAGACACAGCCAACCATGCCCTGGTCAAATCTATGCTAGATCGAGATCCCATTAATAGCAGATGTCATTCAAAATAGGCCTGCTCAATTAATCGATTTTTAATTTGAAGATGAACTAATTCAATTTGCTAATCACAAAGGCTGCGATTAATTATGCAGCTCGTGACTCAGCCGAATGATTTATCCTGTCACATCTAAGGGTGTTATGTTCATGTCATCCTCCTCGCATGGGAGACAATAGCCCCATTTACAGGAACACTTTTAATCCGATTAGATTAGTTGGAACAAAAATGATGCAAATAAACACCTTGGTTGGAATAAAACTGCCGATCATTAGAATTTGAATCAGAATGAAAAGGGTGGTGTATATTGTTCTTATTCTGTATATGGTCAGTCCAAGAGCTTCTCCAGTAAAAGCAAGGCAGCAATGGCTTTTCCGTTCAAAGATTCTAGAGCATTTGTAAACCCCGGATCGGAATAGAACGTACCCCATGTAAACAGATGACACCATATTCCATTCTGAAAAGTTTGGAATATTGAACTGAAGCTTGACTTTCAAAAATGATATCCTGAAACAAAATTGCAATCTCAATGTCTCCAAAAAAAATCACTGTTAGATATTTTCCCCAAATCAGGCAGTCCATAATTCATTATCCGGCCAGATTTATGTCAAAATCATGCCAAAATCCATGCACTTCTCTATCTTCCCTCTACCTCCCTTTTCATCTACCACTTCTCTTCTGCACCTTCATCCGCATTGTTATAAGTTATATTGTTCACTGTAAGTCACATTAATAAGTGGATTAAATGAATACATGTGCATGTGAATGTGAACTCATGCCATGTCTGAGACACATCCATGTCAGATGTGTGCCTGGTTGATGCCAGGGCCTCATCTGGGCCTCATTGATGGCAGGCCTGAGCCAGAGTAATGCGTTTGTTGGGTCTCAGATGTAGCTGAGCTTGTGCTTCCCAAGATGAAGATGAATGAGTTCGGAGAGGTGGGGAGTAGGTCCAAAATCCAAATACTGAGAGAGATGCGCCACAGCTGGGAGAAGTTAAAAAACAAAGCACTCTTACTGATGGAGTGACTCTCTATCATTGTTGAAATGGGGGGAAGAGCACCAGGAAAAGAGAGTGGAGGATAGTGTGTGTGTGTGCGTGTGTGTGTTTTTGTATTTTTGAAAATGCTTAAACTATTCTGTGAAAGTGTGAAAGACAGGTAATTTTGAGATGGACCATTGTAAGCTGGACCCAGTGAACACCTCAGTCCAGCATAAACATATTTGACCCCAAACCTTTAGCAAATAACTTACTTACGACTTTTTAATATAGCTGGTCTGTGCCCATGGAAACAGGGCCATGGCAACATGGCTAGGGATACACAGAAGGATATGCCCAAATGGATGAAAAACAACGGCTGTGTTTGTGTTTCAGCTGCAGGGCACACGCTACCGAGAACCAAAGTCCACCAAAAAAAGACAAGTTGTATGACATTGCATCATCCCCTCAATGTTCTCATTCCGAGATCGAGTTATACCTCCATTTCCTGTATGGACGTCTGCCTTTCTCTCTTTCCATCTCTCTTTTCACTATTTCCTCATCTCTCTTGTGTTTTCTCTGTCTCCCTCTCTCTCTCCTTCTCTCTCTCTCTCTTTCTATCTTTCTCCCTCATTTTCCCTCTGTCTCTGTCGCTTTCTGCCTCTGCCTAACTGTTTAATGAAGAGGGAATATGAAATTATGTCTGGCAGTCGACCGTGTGATGATGATGTCATCTCGTAACGGGCTGGAAGGACCGAGCGGTCACAAGTTGTCTGTCTCGCCAGTCACACGCACTGTGTGTTTGTATTTATAATTTGCATCAGACAGGCAAGCGCTGTGAGCAGTGAAAATACCATTCATGGAATCCATAATGAATAACCATCCCTGTCTCTGCAGCAGACGGATTCTACTCTCTTCCAGAGACTAAACGTCTCGGATTTCCCTCATTCCGACCCGAATGGCATAGGGATCGGGAGACATGTTAGCATCAGAAATGCCGACAAATAATGTCAAATATTCAGCGTTTGTTCAGATTTGTACCTTTAGCTCAATTTGTAAATTGGTGAGGCGCAAGCATTTTGGAAATAACTGCTTTGAACAGATGAAGCACTTTTTTGTTAATTTAAAAGATATCCTTGACTACTGGCTAGCATACGGTTAAAGTTGTTTGTGGATTGAGTCGCTTTGAGTAAATGTATCTGACAAATATGAATGAATGTAGTGTATCATTTGTTCCTTACCATGCCTCTTTCCCTTGTTCCAGGGCCAAGTATTTCCGGGGGAGGAAGCTCAATGGAGAGTATGAGATCCGTGTTGAGCAGGTTAGTAGCCACAGCCAATGGATGTTCATACTATGACCCTGTATGTCCTTCTTGCTGAAACAAAAACCCCAGCTAGAAACCAGTTTATTCTGGTAGCCAGTAGTTTTCCCTGCCTAAAGGTGGTTTGCTGGTTGACCAGCTTGTTAGACCACCCTAGCTTGCTGGTGTGACCATCTGAGGAAGCTGGTCATGCTGGAGTGACCAGCCTGTCATTTGGGATACAGCTGGTGTAAGATGGTCATGCTGGTTTGCTACAGTAGATTTACCAACATCAGCTGGCATGGGCAGTTAAACCAGCAATGTACTGTAAGACCAGCAATAACATCTAAAATGACCAGATTGAGGTGGTACGACAAGCAAGACCAGTTGGGCAACCATCAGAGGGTGGTCAAACAAGCTGGTCAACAAGCTGGTCAACCAGCAAACCACCTTAAGTTGGTCAGGCTGTTTTTTTTAGCAGGGCGTGAGTGTGTACAGTAATGTCCTGTGTATTGGCCACACTGTGTATAAGCCGGCCGCAGGACAGTGCTTAATTCAACGTTGAAAGAAACAAAACCATAATAATGTATTATGTATTAACCTCATAGCTGAAGAAATGTTGCAAAATCAATGTATAAGCCACGGCTAATAGTTACGGTAAATTACAGGTTACATTATATCAAACTGGAATAAATTAAGCCTTATTGATTGATATTCAGGTTTTAGGCTTTGGATACAAATGTGAATAGAAATAAACTGAACTGAACAGAGCTGAACTGGGTTGAATTGAATTTAATTGAATTTAATTGAATTGAATTGAATTGAATTGAATTGAATCGAATTGAATTGAATTGAATTGAATTGAACTGAACTGAACTGAACTGAACTGAACTGCAGTCCTCTGCTCAAGTATGTGATGGGTATCTACACTAGAAGGAATAGCTCTGAAATATCTGGTCTACCACGGACCTGGTCCATTATGTACGTAACATTTACTTCTTTTTTTCTGTCATTTGATGAATACCAAGCCATTTTTGGAAGTAGAAAACTGACTCATGGTCACAGTGTGAGCTGAAATTCCAACATTCTGTATCTATATATCTACACGGTAACATTTTAAGTTGAAATGTCTTCTCACACAATGCAGTTGACATTTAATACCCATGACCAGCGTGGCTTGAAAGGAGTTAGCCCTCGCGTAACCTCATGGTGTGTACTTAACATGTGTTCATGAATTTTCAGTAGTAGGTCCGGTTGCCAATGTATACGTAGCGCTACACCAAAGTCTAGACGTACAGAACGACATTGAGAAGATAGCATCTTACTCTCCCCCCAGACAACCCCTGGTGGTGCCATACATCTGCAAGCCATTGAGCACCCCCCCTCCCCCCTTTCCCCGATTTGTCTTTGAAATGAATGGCTGGGTTTTTATGGGAGAGAGGAGAGAAAAAAGAGCTAGCAAACCGCAGAGCTAGCGCAGAGAGGGTGTCTGTTTGCCCGGCTTCGGTTGTTGTGGCTGCATGGCACTTTGTTGTGGGGAAGTGGTGATTTCTTTTTGGCCGGCTGGAGAGAAAACTCCCCCAGGGGCAGGTAGAGAAACTGTGAAAAGAGAGAGAGAGAGAGAGAGAGAACAATAATAAAGAATTCCTCTCTGTCTGCTGTCACCCAGCAATCTCCTATAAAGATGTGCTGTGGCAGTAAGGATCAGCTGTAAATCAAGATGTTGTGCCATGGCAAGTCGCCGCCCGTGTCAGACACTGTCCGTCCTCGAATGCCATCGTCTTCGTTTTTTGTTGTCGTTTCGCCGTCATCCCCCCCAAAAAGACGGCCCTGTCCTTTGTTGCTATGGTGATGAAAGCTCGATTCCTCAACCTGCCCAACTTGGCTGAACTTTGTAGTGGGTGGGTTTTTTTCTTGTTTTTCTTTCACTCGTTCACTTGAACCTAAAAGTGTGGTGGAGGGGCATGGGAGTACAGAGGCACATAAGAAAAGTGATGTGGTGTTTTGGAAATTACATATAAATACCTTCCCCTTGTCCTCCCCTTCAATTCCTGGCTTTCACTCTTTTTTCTTGCACACCATCAGCCTCTTCTCTTTGAGGCTGATTCTCTCTCTTTTGTTCTTTTCCCTCCATTCTCTTCTCTCATTTGCCCCCACCCTCCATTTTCTCACATGCTCTTTATGTCTCTCTTGCTGTTCTTCACTTCACCCTCTGTAACCCTGTTTCTCTATGTCTTTTCCCTCTTTACTTACCACTATGCCCACTCTCTTTCTCCCACTTTCTCTCTCTCTCTCTCTCTCTCTTTCTCTCTCAGTCGCTCCCCTGTTCCTGTCAGCACTGGTTCTCCCTCACACCCACCCACACAAAAAAGCCCTAAGTAGTCCCTGTGCTTCTCGTGCCCGTTGCCATATAAGGTACCAGCTGGAGAGAGCAAGTGTGCCATGGAAAAGAGGAGCATAGACCACCCAGACCATACGGACAGGACTCTCAGGGCGCTCAGAGCGCTGGTTAAAAAACAGCCCAGGGGCCTGTGATGTCCAGACAGTTTGCAGTAAAGTCCAACCGTTAGCAAGCATCTCGAAATGCTGCACGCTAGATTGCCCGTATCACTGTGGCCCGCTCTGTTGATATAAAGCTATGCCACACACAGGTACAGTAAGAGTCCATCTGAAGTTTATATTAGCCGGATGTCTAGTGTAGGTGCTGCCTCATGCAAACACATCCTGACTTGAACTTAAGATGTTCATGTAGGTTCGCCCATTCACTGCTTACTGTAGCTCGCCTGGTGTCTCTACTGGAATTGCAGCTGGTATAAGTGATATTATTTAAGACATTTACACAAAGTGACGTTACATTCAGGATGCTATCACAAACATCAAGGTTTAATGCATCAGCTAGAACATTTGAACATCATGCAACTGCCTTAACCGACCGACCAACCAGACAACTTTAAATGAGATTGGATATTTTTGCAAAAACATACAGAAAAGTACGCGTTTTCATTCGGTTCTTGCCCTGTTACGATCGAAATAGGCCTAGTTTTCCACTGAGTGGCCTCTTTGCCTGAGGCAGTTCGAGCACACTTTGCACAGGTGGCTGATTGCACTGTCCGCCCTGGCGGTAAATGACCCAGATTCTGGCTCATGTCTGTGCCAGATTTGGCCCAGCGCTGGCAGCCATCTGGGGTAGCATATCCCACCCAAATGCCTTGCCTTACATACCCCCTCAGGAAAGTGGGACATGACTTGACCCTAAGCTGCCCCCCGGTCTTGATGGACACTTAGTGGCTCTTATCTTTTTAACGAGTGTCCTTGATTCTGTTCTCGCGGGCGCCTCTCCATATGGTATCCCGTCCCTTCAAGTGGCACTCTTTGAGCTTCGTCCAGAGAGCCGTGTCAGTGTCCACTCCTGTCACAAGCTGGACTCCTTTCACTCCGAGTTAGCGCTGATAACTCTCGAGCCTCCTCGCTTTGTAGTCCAAGTGATGTGTGCTCCAGTTTGGGTGCACGTCGTACATCGCTGCCAATTCCCCCCCCCCCCCCCCCCCCCCTCTCTGCTTCTTTCCTTCGAGTAGCCGTGTCTGTGTAAATGGACATGAAGTGCATTGTAAATGGGTGAAGATACAGCTCTGACGTCAGCGCGAAAGGTGCAGCCGTGTAATGGACGTTACTGGAACGGATTAAGACAGAGCATGCGTGCTGGTATTCGGTCCACTCTCAGCCCACCCTGCAGCATCTTCTCCTCAAGATAGCTGTTTGCTGATTCCTGGTCACGGGCCAGAGAAGACCAAAGCAATTTGGACAACAGCAAATTGGATGATTAACTTTCTCACCGAGTTGTCCAACCGCTGCGAAGACGTGATCTCGTCTCGGCTGGTTTTGTTCAGTACTGTTTCCCCCTCGAGCGAAGCAGGAGCAGGAGCAGCAGCAGCCCTTTCTCTGCCAGGTGGTACCTGGGATCACATCTGTTCTCCAGAGCCATGAGCTCAACCAGGGTGGCACGCTACCCCCGGCCTACCCACAATGCCCTGTGTTGTTTGGCATCGGGCCCGTGCGTCGGCGGGCTTTGTAATCCTCTCCGTTTTATCAAGCAGACCCCGCTGGCCGCGGCTAGGTGACATCGCTGTTTATGTTCCCTTCTGCAAGGTCTGATACCAGTCTAAGGGGGCATCTGGACAGAGCGTTGGCACGGCCATAGATGGTAGGCATTCCCAGTCGATGAGTTGCCCAGGTCTACCTTAGGTCATGCCACACAAGGTGTTATGCCACCCACGCTCCTCGGCCGGGTCAGGTCTTCCAGGTTCACGACACCTAAGCCGTTTCTTTTCTAAATTCAGCATTTAATATTTACATTCACATTTCACACAGACACCTTTTACTCCTATAAGCTATTTACAGAACAGTCAATACAGTACATGTTTTTTTGGGGAGGAAACTGAGCCATCGTCTTTGGAGTTGCCAGCCCCCTTTCTATGCCAGTTGAGGAATAGCAAAGATGATTAAGTATTTCTGTTCTGCTTTGCTAACAACAGCAAGCTTTTCAGTTCACCACCCAGGGAGTCTGCTGTTGTAGCTTTTACATTCATTCAAAACCCAGCTTCAGAGAGGAGAAGGACTTTCTGTGGTCACTTTCTGTGTTTGTTCCAACCATTCATATGCAGATGATTCTAAATAGCAAAACTCTTTATCCAGGTACAGTAGATGAGTTAGTTGGTAAAATCACCTGTAGAGGAAATATAACTAATATATGGTAGGGCATTCTGAAGCCGGATTTTTCCTCCCTTGATTAACACATCAGAGCGCCTACTTGTCACAGAGGGACTTTTTTCTCTTCTTCAGCTGCCAGAGTTCATCAGTGTTGGTACTGAATTGAACTGGTTATATCTGGATCAGCCAGTTCGGGTATATAAAATCTAAATTGAGACGCTTAAAATGAATCGGCAAGCTTATAAGTGAACATCTGCTGTTTGATGATTGGCATCTGGATCAAAAGATAGCAGCTGCCCTGTCAGAGAAGGCAACCACTTCAGTCAGTATGAACTATTTGAGAACCACCAAATCACAGCAAGCATCAGCTTTAAGAGAGACAAATGCACACACACACACACACACACAAATGCACGAGCATACACACATGCACAAACACACACACACACACACACACACACACACACACACACACACACACACACACACACACACATTCACATGCAGGCATGCATGCACACACTCAAGTACACACACACACACACACACACACACACACATGCAGGTATGCATGCACACACTCAAACAACGCACACACACACACACACACACACACACACACACACATAAACTCTGCACACACACATACATAATGCATGCGCATGTACAGTACACCTTAGTTAACTCCACTAGATGCATGCATGCATACACACACAAGTACACATGAACACACACACACACACAGTCACACTCAGACACATACAGTACTGTAACCACATGCACAGACAGACATACTGTACACACACATACTGTAGATCTAGACAAGCATCCACTCTCTCACACACACACACACATGCATACAGGCACAGATGTTCTCACCCCCACACTCACGTGCACGTCCACGCGCGTTGGTTTTTGTCGGTTTATCTCCAGTACGTAATTTAAAAGTCCCCACTTTGGAAGAGCAGTGTTTGTAAATATCAGTGTGGGGTTATGTGTGTGTGGGGGGGGGGGAGGGGGGGAGGGTGCTGCTGTGCGGGAGAGGCACGAGTGTTTATTTTACAGGGGGACATAATAGGCCGTTAAATGAGAGGTTGTACGGTGGAGGAAGGGCCATGGCTAAAAATGGACCCATGTGACGTGAGAAGCAGAGAAACTCTGCCCGGCTCGCTTAAAAAAAGACACAAGCCAAATAGTGTCCTGTGCTATTCCTGCTGTCGCTGCATTCTTTTTTTTCCCCTTCTTTTTTTAAAAACAGTTTATTTGCTGACTTGACTTGCGATGAGGTGGGATGTTTGCTGTTGGTGGCACGTGAGGCTGTACAATTTATTTCGGAGCTAATTTTTTTTATTGTTATTATTTTAAGAGTTGCACTTCAGAATGGGGGAAAATATTGTGATGAACACACATACCCCTAACACATCTGATACCCCACAAACAAACATAACCCCCCGCCCCCCACACACACACACACACATACACACACACATACACACAACTAATTCTGCAGAATAACAGAGGTTGTTGAGACATTCCCCAATGTCCTCTCTCCAGCTCCATCAATCCCAATTTTTTTCGCCACCTCAGCACAAAATCTAAAATTGTCACAATGCAATGTGTTGCATACACACACACACACACACACACACACACACACACACACCTCACAGTGCACCTCACTCTCTCCGGCCTTACGGAAAATCTCTCTGGCCCGGTCTAAACCCAGTGACACCAGTTAAAAGAATCTTCCAGAAATACCCACCAGGATTCCCGGACGAGCTTTGTGCTGCGGCTTGACTGATGAGAACTGGACAGGAGGGAGGTGGGGTGGGGTGGGGTGGGGGGATGTGTCGGTGGTGGTGGTGGTGGTGGCGGCGGTGGCGGCGTTAGGGAGTTGGCAGCGAGCGTCGAATCTGGGGGCGGTAGCTGGGCTTGAAGGGCCCTCTCTTTGTCATGACTGAGTGGCTGCCGCCGGGAGTTGAGGCTGCCGCCTTTCGGTGCGCAACGTTCTCAGCCAAGCACCGAGCCTAAACAGCAGCCTTAAGCGGCGCGATTATACCGGGGTTGCGCTCCACAATAAAGATATGGTGCCTCGCCACAGATGAGAGGCAAATGAGAAAAAAACGAGTGATTTGGGGTTTTTATCGTAGATGATGAAGTTTACAGCTTTTCCCAGTCGCCAGACACATTTCCTGAACTTCATAACCACACAAGTCAGTACAATAATCAGTGCAAACCTCAGCCCTTGGTGACACAGTCAAATGTCTCATTTTAAGCCACAGTCTTTTCCTGCCAAATTAGAGGTAACAAATGTATCACATACACACATACTGTACATACAGTCTCAGGTGTGGTCTATGTATCACATACACACACACTGTACTACATACTGTATAGTCTCAGGTGAAGTTTATGACCTGTGCAATAATGATTTGGAAAATAAGTTCATGCTCTTTCTATCTACCATCCATCTACGGTACAGTATGTATCCCAACACTGCCAAGCACCTTTGGGTGGCAGCCGTGGCCTACTGGTTAGGGAATTAAGGAATTAGAGAATCAGTCATGTGACCAAAGGGTATCAGGGTGGGTAAAATGCAGAGATTTCCCTCAGGATCAATGATGGTTATGGTTATGGTTATGGTTATGGTTATGGGATTTGGCTTTTGTCCAAAGCGACATACTAATACTGTAAAAACTATACAATAATTAAGTCAACAATTTTAAAAGTTGGTCAGACAACAAATAAACAATAATAAACAACAATGTAAATAAACGATGAAAATAAAGGAGAATAGCAAATAAACAATAATGTCCACTCAATAAGTCATATATAGCAATAACAATGGCATGGTAAAGCTACATTAAGGAGAATAGCAATAATGAATAACAATGTCAATTCAATAAACAATACCATAGCAATACTATACAAACCATAACCCATAACCAATGATAGTATCTATCTATCTATCTATCTATCTATCTATCTATCTATCTATTTATCTACATACTGTATACAAATCATTAGTCTATCTGGCAGACAGTTCTAGACAATGGCACCAGTGACTGGGGCGTCTTGGGGTGTCTTACTTTCTGCCCCCTTCCACAGCCTTTCAGATCACTTCCAAGCCCAGGGCCCCTTCACAGAGAGGTCTGCGAGGGGGATGTCATCCATACAGATAGCATGGGTGGACCGGGAGAAAGAAGGATCAAGCTCTGAGGCCATTTGTCCCGTTGGTCCATTTCCTGTTTTCCTTTCCCAGGCCAGGAAGGCATCCAAAACAAGCCCTGAATGCATAACCCTGACTGTAACCATGGCGCTCTGAAACCGATCCAGTTCTCTCTGTCTCTCCTCTCTCTGTCACTTTCTGTATCTTTCTTCTGTCCCCCTCTCTCTCTTTCTCTTCTTTCTTTCTGCCTGTCTTTTCTCTCTCTCTCCTCCTCTTTCTCTTTCTGTCTCCTTCAGTCTCTCTCTTTCTCTCCCTTTGTCTGTGTCTTTTTCTCCTTCTCTGTTTCTCTGTCTGTCTATCTCTCTCATTCTGTCTTTCTGTCTGCCATTCTGTCTTTCATTTTCACTCTCTTTCTCTCTCCTTTCGTCTCTGTTTCTCGGTCTCCCCCTCCTCTCTCTCTGCCTCTCTATCTGTTTGTCTCTCACTCCTCCACCAATTGCCATAACCGATCATACTTCCTTAATGCAGCCAGCCAGCCAGCCAGTCATTTTCTGTGTCGCGTTTGACTGTCTTTGCCAAAACAGAGAGGAAAATAGCTCATGGGTTGATCTGGTCATAGAAAACGTCATGTAGGCTCCTGCAAAGGAGATTGTTATTTTTCCAAAAGTTGTGTCAGAGAGAGAGTGTGTGTGTGTGTGTGTGTGTGTCTGTTGTCCTTGCTGTCTTCAGGGCTTTGCTTGGCAAAACCGAGACTGCACGGTGCACAGATGTTTCTCTCGGTGTAGCGTATCTGCTGAAGAGCAAGAGAAACAGTAAAAGGAACAGAGTCGAGCATGTGTCCTTGAGGCACACCTTTCCACTGTGCATGGCAGGGGCTCCTGCAACAACCTGCAAATGAGATTATGGTCTTCTTTCAAAAACGTTTTTTTTGTTTTGTTCGGTTTTCTTGGAAGACTAGTGAAGGGAAGGGAATCAGGTCTGACAGACTGCATTTGTTTTGCTGTTGTGAAATATGACCTGGAGGCAAATCACGCTTGCCAAAGAACTTGGACAGTTAACCTCGTTTGTCCCAAATCTCATAATCTAATCTGCTTTAGGACAATCTGATGATAATCTGATTATCAGAACTGATGAACTGACCACTGTAATGCCCAAATACCCAGTGGTACAGTAGATGTTTTGCTACCATATTTAGATGTAACATGGTTGCATTTGAATTCTTACCAGCCTAAATTCCACACAGCCAGAGTCATCTGATCCACCCCTTGTTTTCCTCTCACTCGGTTATAAATCAACGTGGTTGTGTGCACCACCTTACACTCCCAGTGTATGCAGTCATATTTTGAAACGTCAAGCATCTCTGGTCGCGTCGTTAAAAGGGACGGCTGAGTTGAGTTTACATCTGCTTTTGTGTGCTCGGTCACGCACTTGCAGCGGCCGCCAAACATAATGCTTACACAGATGACCCCTGTTTTGCAGGCAGTGCTGAGGATGCCAGGGGGTCGTTTTGATAGCTGGTGGTTTTTGGAGTCATTGAGAGACATTTTAACGCCTCAGTCTAAGTATCAGGATCCCTTTTTTACCTGGTGTCTCCCTCTCTCATCTTAGATGAATTTAAAGATTTTTAAACCAGATCAAAAGTATTGGTGCTTCTTTTGTTTCTGCCCAGTGAAATGTTAGAGGAACAATGAAGCAACATGGTGTGGTTGTTTACAATGACAAGGAATTTGTCAAATTTTGCCTCTCATAAAATTGTTTCCTAGATGTCTATATATATTTGAAGAGAAAGCATTTGAAAAAGCATTTGTGAAGTAGTTACTATGTTTACACTATGTTTGTCACTGTGTTTGAGTTTCACTCTAAAATATTGAAAAGTGCTTCTCTCCTGTTTTTAGGAGGAACTTGATGTTGCACAAATGAAAAGAATGTTGTTAGATCAGATATCAGTCTAAAATGCCATTCTCTCTTTCTCCTCATCTCTCCATTCTATCTGATACCCCACAAGCAAACATACCCCCCCCCCCCCACACACACACACACACATACACACACCACAACATTACCCCATGCTGCCCTGTCTCCCCCCTCCAGCTTGCCTGGCATTCTCTCTCTCTCTCTCTCTCTTCCCCCTCTCTTTCCCTCTCTCCCTCCTCTGTCTCTTTGCCCAGCGCCCACTCCAGCGTCTCCTCTTTGTAAACATTTGACAAGCCTGTGCTGGCCTGAGCGGCTTTGAGAGGGAGAGCTGGAGAACAGAGAGGCAGGCAGCTCTATCTCCCAGGCTCTCAGGGGGCCACATTTGGCCACATGACTTTTTCTATTTATGTATTCCGTCTCCGTGTTCTCTCACTTGACCAATAAACCAGTGATACTTTTTTTATTTTATTTTTTTACAGAGTGATATCATTGCCTCCCGAAGAATAGCACAATTATGATTGTCCTATTCTGATGTGTGTGTGGGGGGCAATTAGGCCTCTCCCACATTTCCTCATTTGAGATCTCACCCACACACAAAATCCCCTAAGAAACATCTTATAATGGCAGCACTGATACACAACAGTGACAACACATTGTTGTGTGTTCACAATGTGCTCCATACTCTGTGTTTGTGGGAATTGTTGTATTTGATGTAATGAGAGTTTGCTGGCTACTACAGTATGTAGGCTATAATAGATGTATTACTTCCCTATAGGCTACTGTACATGACCCCCTAGTTAAGACATTTTGTGAGAAAGATTCAGCTAATCCTTTCAGGAGGATATCAGTCCATGGATATCTTAATGATGTTTTATTATTGTGTGGGATACTTTTAATGCATGACATTAGAGGGTAATATTCATATCCTGGTAATTCTCATGGGATATAAGGCATAATAGAATGCTTTGTCTACCCTTCAGGCATTATTCCCTGCTGTGGTCTCAGTCTATACCTGAGATCCTCCCCCAGACTATTTCCACACACACACACACGCACACACACACACGCACACACACACACACACACACACACACACACACACACACACACACACACACACACACTTACAGTACTCTTATACAACACACTTGTTGTTACACACACTTGCTTGCACACATACACATTTTATTAACAAATCACACATCGACAAAGACACACACACACACACACACACACACATGCATATCCTCCGAGTATTTTACAGAGCTTGATTAAGTTGTTAGGGTATCCCAGCAACAAGCGTCACAAGGCCAGTGAAGGCTTGGAGGCAGCAGACAGCAGGGGGATAACTCAATTTAGAACACTCACACACACACACACACACACACACACACATGCACACACACACACACACACACACACACACACACACACACACACACACATGCACACACACACACACACACACACACACACACACACACACACACACACACACACACACACACACACACACACACACACACACACACACAAACACACAGTCCATCTCCTGCCGAAGACACACCAGGGAATGGACTTTTTTCTCCCTTTATTGTTCTACTGGTCCCCCCGAGCTCTTTTCTTCGCTCTCTACTGCTCTGTCTTAACCCACAGCTCTCTCCCCATCTACTGCTCTGTCTTAACCCACTACTGTCTTTCTCTCTACTGCCCCATAACTGTCTTTCTCTCTCTACTGCTCTCTTATGCCACAGATATCTTTTCAGTCTCTTGTGTCTGTCTCTGTCTATTTGTTTTCCTGTTTCTCCCTCTCAATCATATTTTTCTCTCTTTGCCCTACTAGTCGCCCTCTGTTTCTTTCTCTCTGTCTATCTTAGCACTCAACCCTCTCTCTCTGTCTCTCTCTGTTCTCTGCACCAGCAATATCCACAGAACAGTGGCAGAATGTCCCTTCTGCCAAACTTCCCTTCTTCTTTAATTGTAATTTCCTGCAGACTTGCTCACTGTGATGCAGTGTCTGCCTCGGGTCTCTAGACTCACTCTACCCCAGCGCTACCCCACTCTCAGAGTCAGCACTCACTCACAGTAGCACTGGCCAACAAATGGTGCTGTGAGCCTGTACTGAAACATCAGAGGTTAAAACAGACCAGATGTTTGAACCTGGTTCAATATTATGACACTAATGGCACCCTGTCTAGCCATTTTTGTTACATTTATACTTTCAGCAATTTAGGCAATTACATGAAGTAGATGTAGATATTAATGTAATGCCATTTGGTGTGTGCCGTAGTGTTTTTTTTTGTTGTTTTTATGTGTGCTGTGCTAGCCTGAACCATTTACGACTGCTATTTCCTCTCCTGTTCTCTCCCAGGCTGAGTTTACAGAGATCAACTTGGCCTCCTATGTCAACAGCGGCTGCATGATCGACATGCAGGTCACAAGAGGTGGAACTAAGGTGGTCAGGTAAGGGGTTTTCATAATGACTCATAATTCACCTGAAATGTGACATTTGTGTGTGTGTGAGAGAGAGAGAGAGAGAGAGAGAGAGAGATGAAATGGCCAGTGTTTCTGCTTCTGAACACAAATACACACACGCACACGCAGCACACACACACTCACACACACAAACGCACGCACGCACGCACACATACACACACACACACAAACACACACACACACACACACACACACACACACACACACACACACACACACACACACACACACAGTGTACCACAGTGGTACAAAGAAAGTGTGTATCAAGCGCACTCTACTTTGGAAATTCACTTATCAGTACATGAATCAACTCCACATCTAGCCACCTTGCCATGTTGCCCAGAGGCATATGTCATCTGTTCAGCTGACATTTCTTCTATGTGTGTATGTGTGTGTGTGTGTGTGTGTGTTTAGGGCCTGTTATTGGCTAATCTAATTAGCTAATGTGCTACTTGTGGTGCTGTGTTAGCATCGTAGCTTACCCGCTCATTACTTTTGCACAGGATGACTGGTGCCCCTTTCACTTCATGGGCCCGTCCAACATGAATGTGAAATTAAAAAGAGTGGAAGCTGTAGGCTACTGTATCCCTCCAGACAGTTTTTCACGTTCGCTGCAGTGACAGTTCAAATTGGTACACGTCATGCTAAATGAATGACTTGGTTCAGTGTGAGAGGTTGAGTGGTAAATTGACTTGTATTACGAGTGACTCATCGAAACATATTGGCTCTCCGTCAAACCGCCCTAATTGATTGACATTCAGGATGACAGCTACGTCTGAAGCACAAACATGGTAGCTGTCAAAATATTTTCCTTTTTGCCCCTCTGTTTCTTTTCACTTGTGATTGACAGATTCAGCACACGTCTGACAGACCGTTTTAATTTTTTTTTTGCTCCATTTGTGCCCATTTAGCAGTGGCCAGTTGGTGGTAGCGATAACGGTAGCAATCTCCCGTATCCCATAGGAGTCGGCGCACTGAAGCATTGGGAGTCATTGGAGTTCACCCAAGTGTACGTTCATCTAAATAAATGAGCTAATGGAATTCGTGTAAGCCCCCGTCAGCTTAAAGAGCCAAGCAAAGCTTTAATAAAACGCGATAATATTGGCTTCTATTCCTAGACCATGGGACCTATAGACGCGGCTATAAAGGTCCGATGGGAAAAAAGAAAACGTCTTGAGTAGCCTACCCTTATCCGACAAAGCTTTTCAAGTGACAGCTCCGACTATACCGTGAGACACTTTCCCATACATAAACGTGCAGATAAACTCGCGGTATGGTTCCCAGCCGTCTCGGAGACCAAAAGGCCTTTGGTTGTTTCGAGACATATTTGCTGGTTCGGTCTCAGGCAATTCGCACGGGCCATATGTCTGAGGGGGGACGGAGGGAGGAATTGCACGCCATGGTTCCTGGCTGTGACCCCAGATGTCTCTCCTTACATCTCGGTGGCCTGGGATTGCTCCCATAGCATAGCGCTCTCCCAAGCTGCCACCCCGGCAATTATGTTATTCTCATCACACTACGGTCTCGTTATGGTTTCATATGAAATCAAGTTTATTCATGAATAGAAAGCATATTTCAGACCAAGGAGGTTTGGATGTAACAACAAGGGTTTTGTTGTCTTAAAATAAGATATAAAATCCATGGCTCAGACAAAGCAGATGTGGTCAGAGATGACCATATTACAGTAATCGCTTTGAATGAAACATTAACACTGTAGTTGAACCTCATATTTTCTTTTTTGCGATCAGTCCTTCAGTGGAAGAGCACTCTCGTGACAACCCCACAAATGACACGCTGGCTGTTTCAATCTCTTACAGGAGTCTTTTGACGGTGAGTGTGCACCTGTTTTTTTTTTCATTTTTGGGCACACTCATCTGCACTTTATAAGATACAGTTCAATGCTAAGTCGCAAATTCACACTGTTCTCTTCTTAAGAAGATCAACTAAGTGCAGACATACTCCTGGCAGGTTGGGAGATGCGATGTGATGTTGAATAACATTTCACCTCAGCAGCCCACTTCAGATCTCCTCCCCCTCCGACTGCATGACGCGTTTGTCTGACGTCTTCGGCAATAGCAGCAAGCCTGAAAAGGACAGAATGGATGTGCATTACTCATAGCTTTTGGCTGCGTTGATTC
This sequence comes from Sardina pilchardus, assembly GCF_963854185.1. NCBI lineage: Eukaryota > Metazoa > Chordata > Actinopteri > Clupeiformes > Clupeidae > Sardina > Sardina pilchardus. The sequence goes on from NC_085010.1 coordinate 18,849,604, forward strand.
TTCAAGATGAAAACTTCTGACAGTCATAACAAGACATTCTTTTGATCTGTGACAGTAAAGAGAATCGATTGGACAGTAGAGTACAAGGAGTGAAGTGTGAAGTGCGATGTGTAGTGTGTGTGTGTGTGTGTGTGTGTGTGTGGTTGAGAGAGAGAGAGAGGTGTAGGGCTTTACTCAATCTCATACGGCTGCTGTCAGTTGTGCAAGATCAGAGCAGGATATTCTCTGTGATGGAGAACTGCTCACACAAATCTGACCTCTGGTGAAAGTTCAGTCAGAGATATACACGTGTGCTCTTGCGCACGCGCATGCACACACACACACACACAAACACATACTGTACACAAGTGTGTATACACTTATGCTTGCACACATGCATAAAGGGTGCACTGCACTACAACACACACACACAAACACACACACACACAAACATTTGTATACATTTGTGCATGCACACACAGAAAGGGCACAGCGCAAAGAAACACGCGCACACACACGTGGACACACCACATGCTCACACCACATGCACATATGCATGCACACACACACACACACACACATGCATAAAGGGTGCACTGCACTACAACACACACACACAAACACACACACACACAAACATTTGTATACATTTGTGCATGCACACACAGAAAGGGCACAGCGCAAAGAAACATGCGCACACACACGTGGACACACCACATGCACACACCACATGCACATATGCATGCACACACACACACACACACACACACACACACACACACACACACACACACATGCACCTCTT
>NC_085010.1:18855387-18872887 GCF_963854185.1 Sardina pilchardus
AGGAGTTGAGGAGCTGAGGAGTTGGGGAGCTGAGGAGTTGAGGAGCTGAGGAGTTGGGGAGCTGAGGAGTTGGGGAGTTGGGGAGCTGAGGAGTTGAGGAGCTGAGGAGTTGAGGAGCTGAGGAGTTGGGGAGCTGAGGAGTTGAGGAGCTGAGGAGTTGGGGAGCTGAGGAGTTGAGGACTGGCTGGTTTTGCTGTCCGTGTTGTTCGTGCTGTTTGCCTGAGCCCAGTAGGCCCGCGGTGTCCAGTAAACAACAAGGCTGTGTGCTGCTGCAGCTGTGTCGTATCTGGCTGCCATCTACCATCTCTCTCTCTCTCTCTCTCTCTCTCTCTCTCTCTCTCTCTCTCTCTCTCTCTCTCTTTCTCTCTCTCTCTCTCTCTCTCGTTCTGTCTCTCTCTTTCTCTCTCTCTCTGTCACACACACACACCACAGTCAAGCATACACATACACAACCACACGGACGGACCACACGCAGGCATACACACACCAGCACACACATGCTGTCACCATGCTTACTCTGCAAATACGTATTCCATCCACACCCACAGCCACAGAAATAGACACACACACACACACACACACACACACACACACACACACACACACACACACACACACACACACACACACACACACACACACACACACACACACACAAACAGGCTACAGATATGCATGCGTACACACACCACATGTAGAGATACACGCCACTGCCCATGTCATTGGTCCTAGTGGAGTAGTAGTTAAGTTTCTGTATCTGTGAGGCTGTAACTGGGACACAAACACGAATGCATGAATACACACACATGCACATGAGATATTCACACATGCATATTCCCAAAATGCAGACACACACATACCAACCACACACACATACACACACACACACACACACACACACACACACAGAGAGTCATAAACAGACGCGCAAACATTGTCAAGCTGCAAGGCCATCTACAATCACTGTTCAGCCTGCTTCCTGCAAAAAGAATACTCTCCTTTCCTTTCCCTCCAACAAACAACTCTAAAATAAAAACAACTGTTCCACCTCACGGGTCGCCCATTCTTCTTGACACAGACCTCAGCCTTGGTCTGATGTGCCGTTAACCTCCAGGCCCGCTTGGCTTGTCTTTTCCCCCTTATCTCCTCCTCGTTTGTCCTTCTCCCTCTCCCCATGGGCACCGGCTCTGAATGGTCATTGAGCAAACCTGCTTTTCACTCTTGTGTTTCTCGTGTTCTTAAAAACAATCCCCCGTACAGTACGTCGCCTCTCCCCGCTCACCACCCCCACGTTGATATGTGTGCGTGTGTGTATGTGTGTGTGTGTGTGTGTGTGTGTGTGTGTGTGTTGTGTGTGTGTGTGTGTGTGTGTGTGTGTGTGTGTGTGTGTGTGTGTGTGTGTGTGTGTGTGTGTGTGTGTGTGTGTGTGTGTGTGTGTGTGTGTGTGTGTGTGTGTGTGTGTCTCCACACTGGACCCCTACTTGAGCCCTACTTGAGCGTCTCCCATGTGACTTCTTTCCCCCCCTCTCCGAGCTTCAAGCGTGGCCGAGCTCTGATCCGTGAAGATAAGATGCACGTTGTTAAGATGTTGCCCAACGACAAGGGGAGTGGAGGAGAGGGGGGGGGCGGGGGGGGGGGTTCGGGGAGCGGCGAAACAAACAACTGTTATTGTGAAGCGACAGACCCTTGGGACGTGGAGAGGGAACAAGAGAGGCGGGAAGGAGGCAGATCAAAGATGGATGAGAGCAACACTGAGTGTGTGTGTGTGTGTGTGTGTGTGTGTGTGTGTGTGTGTGTGGCCGCACAGGAGAGAGAAAGAGAGAGAGAGAGAGAGAGAGAGAGAGAGAGAGAGAGAGAGAGAGAGAGAGAGAGAGAGAGAGAGAGAGAGAGAGAAAGAAAGAGAGAGAGGAAGGGGATTTTTGAATTCAACTCCCACTGAAAGCGTTTGATAGAAAGGGCTTTTCACTGCAGTTTACTCTCATCCCTTTTATACTGTCCCTCTCTCTCTTTCGCTCCTAAACTCTCCCCCTCACACTCTCCCTCACCATCATTCACTCATCCCTCCCTCTCTCTCTCTCTTACACTCTTCTCTCCTGTTCCCCCTCTCTCCTCATCTCCCTCCATATTTCTCACTGTTCTGCCCTGATCCTTTTCTCTCTCCCTCTCTCCTCTCTTTCTCTTTCCTCCTCTCCAGATCCATTGCTCACTCTCCTCCTCTGTTCTCTTTCTCTCCCTCTCTCTCTCTCTCTCCTCTCCTTCTTTCTTCTTCTCCAAATCCATTGCTCACTCTTCTCTTACGTTCTCTCTTTCTATCTCTCGCCCTCTCTATCCTTCTCTTCTATTCTTTCTCTCCCTCACCTCTCTGCAATTCTTCCCCGCTCCCTCCCTCTCCCTCTCCTTTGATGCAGTGTGTACTCCGTGTAACCCCTAGTGTGCCCTATTACCCCCCCACCCCTCCATTAATACCCCCCTTACCCATGATTTACCCCCTTTATGAGCGCCCTAGACGCACATGCAAAGGCCACATTTGCATACTGGTCATCATTAGGCCCCCTTTTATGACTCATTGTTACAGTAGCACCATAAAGCTCAAATGCCTCGGCTTTGCACACAAAGTCTCATTCCCCCCCAGGGGTCATAATTGTGTCTCTGGTAATAACCGTAATGCCAGGAATGATTGTGATCATAATCGGACCAGTCAGCGTCTCAGCGGCTCAGGCCCATAAACAGCATGCTATGAAAACACAGTCAGGTGTCACTAATGGACTGGGAAATGCCATGGATCACCTTTACGCCCTTGAGCCGGAGTGCAGAGGAAGATACACACACACACAGTCAGTCGCACGCATACACACACACACACACACACACACACACACACACACACACACCAAAGAGTCCATGAAGGGCAATTAGGTTGTGTGCTGGATATATTCAACACAGAAATTTACTGAAAAGGCTCGGATGTAGCTTGCGATCATTTTACAACAATGATAACATTGATCGGTCAATTTTAAAAAGTTAAAATAGTGTGGTGGACATCCTCGAGGAAAACTTGGAGAATGTAAAGGCCTACAAACAGATCTTTTTTGAGCTGGTACAGTTTGATGTTGATATTGATATTTTGGGTCTGGAAATGCCAGGACATTAGCTGTGTGACAGTGTTACCAGCCGATGCTTATGTTTTACACACAGTGCCTTCCCTTTTCTTACCCTCGCACAAGTTCCTCTTACTCACCGGCTCTGGTTTTCTGAGTTTCTGAAAGGAAATGTGTGTTTCTGAGTGAGTGTGTGCGTGCATGGCTATGTACAGTATTTATTTGTGTTTGTGTGTGTGTGTGTGTGTGTGTGTGTGTGTGTGTGAGAGAGAGTTTATGTGTGTGTTTGTGTGTGTGTGTGTGTGTGTGTGTACACATTTAAAGCCTTTTGTGGATGAATGTGTGTGTACTGTATGTGCGTGTGTGTGTATGTGTGTGTGTGTGTGTGTGTGTGTGTGTGTGTTGGTGCGGGTTTGTCACTGTGAATAGAGTGCAGTCTCTTCCGAAAAGAAAAGCAGAAGGCTCAGTGGGCTCTGAGTAGGCAGGCAAATCTGTGCCTCTTTTGTGAGAGCGACCTCGACGCGAGTGATGGCGTCGTGCGCCGGAAGTCTTGCGTAAGTGCTGTCGTGATGGCCCTTTTCCCCGGAGCGCCGCGGACCTGCAGGCAACCAGGACGGATGGGAGGGATGAATGACATGGGGAGTGGGGGGTTGGGGCGTAACAGCAGCACGCAAAATGCACACTTTCAAAAACGACAGACAGAGGCGCATGCACACACATTCAAGCACGCAAGCACACAAACACACACACACACACACACACACACACACACACAAATGCACACATAGACACATCAATGCAATGCCACACATCATTCATTCAAACACAATGGGCATTCACTATGTTATTTCAGGGGACCTCTGAGATTCTAGCATTGTCAACTTTTTCCTGACGTCAGATTGTGTGTGTGTGTGTGTGTGTACTGTGTGTGTGTGTGTGTGTGTGTGTGTGTGTGTGTGTGTGTGTACTGTACGTGCGTAGGAATGTGTGTGTGTGTGTGTGTGTGTGTGTGTGTGTGTGTGTGTGTTTGGGTGTGTGTGTGTACAGTATGTGTGTGTGTCTGTGTGTGTGTGTGTGTGTGTGTGTGTGTGTGTGTATGTAAGTTCGAATGTGTGTGTGTGTGTGTGTATGTAAGTTCGAATGTGTGTGTGTGTGTCTGTGTGTGTATGTGTGTGTGTGTGTGTGTGTGTGTGTGTGTGTGTGTGTGTGTGTGTGTGTGTGTGTGTGTGTTTGCGGACGGCGTGGTGAGCATCCTCACTGTAATAGCTCACAGATGTAACACGAGTCACGACCCTGCTCTGACTGGCCACCGGGCACCTTCCACAGAGGCCCTTTGTGACGGGGTGGACCAGGAGTGGACTTTGATATGATCGCCGTTAGATTAGCCATTAATGGACCCAAATTATCCAGGCGAACGATAAGCATTCCAGCGGAGTGCCACTGTTAGGCCCAGCCCCACCCTCACACACACACACACACACACACTCTCTCTCTCTCTCTCTCTCTCTCTCTCTCTCTCACACACCCATACACACACCAATCCCTCTCCTTCTCAATTCTAAACAAAGCCCTTCTCTGTAAACAGTTAAATAAGCGACAGAACATGCTAAAACGTCCAACAGATACAGTCCCACAGTTTGATTTTTTTTCCCTCTCCCTTTGGCCCTCGGTGGACTCTTGTTAAACTCTCGGAGTGCTTCGCCCGTGGCCTCACCAGTGCCCTTATCTCGTCCTGTGAGTGTTTTGCATGGCTTAGCTCCTGGCCCTTACTAAGGCGGCTGGATATGCGCGCACCTCTCTCGCTGGGTGCGGGAACAAGCAGGGGCTCTGTGAAGTCCCCCCCCCCGGGTGCAGGTCCCGCAGCGCAGGCCTGGTGGTGGTGGGGGGGGGGGGAGGGGGGGGTCTGAGGTTTCCTCATTCCTCGTCTCGCTGGTCTCCAGAAAAAAAAAAAATGCTGTGGGTGCACACACATACTTCACGCTGTAGTGCACACACCCTTCAATTAGAGTGTGTGTGTGTGTGTGGGTACATGTGTTTGTGTGTGTGTGTGTGTGTGTGTGTGTGTGGGGGGGGGTACATGTGTTTGTGTGTGTGTGTGTGTGTGTGTGTGTCTGTGTGTGTGTGTGTGTGTGTGTGTGTGTGTGCATGTGTGCTTGTGTGTGTGCGCACACCCGCGCGCTAATGCTTAGCAGTCACTAGAGCACACATGGTAGACAGATGGTGACTGATACTGGCAGTGATGCCGACCTTGAGGTGAGGTGTGTGTGTATGTGTGTGTGTGTGTGTTTGTGTGGGTACATGTGTTTGTGTGTGTGTGTGTGTGTGTGTGTGTGTGTGTGTGTGTGTGTGTGTGTGTGTGTGTGTGTGTGTGTGTGTGTGTTTGTACAGGTCCCTACTTTTGTCATGGCATACAACATCAATCTACAGTATAATAATAAAATTGTGATTAAGAAATACTCTCAGAGGGATAACAAAGGACGTGTAGAGACTGGTCATCACATCAGTTGGGTGTTTGAAAAATCAATCATTCTTAACAGCTAGAGGTACGAGTATATCTTCAAGTACAGATGCCTGTCCACACCACACTGGAGAGATGTCATGCTCTGATCTGATTGGTCTGATGGGGGTACAGCCTTTGTATATCACTGTGGAAACCGTGGTTATGACATTACATTACAGTATATTCCTTCCAAGTAATCATAATATGTAACAATGTCCTCATCAGGCTAATGCTCTGTATTGAGAGACTGACAGCTCGTCTGTTTATAAGTTTGCTGCTTTATAGTTCCCAAGTGTCTCCTTGTTGTGGTGTGTAGTTTGTCACTGAACCAGCACACACACACTCGCACACACACCAGCCGCTAATTAAGATGTATACTACCTCAACATAATGATGTGAGTAAATGCATCAGTATTCTGTAGCGTCTTCTCTGACTTTTCATGGCTGTACTTTCTGGTCGTCTATCGCCACTCATCACTTGGGGATGACGCCATACTTTCGCTGCCGTGCTTTTAAGCTTCAGTTTTATGTTCAAGCGTCGTAATGTCTCACAACAGCAACTTCACAAAATCAGCTTGCTAATGTAACACCGTGGGCAAGACCTTAAACATAATCATTGATGAGTCAGCTGCTCAATCCTTCCACATGCCCCATGAAAGCTATAGTTCATTCATACACAACAACTTTGCTTGATGATATATTTTTACACTTAGCCCGCCATTTTAGTTAGGGCCCCGAGTCTTTCTTAGCACTCACAGGGCATCTCTCTTTTTCTTCCTGTTTTATATTTTATATTGATATATGCATTGCCCCTATTATCTTGTTCTTATCTTCCTTATGCTGGTGTGTGGTGAGTGTTGTGGCGCAAATCTGCTGTTCCACTTCACCCAGGTGGATGCTACCGATTCGCGGTGGTTAAGCTGAGGTCCTCTCTCTTCAACGTAAAGAGCTTTAGGTGTTTATCAAAGTATTATGTAAATGTAGTCTATCCGTGCAACGGCATGATCTCCTTAGCCATCTAAGGTTCTTCAAAACTTTGTTCGCAGTTCAGTGATTTTTCTTTTCTTTTTCTTTTCTATTCTCTTATTGTTTTCTTTTTAAATCTTTAACCTTTTCATTTTTGTCCTTGAGTTGACACAGTTGCCATTGTGCATTAAAGTCACTCTATAATTAAACGCGCCTTTCCCATTGTGTCCCCACCTTTGCCATTGCAGGACGTTCAAGCCCGACTTCGTGCTGATCCGCCAGCACGCGTACAGCATGACGCCCGGGGAAGACTTCCGGAGTCTGGTCATCGGCCTGCAGTACGGGGGGGTATCCAGCGCCAACTCCCTCCTCTCCATCTACAACTTCTGCAGCAAGCCCTGGGTGGTGAGTCCCTTCGAATGATAACTAGTGTACATGGGGCAGGGCTACTGTAGTTATTGGCTCAAGCAAAACAATGCATTAAAGGCCCCAGCCGTGGCGCGACTGGCTGGGGCACGTGCACCGCACACTGGCGACCCGGGTTCGATTCCCGCCCCGTGGTCCTTTCCAGCTCTCTCTTCCACTCACTTCCTGTCATTCTCTCTACTGTCCTGTCCAATTAAAGGCATTAACCCCCCCCCCCCCCCCCCCCCCAATAAAAAAAACAAATGCATTAATAGGTCAGGTAGTCTATTGCATACAGTATGTCAGGTTACATAGATAAAGGTGGGAAGCACTGTTCTCACGGTTCACACATTAAGTCAATAGGATTGAAAGTCACAAGAGTCTCAACTTTAAGTTAAACACCTTATAATTGTAATTCACACTTTCGCAAGGCAATAGGCCCAGGTTTTCACACTGTGCTCTAAGACTACTCTGTTCTCTAAGCCTAACCTTGATGTACACACTCAAAGGAAAAAAAAAACATTTTAATGGGTGACCATTACAAGCGTAGATGTAGTTGGTATAATTATATTTCCTTCAACTTCATACTACATTTCATAACTAGCAGCTTAATTTAATATGTGTTCTTCCCTAAAGGTCTTCAGCTGAATACCAAAAAATGATGATTAATAAGGTTAATCTAAGCTCATTCTATGACGAAAAGGAGCTGTCTTGCACATTGCGACCTGACCTTACTGATTTATTTCGGTCCATTAAGGGGTTTGTTACACCTGCCACAGACATAGGCTTAGTCGATCCAGACAGTGTTTATGCTAAGCTAATTCAGAAAGGGTCCGGTGTTACTCATGGCTATGCAACAGAGCTAGAGGAACAAGATGGGAAAATGAGTCAGGTTACATTTGTTTTCAGACAGCTGGAGCCACAGACAAAACATGATTCAGGGCTAGACAAAACATTACAGTTTGAGGAGGAGGAAGAATGCAAGGATGCTGCTGTAAAGTGCATGTGCTTTGGTCCTATGTGGAAACAATGCTCTCTGTGTATTATGATGACTGTTCATTATCACTTACATATGATATTTTATTACATATTTTGTAATATTTTCATACTATAAAATACAAGATACAACTTTATATTGTATTTGATTTATTTATGTATAATTTGAGAAATGTCTATCACACTTTCTGTCTTTCAATCAAACAGGTTTGAAAACCTGCCTAATATCTACCTTTAGAGATAAAAGATAATTCAAACACTGATTGTTTTTTGTGGACACTAACTCAGCAAATGTCGATTGAATGTCTTCTGTTACAGTATTTGAAGCACTATGTTTTTGATGTTCAGTAACCTTAAGTAAGCAATTTTCTCCATACTTTTTGCAGTTTTCTCAAATGATCAAGATGTACCATAATTTGGGACCTGAGAAGTTCCCTCTTAATGAACAGACCTTTTACCCCAACTACTCACAGATGGTAAGGGCCTTGCTTTTTACTGTACATCATTCTTTGTGCTTCTTAAAAAATGTTCCTACTCTGCACACTGTATGAGAAACATTTGAAAGTAGTCATATCATAAAGTAAACCTTTGCAGGGTTGTTGGCATTTGAAGATAATGACCTCCTAAATGTTGTTTTTGGATTTTAATAGCCTCAAATAAACACATATCTTATCTGGAATCCTTTTTGCCATAAAACTGGGAATCTTCCCAAAGAAACAGTTTTAACTCATTTGGGATGTTATTATAGCTTTTTCGTATTGGAAGATACCAATTTCACTAGCTTTAAATGATGTCTGTAACATGTCTCAGCATTCCAAGTTTTGTATCTACAAATTAGCATTTGGAAAAGTGTATTGTCTCTCTTATACTTGTACATCCAAGTCATCAAATATGGCAGAAACACAATGAGCACAAACATTCATGGGCCATTTTTAATTAAATCTTTATTATAAAAATATAAAACACAGAAATTAAAAGTAAAACAATCTGTAAGCCTACACGATATCTGTTGTTTCTTTAGGAATCAGTGTGTTTCACTCTCAATGCACTGTACATAATTCCCATCTATACTCACTGTTTCGTTTTCCAAAAAAAACAGACAGTTTTACCTTTACCATGGTGCATTCTTCTGTTAAGCAGTATATTTACACAAAGATGAAATAAAATAGAAAACAAACAGACAAACAAACAAAAACAAAAGCAAGAAACAAATGATAAAGAAAACAAAACAAAACAAAACAAAATAGACTGAGATACTTCATTTTCTTGTGAGGTGGTCTCACTTAAGATGGTCTTTAGATGAAACCACTACACAGGACGAGAGAGGAACAGATGCTAGCGTCTAGACAAGAGCAAAGATGCTTTAATCTACAACCAGATGGCTGATTACAGTGTCACTGGAACAAACACCCCTCGTACCCCAGGAGCTTTGAAAGTAGGCCTGGACCAAATGTGTGTGTGTGTGTGTGCAGTGTTCATCAATCAGCGTGTGTGCGCACAGGCACAGTGGTAGGTCTGAATATGGAGGCGTTGTTGGAGTGTTTTGCGACTTTTTTGACTTATCGTTATCACGTTGTGGGAAACGAGGCCATTTGTATCAAAGCCCAGCTGCTGCACTTGAGGTCTGGAGACTGTCTAAACTGCTTCCAGATCCTAAAGAAGTTATCAGTGACTGTCAGCTGGATCTGACAGGGCAGTTACGCACATCTTCTCAAGGGAGAGGTCAAAACTAAATGGCCTGGCAGGTCTATTTAGACCGAATATTTGTCGAGACATTCAGAGCCACTCAACTCTGCTGAGGCAGAGTAGGTGCTTCTCTTTGAAGCGACATCTCCACTGCTGTTACTGTTCTTAAATACAACAGGCCCTATACATACAGTATGAAAGAGAGTATGTCTTCCATAAGTTATGCGGCAGTGTAATATAAATTAAATGGATTTTAAGTGACTGTAAAGAATTGCACAAATGTGAAATGTCTGAAATATGGCCTTGAACCCATCTTAAGCACACAAATGGGCATGGCAGCATCGGTGCTGTACAAAGCAGTCTAGTCATCTCTCGTCCTAAGAAATCTCACTCTTGCAAGGGAATGGACCGAAGATACCGTCAAAAACCTCTCAAATTGTGAGGCCAGTTGCGTTCAGTGATTTGAGCGTTTTTGACATGATTTACTGTAACGCTATTGAAGAAATTACTGTTTTGTGGATTATTATCAGAAGAAAAAACCTCATGGTAGTACCAAAGCAGAATTTATGAAAGACAGAAGTACCACCACTGAAAACTAATACAAAAATACAGACATGGCAATCAGTTGTTGCTGAAATAAAAAAAAATAAATTGCAAGTATCCTCTGCGATTCAGTTGTGGGCATTTGTCTTTTTCAGATTTGTTGTGTATGTGTGTGTGTCACAGGGCATGATTTTCACATATACATTAATAATAATTCAATACCACTTTCCACAAACTGAACATAATAGAAGTCAACACTGACACTTTTTGTGGTAGATTCAGTGCATGGGGAATTTGGTTTCTGAGTGGAGCCATGAATTTGTCCACCTGGTTTAAAACATCAGATTGCTATATCTGTTGATCATAACATAAACAGATCGTTCCGCTGGAGAAATCAGCAGGTCAAAACATGAGCCCGGAGTTAAAGCAGTGCTTCTGTTGGTTTCATTTTAAGGACATTTTATCACTGCGTGATATCACATCTACTTCCAGCCTGTCAAGACACATTCAGATATTGATGGAGGAGTTTGTTAAAATAGTTTTACCTTAGTAAAACCATATATTGGGATACAGAGTCATTGTTTTCTTATATGTTCGATTTGGGAAATGTAAGCTTGATGGGAAATTTTCAGTCATGGCAGCATTCATATTTTTGTAGCTTATCAAACAGCAATAAAATTACATTGCAACAATGTCTTTGTAATTTGAATATATATAATTCCCTCTATTTGTGCTATAAAGTTTAATCTGACTCCCATATGTTTTGTTTACAGTTTGGAGGATTAGAAACTCAATTGAATATTAGTGATAGAGTACATATACAGTTTTCTGTGGATTTGGTTATGGATAAATTGCTGAACTCTACAGCACAAAAAGGGTGGCAGAATTTGATAAATCATAAATACTTTACACAATACACTGAACAGATGCACACATGTCTATACGTACATATAAACTTATATCATTCAAAACAATTAAATACCAATACATCTGACTTAAACAAAAATATTTTTTTGACAAATTGACGAGGCATGGGTCTTACAATCATACCTCACCGTTAACACTGCTCTCTCAATAGTGACGATGCGTTATTGGGACTCACTAATGAAGATATACATGATGTCAGAAGTCTCTCCTGTCTTATGCTTTTGTAAGGCTATGAATTACCCTTTAACCTAATGTACGGGTTTTTTACATAACATTACATATATGTTCTGAGACATATTTCCATTATGAAGAAAGACCTCCAAACCTAAAAGTGTACTCCTTTCTCTCTTAAGGGGGGAGTGTCAAGGGATGTTGTCTTCTCAAGTGTGTGTGTGTGTGTGTGTGCTGGGAGGGGGTGGGGGTGTCACAGAAGCATGCAGATTGAGGGATTTGAGCAAGTTGGAAATGTACAGTGTGTCAGGTAAAGGGTACGGTCTATATCAAAACTGCTACTACTGCAGATATCAGGCACTGCTTACTTGGATCAAGAGTTAAGTCCCACATACATCAATCGCTCTATTGGTGGTGGTGGTGGTGGTGGTGGTGGTGGTGAGAGGATGCATTGTTGGGAGTATGTTGGGAAAAATGAGGGTCGGAGAGTGGGATGGGAAGGCAAGGTGGGGTTGGAAGAAGGGGGGGGGGTGAATTTCGGCGGCGTGGGGGTTACGGGTTTTTAAGGGTCGGTGGTGTTGTCGCGTGTGGTCATCCCCCGATACCAGCTGCAGTAGCCCTCCTTCTGCTGAATGCAGGAGTAGTGTCTCGACTGGTAGCCGGGGTAGCCGAAGTGGGACAGCATGTCCGTCCACAGGCACTCGTTCTTTGAGGTCACAAAGCATGGCAGGTAGTGACAGGGTTTAATCTACAGAAAGAGAGAGGGAAGCGGAATACTATAGATGTAGCCTTGAAGCAAGAACAAATTGCAAGAGACAGCATAGTTGGCTCACCATGTTAGCTACCCATCTTAGATATTAGATAGCATTGGTTATCGAGGGTGGACAATTGGTACAGCCAAGTGATTGTTTGTTGGAAAATTTGGTTGTGATTTTTTTTTTGGTTAGAAGCAACATGGTGAGTCTATGATAAGGTACACATTACCAAAGCAAAGCAGATTTGTATTGTTTTGTGAAGCAATGTTAAGCAATGTCTTACACAGTTGGTTGCACTTTAACTGTACGTGATCAGAAATGTTTTGGTTAAAAAAAATACTTGACTAAAGAAAAGGTAAGTAAAAATAACTCCAGTATTTGTTATGCATAATGAATTGATTTTCCGCCCTGGAGCCGAAGAGCTGCAATGTCGTCTTTCAATGTGCTTTTAATCTCCCAAGAATTGAGCAGAGAGTTAATTTAGCAAGGGTTGGTGTTGGGGGGAGGAGGGGGTTCTCAGTTCAAAGAAAATGTTAATTATAGGCCCTTTTTTCATGGAGGAGGATAAGAAGCCTCAGAGGTCACATTGGTGGTGGTTGTCCCAGGGCACAGGCAGGAAATCGGGTGAACTTTCAACAGGATGAACTTGAAGTGTAAGTATGAAATTAGCGGCGTTTTCTTTGAAACCCCTTCCTCATTCCCCTCAAGGTGCCTCATGAATACTACAGTACTGTATGGTGGGCTAGATAGCTAGTGTGTGTGTGTGTGTGTGTGTGTTGGGCTAGATAGCTGTGTTTTGTGTGTGTCAAGCTTACAGAGGTGCCTTTAAAGGCTTTCCTGTTCAAGCGTATATGTACTCAAAACTCAAACTATCAGACTGGAGGCTACAGACCCAACAATATCAATCCACTTTAAGTGCTTAAAAATAAGGTTTTTCTACAAATAAGTGTTTATCCCTACTTGGAATATCTTGATTTGTTTATGGATTTTGGGGGAAATTATGGTTTATCCATGAAACATTACACTTATCTTATTCAGATTTAAGCTGACTAACCTTTTTAGGTTAGGTCTTGCTCAGCTACAATTTTGTTTGTATTAAGTTAGATTTATTGAGCCATCTCCTCCAAACTAACAAAAGAATAATGTTTATATGACACAGCAGTTAGCTGCAGACCGCACACACACATATACACACACTCTCAAGCACGGGACCTCACACAAGCAGAAACTGACCCTATGCCAGATGACCAGATGATCTTTAGCGAGTGTTTCACACTGCATAATGAACTGGCATGACCACCATTCAAAAGCACTTTTTTTTCTTTGAACCACAGAGGGGATGCCAACAGTGAGACACACACACACACACACACACACACACACACACACACACACACATACAGAAGACTTCTCATTGCTGGTTCAAAAGCAATAGTGACTTGAATTAATGGATGTTCTAGATGGTTTAGCAAAGCGCTCAGGCAATGAATTACTTCCTAGTTGTATGAGGACTTTTATTTCATAGCATTATTTAATTTAATCATCTCCTGTCTATGTGCTCCTTATAGCCAAGGGTGTGAGTTCAAGTCTAGCATGGCACTGCTTGATTTTAGCAGGTTAAATAGGTGTCTCAAGTGGTACACTCTTAAAGCCAAGTATTTATGGAGATGACGGAGCTTAAGTTTAAGGAGGACTGTTTGTACTCTGAAACACTGAGTCGTTGAAGTGTAGTAGTAGAATTTACTGCGATACATGTTGTAAAAGAAGTAACATCTTTGTCTTGAGGACTCAGATGACTACCCTCCCTACCGCCCCTGTCAATCTGGTAGACAACCCAGTCAGTTGTGTAAGGGAGTGCTACAGTGTTCTTTTGGACAGACTTATTCAGAACATCACTGCATTAGCTTCTGTCCCTCTACATTACAGCATGTGGATGTGTTTGCGTCGGATTCCAGCGTAACAACTGTCATCCTTTCGCTAGGGGCTCCCGTAATCTAATTATTGTGGTATGTGTTCTACAGGCACTGACTGAACCCACCATTAGATTACATTACCTGACAGTTCCAACTTTGTCTGGATTACACTACCTGACCGTTCCAACTTAGTCTGCAAGCTCTTAGACCAGAGTGTATTCAGGCACTCTTTGAGAATAATGTAATGCATACACCTAATGTTGTGGATCAGATTACATGATGATTTTACACATACAGTAAATCGATCAGAAAATGGGAAACGTAATTGTGTACATTTTCACCAACAGATCTTTCACTGACATGGAGTTGTAAAATACAACTTGTGTCCATCTAACCGTGATGTCTTGCTGTTGAGATTTTGAATGGAAACTAATGCGAGCCAGTGGTATATATTTACAGCTCTAACTCTTATGGAGTAGCACTGGCTTGTGCTCAGGGGGGGGCTTGTGGTGCAAGCAGGGGTGGGAGGAGGAGGAGGAGGAGGAAGAGGAGGAGGACGAGGAGAGGAGGAGGACTTGAGGCTTGAGCGCTGTGTGAGTGTGAGCAATGCCCATAAAAAGAGACATGAGGCCGGGTAGTAGTCCGTCACCGGGGGGGGGGTGTGGGGGGGGGGGGTCTTTAGAGAATGACCATGTACTGAGGAAGAAGGTTTGGCCTTCCTCTGCCTCTGCCTTTGCCTCTTCCTCTCCCCCTGCCCCTGCCGCCATGCTCCTGACCCCTGATCCCTGGCGGACCCGGCGGGCCCCGCGGACCCTGCTGGCGCCGCTTTGCGTCCTGCGTCTGCGGGCGCGTCTGATCGTCCTGGTCCCTCGTGCCCGGAGGGCCGGCGGGGAGACAGTGCCCGGTGCTGCTGCTGCTGCCGCCACTCACCCTGCAGTTGCAGCCCAGCTGGTAGCGGTGGTTGATGCCCTTCTTCTGGGCCAGGGAGAGGCGCTCCCAACGCTCGTTGAAGTTGCACAGGCCGGTGTAGACCTTTCCATCAAAGACGCGGCCTGGGTGACAGACACAGGAGAGAGAGATAAAGAAAGAAAGATAGATAGATAGATAGATAGATAGATAGATAGATAGATAGATGAGAAGTACAGACAGATGGGGAGGAAGAGTAAATACAGGTGTCATAAATATTGTACAGTAGCCTACTCTAATATCTACTCCTTGTAAATGTGCAGTGCTTGATGCGTATTTCAAAGCGGCGCCTCGTATTTTATTTATACGGCAGCTTCAGCTGCTTTATATTGCCTGGTAAAATCGTATTGGCCGAAACGAAAGCTCCCTCCAACACTTGCAGAAATATTTTCAAGCTCCGTAGGGAAATCTAAAAACGTCATTGTGTGACTCTTTAAAACGTACTGTAGGGCATTAATGTAATAAACCGTCCAGGGCAGGAGGGCTGTGCGCTGTGGTAAAACAATCTCGTACAGTATGAACCTATTAAACCAACTCTCTATTTATGAATTTCCAAAGGTCCTTGAGCATCTATATTTGGGTTTTGGCTGTTGGCAGCTTACCACCAATGTAGGGGACTATAACCTCCGCAACAGGTGCACTATACCCACCGACACATCGTGTCTCTCTTCAAAATAAAAAGCGAGGAAAGAAAAGATGTCACACATTACACTTACAAGCCTTCTCCCCATTACACCCGCAGGATTATTTTAGTCCTGGGACGAAAACAGGGATGAGATACTGTAGAGAGAGAGAGATCACAAGTTCCCCGTGTGTGTGTGTGTGTGTGTGTGTGAGCGAGGTTGTGCGTGCTGTGCCCTAGAGTTGCCCGCTGAGCAGCTCTCGCTGGTCAACATGTAGGACTGATCAAAGGGAATCCAGTGCGCTGATCTCACCTATTTAAAACAGCGCTGTGTGTACTGTATAAGGGCTCTCATGCGCAGGCCGCGCTGAGCGCACTGCCAATAATAGAGGGCCATGAGAGGAGAGGGCAGCTCGGACGCAACGTGCGATGTGATCCCAGCGCCGTGACTCAGGCTCTCCGCAACGCAACAAAAACGCTCTTGTGCTGCCTGTTGTGTTGCTCGTTCTGTGTGTGTGTGTGTGTGTGTGTGTGAGAGAGAGAGAGAGAGAGAGAGAGTGTGTGTGTTTTTAGAACTGAGTGTTCGGTGCTGGCGTTCAGTGGTCTTGACAAAGCAAAGCGTCAACAGAGGTGAATTAATTAATGAATTCTCATGCACCGTTATATGCATCTGTCAGAACAACGGCCGCATCAGGCTAAAGTGTTAGTGTGTCCAAGTGGTTGTGTCTTAAAACAGGTTACTCTGGTTTCCTTTTTCTCTTTTCTTTTCTTTTTCTTTTTTTTTGCCAGATGAACGAGGACAGGCTAAGGAAAGCAGAAGAATGGAAAAAAAGAAAAAGAAAAAAAAAAGAGTGCATGTGCTTTTCCCAGTAGCAAGCTAAAGGTTATAAACAGAAGGAAAGTTTGTGTCACAGGGAGTGGTTGAGGCAGTTCCCCAGGGGTCTCAGATTTAAACCAAACAAACTCTCGCTGCCGTTGGCAACTGGGCTTTTGTGGTCTGAGACACACTGCCGAGAGAGAGAGCGAGAGAGAGAGAGAAGGATGAGAGAGAGATTGAGAGAAAGAAAGAAAAAAGAAAGACTAAGGGAATGAGGGCAGAGAGAAAAAAGAGAGTGCAAGTGAGAGGGGAAAATGAGATGAGGAAATCCCTGAAGCATCCATTTCCCATGGGGCCAATGGGCACTGTCATTCAAGTAATGAACTTCACAGCCAGCCATCTTTGTGCACAAAGCATGCATAACAACTTGGGCTCCCTGTGGGACCCTGAATTTGTTATTTTGGTCCCAATCCTGTTGTTATTTCAGTCAAGGTTTTCTCCCTGAGGGTACAGAACCTTGTGAGGGTGTTTGAAGATTGGCGATGTCTTTGGTGTCAATCCTGCCCCTGGCGTGGACCTCTATCTGTCCCTGTCTTGTGTGTGCCTCATTGACGTCAGCGCAATTATAGTACTTTTGATTAATGATGTTAAGTTCAATCAGTCAGGAGTCCGGTATGTGGCACAGATGGGAAGCATGCAGCGCAGGGGCTGTCTAGGAACAGGAGTGAGAATGAGGCCATATTCCTGTTTAGACTAGCTCAAAACACGCCTACTTAAAGCAACACTATGTGAGTTTTGGTCTAAAACTAGCATGTAGCTACATACGTGTAAAAGGCATGCAAAACTTTGCAAACGTCATTGCCACTGCCAGAAGCTTGTCAACATGTCAACTGGTGATTTTTGGCGATAGAGTTTAGCAGTGTCATGCTGTGAAAGGTTTGCGTTTATTTTTGTTGTTCATTCCTACCCCAAACACAGAACTCGCCTATCCTAGACAACTGCTGGGACTGTCTGTCACATAACCATATACCATCAAAATGAATTTGAAGATGCTAACATATTGGTTTTCTAATAAAGGCATACCTCAAAAAATAGCAAATTGTTAAATAGTGTTACTTTAAAAACTTGTGCTTTA
>NC_085010.1:18877887-18885387 GCF_963854185.1 Sardina pilchardus
ACACGCACACACACACACTCTCTCTCTCTCTCCCTCCTTTCTCCTGCCTCTGCTACTCCAGTTTACCCTGAATTTAAAAGAAAAAAGCCTCCAATGTTTATGTAACCTCATTCCGAAGTGCCTCTGCATACGATCCAGCACCTGACCTGCTGGGGATTCATCAAACCGCTAACGAGCCAGCAGCTCTCGCATCGCTTACACACATCGCTAAATATAAGCACCCTCTTTTTTTACACACACACACACACACACACACACACACCTTCACCACTACCATGAAAGCACTACCAGAAGCACTACTATGAATATGAAGTGCAGCAGTACCCCCATTGGCAGAACATGCATATTCATGGGATGCTGTAGAAAGATGTGTTCGGGAAACGTGGGTGCATTGACAGAGGTAACTGGGGTATAAGCGAGTCTTAAAAGAAACAAGAGAGGATCATTGAAAAGAAAAAAACATAATCCTTCACTTTGATGAGAGGAAGAGAGAGAGGGAGAGAGAGAGAGAGAGCGATTCAGCTCTTTCTGAATCAAAAGAGGAGGGAAGCATTCAGTTGCAAATGCCGGTGCAGGTTGAGGTGTCATTTGGAACAATTTGAGAGTTCTCCGCTTTGGCCGACTATTATAATAACACCCACCGGGCAGCATGGCAACGGGAATAGTCATCTGTTTTTCCACTAAACAGATCAGTTGGAGGAGGATGAGAACGGCAAGGGAAGTGACGTATGACACACACACACAGATGCAAGGGCTTAACAACTCCAGAGATTCTTTTATTTATATAGGCAGTGCCAAAGAATTTACATCCCACCTACTCTCTCTCTCTTGGTGAGTGTGTGTGTGTGTGTGTGTGTGTGTGTGTGTGTGTGTTTTAACACACAAGATGGAGTTTGTTGCACCATGTACACCAGCATCAGTGGGGGGAGGGTGGGAGGGAGGGACATTTTCCAACAGGGTGGGTGCTTGCTTTCTTGAGGAACTGCTTTTAATCCATTCCCTGAAATGTAATTCCCCCTCTTTAAAAGAGACAGCTCTGTGTGCTTACACTTCAGCTGAGAGTCCCTGTGTGCAAACCGCAAACATAAAAGACCCCCGTGTCCGTTCCGCTAAGCCCAGACCCGAACAGAGATGAGCATTGCCATGATCAAAGCCAAGGCCGCGCGGCTGCGAGCACGCCATGAGACCCGACACTCGATACGCCCCCTCGCCTCGCTCACGGCGAATGGATGTCAAACTTGCGGGGAATCTCGCACCTTTTGACCTATTGACCTATTTTAAGACTGCATCACACACGTAGTGAAGCTGGTTTTTTGGCAGAGCCCCGCACCCAGGAAACGGCGCCGAATCGTTGAAAACCAACCACTCGTCCTGGTGGTCGGGGCACTGAAGCGGGAATTATGTAAATGGGCCCAAGGACCCTGGCCTCGATTGTTATCGTGCCGTGCAAAAACAAACCTGTTTACACTGAAACCCAGCACAAGCAAACACATTGCAGTAATCCCCTCTCCACTTGGTTCCAGACTGAGACGGTTCCTCCTGGTACAGTGCAAGGAACAGGCTGCTTGCGGAGCTCAAAGCCTCTCGATCTCCCTCTCCCTCCGTCACCCCGCCGTCTCTCCGGAGAACCGGGGGCGTTTTTTTTGGCGTGGGATATTACGTGGCAGGGGCCTAGAATTTAGGGTGCAATGCTAATCTGTCGCCTGAAAGCCCTTTAGTAAAGCGGGCCCTGCCTGCCTTCCTCGGAGTGAATAGGCTGTTTTGAGTTACAAAGTAAATTGCAGCCAAGTAGGCCTGTGCACAGAATCAAGCGCTTAATTCGTGCCCGGGACAGAGGTATGCAGCGGAGATATTGGCAGGAAACAGTCCAGCGTCATCTGGAAATGTGATTAGGGGATTACTTGAGCAAAGTGTGTATCTAGGTGGACTTAAACCCGCGTAAAAAGTGCTCCTGTATTTACCACTAGAGTGCTAACCCAGTAATGGTGAAACCAGTGACGGACAAAACCAGCCAAATGGACTGCTTGACATTTCTCGTGCGGGCCCCCGTTTCCGTTAAGCACCATTAGACCACCAAGAGCAACATGTGGAGAGGGCACGTCTGTGATTTACCTTCCTCGCTCCAGAGCAGGCGATAACAGGCCAGTGGTCATAATGGCTCCAAGGTTACACTCTGTTGGTCCACATCCGAAGTGCTAACACCTGAACCTCTCAACAGGTGAGACAGGTGGACAACAGATAAATGGTCAAAACATTCTGGAGCAGAATGCTGACAGTCTGAACGTTCTAGAGTCAAGCTAAACAGTTCCATGTATCAAGCTACAGTAAGTCAAGCTGAACAGTTCCACGTATCAATAACTCTGACTCATAAATCACTGACATTTTGAGTGTATCTTTTTTTCTTGCGAGAATCGCTGTGCATGAGAAACTCCCTCACTACTGTCATGATGCATTTGAAACTTTCTCACCATGCACATTATAGCTGTAATCAGATGTAACAGGCAGTTATGGTTACCAAAAATGGTGCAGCCTATTCCCATTCTGTTTTTAGTTATCATTTATCAGGCTAAAGTTAGTGTGTATAGTACGTGGGCCACAAATTAAGTACACGAGTTCTTCAAACAAGTTCATAAAAGGAATGTAGCAACGACTTATTTTTACTTGGATCTTTTGGATCTGTCTCTTTTCCAGATTTCGTGCTGAAGTTGTTTTGGCAAGTTCGCAGCTATGCACTGTATGTTTGCGTACGTGAGGATACAAATCAGAATGTTGATTTTCATATCAGCTGTTTCCAAGAAAGAAAGAAAAAAAAACGAAAACTTTGTTCTGCTGTGAACAAGAAAACACACACACCCACTCTAGTGCAGCCTGGAGCATGCATGACTTAGGGCTGTCACACACGGTCGGCAATGCGACAGTCAAACGTGAGGGTGGAACTCTGGTAATCGCTTCACTACACATACTACTGGTGACGCGATCTGGCAAACGTCGATTCAGTGGAGATACTCTGATCAGACTGCTGTTATCCTATTATGACGTTATCAAAATCGCCTGAAAAATAGACAGGGGCCGAATAGAGCGATGCGTCTGTGACAGTTGCCCCGTCGTTCCACTTGATGTCTGTGATTCTATTCAGTTTGCTGGTTGCTTGCCATAAATGATCGTTGCATGTGTGTTGGCCTTTATACATTCAGGTTCCCTGCTTCACACACAGGTGGCGACAGAGAGATTTAGAACTTGGCATGGGTTGTATAATTCCTCCTGAATCTCATTCAAGGCAGCATCACCTTACAGCAGTAAGACAAAACAGCAAGAGCCCAGAGGTATACACACATTCTAGTATCTCATAGTTTCTTAAAGAATCTTTAAATAGCATGATTTTGACCTGATGATGACCTTGCTTTAAATATGTCTCTGCATTAATGTAAAGGGTGCAGTGCAATGTATTATGTCTCCTCTTCAACACCCAACAGTAAACAAACATACATGTCATGAAAATGTGTCTTCATTTAAGGGAAATATTAATCTAAATTCATTAATAAGGTGTCTTTAGCTCTTGCCTAACCAGTACATTGTGCACATGTCAAAACCACTGCACATGCTCTGCAACATAACTTGGGGGGAAAAAAAGAGAGAGAACTCTGAGACCTCTTGGCCGAGGTTCTCTCACGGGTCACTGCACTGGCCAGAGCAAAGGCTCGCTTGCTGAGAGGGAGCAAAGAAAGCACACTGGTGACATCATCCGCTCCTCTGCCTTCCAGTGTGCCGTTATAACCCTTAGGGGGACGGAACTGCATGCGCTCCCAGTTGTTACATGTCTTAGTAGGAAATCGCCGTGCACCAGCAGCCAAAGCTAATGATTGAGAGCCCGGCTAATGGTTGAGAGACTCCTGCCACTCCTCTCATTCCCAGCCAATGGTGGTAACTGTTTTAGGCGCTGCATTTGGACGTACTGTAGCAAACCACCACACCAGTCTCAACTCTAACTCATGGCTGTGCATCACTCCCACCGGTGGCAGCTATTAGTACAGCAGGCAGGCAGACAGGCCGTGGTGATGAGAGGGCGCACCGGAGATCACCAGGGACAGATGAGTGGACGCACCGCCTAGAGCGACAGAGTGACTTTCTCCGTACAAAAGCCCACTTCCTCCTTTTTTTCTCTCCTTCTTTTCCCCCTCTGCTTTATTCTGGTGGCAACCCGTGCTCTCACCCCCGCGCATTGCCACTGACCTCTTTTCATGACTGCTGACTCCCCCCCCCCCCCCCCCCCCAGCGCTTATGCTCTTTAGCCACCAAAAAAAGAATCTTCACAGCCCCTGCAAACATTTTTTCTTTTGCCATTTAAGATTGAGAGAGGAAATAGTATAGCCATGGCTTTCACAAATAACTGCCATGCCTCAGCTCTACTGAGCTCTACATTAGTGGGCCCTCTGTTGGCCCTCAGTACATGAGATTTCTTAAAGGACTTTATTATAAGGAAGGTGAGGTGCCCCACATCGGCACACAGGCATAGCCTGTCATTCTGAGGCGCAATGAAGACGGGGATAATTACAGAGTGAGGGGACTTACGGAGTCGCGGGGTCCTCCTCACAAAGCTACCCTTCTCCATCGCCCAGGCAGAGCAGTGCTGTGTGAGGCAACGAGTGAAAATATGCCTGGAATCGCGCTGGAGAATACCTAAGCACTTACATAAATAAGCAGGCTTTAGCGTGTCCGCACATTTCCCGCTTGTCCTTATCAAACGCTTATGTGCCGTGAATGAGCCGTCAGTGCAAGGCAAACACAAGAGCTACTCTATCAGACAGCCAGGCTTTGTGGTACATAGGCTAGAGGAGTGTGAGGAGCTCATTTGACTCAACGTGTGAGGGCGAATCTAAATGCGAATGGCCATTTTAATCATGGTCTCATAATAAAAATAACGCGAACAAAAATACCCACGTTTGTTGATTGGTTGGTATGATTTTTATCAGGCTATGTGAGGAGGCGGTAAACCAGAATGGTGCAGAGAGGATTGCTTAAAGTCAGCTAAACTGTTTTAATTCTGACCTATATTACCAGCCCCGAACGTTTGCGTTGGAGCAGCACTTGGAGCCAACAGTAGGCGATGGGAGTTGAGCTTCCACACCAGAATTTTCGCTTCCACACATGGGTGCAATATTCGAGAGCCAGTAAAATACTTGGCCAGCTACCGTTCGCCTGGCTCTGTTTTACTGCTCAGCAAGTGGTCATTTGCCCTAAAAAACATTATGCTCGCTGGGACCTGTTACCATGGCTACTGCTTAACTCTTTCGCCCCCCCCCCCCCCCCCCCCCCCAGAGAGAGAGAGAAGGGGGGAGAAGTTATCCGGACGAAGACTGCAGTGACGCACTTATCTAGCCCCCTCACATAAAACTA
Source organism: Sardina pilchardus (assembly GCF_963854185.1). Taxonomy (NCBI): domain Eukaryota; kingdom Metazoa; phylum Chordata; class Actinopteri; order Clupeiformes; family Clupeidae; genus Sardina; species Sardina pilchardus. Next base: position 18,883,282 of record NC_085010.1, read on the forward strand.
AATCCTGTCTTCTCTACATAAATATAGAATTGTCAGAGAGAAGATGCGTATTCTACATGTGCACATCAACTTAATTCAAACTTAAGCACGAAACCATAGAAACTGTAGAAAGTAGGGTGATAATCTTATCAACCATCACTCATGTCCCATCACAGAAGGGGTGCTATTTGACATCGTTATCTTAATTGTCATGCATTAAAAAAAAAAAAAAAAAAAGAAAGAAAGAAAAAAACAAGATAAGCATTATAACACACAGTCGATATGCACTATGTTTCTAGTGCGTATTAATATCCTGGCAATAAAAGAACCTGGAGGCACCAGGAATAGAAACACAGGTATGATAAGACGACAGCTTGCATTCCTTCAGAGAAGTGAGCGTCTTACCTATATCTGAGTTGCAGTACGCCTCTTGTGGGTGCGACAGTGCGCACGAGCAAGCCTCTGTCAACTGGTTGATCTGCAGGCTGCCGAGGACGAAGAGAAGACTTAACAGCTGGTGGTACATGGACTTCATGCTTGCGCTTATTCTACACGTGGCAAAACTTCCTCGGATACAAAGTCAAAGTTTCGGCGTCGGATCCTTCCCGTAGTTGCTTAAGTTCCCTCTCACTTGGTTGTCTCTAGACAAGCTCGGGCTGTCACTGGCTGACTGTGCTCTGGTGCGCGAGTCACAAATTACATATAGTGCGCGAGGAGCGAACGCCACCCACAATCTCTCGAGATTAGACGCGCGTCGGCCAATCACGGCGCGATGATGCCATTTAAAATAACAGAGCTATGACATAGTGGAATTGACCTCACAGTCTCGTACTTTTTTTGTAATACAGATTTTTTTTCTAAGTTTAGTTTTTATCAGTGTTGTTCAGCTCTGTGTGAGACTAAACGGGTGGAAATTGCTGTCTGAATGGAAAGCTACATGATGGCGATGCCGGTTGTGCGTAATTCTAACCATGACTGGAGGTCTATCTGTTGTAGGCTACTGCGCTCTGCATTCATACTGTACATTTCTAACGATCAGCATGGCAATGCCATTTTTAGTTAGACGTTGCAATTATTATAAAATAATTAAATGAAGGACATGTTAACTTTTCATATCCCTTTTCAATCAGTGTTGAAGAGTTGTGCCAAGAGTTGGCTGTAACTGTCACATGTTTGGAAGGTTCTTTAATAATAAATAAGAATTACAGTAATATAACAAAGAAAACCACTGATGAAATATTTTCCAGCATGTCTCAACACATTTGGTCATATTGAATGTATCCCTGGCAGGATCCAATACAAAAACCAATATTGTATGCATTACCATGGTGATATGAATAATCACTTCCTCCCTTAAACAATAGTTTCTATGAATTTGCCACATTATCTCAGAAGTTAGGCGTTGCTGCACATGGGTCATGTCCTTTGATAAGCGGACACATTGTTTTGCTGAAAATTGTTTACAATAATGTTACTCCACATTCATTGCATTCTTCCGCCTTGCCTGAATTCATCAGTGTGTGTGTTTCTATAAAACCCTAATTAAGGCTCGTCATAGCCTACAACTAAACATAACCTCTTGGCATCTAATGAAAACGAGTTCTTCAGGTGATTAAGTTGGATGAGCTGTACCACAGAGAATAGTCAGTGCCTGTGAGCTGCAGTCTCCTGGGAATGACTCAATGTGATCAATGCCATTAGTCTTAAAGTGTTGAGTTTGTCAAATTAATTTTAATCTCTCTCCCTCTCTCTCTCTGTCTCTCTTTCTTTCTATTTCACTCCCTCTCTTTTTCTCACTCTCACTCTGTTATGTAAGCTTTTAAGTAGCGTTGAAAAGATATTTCAGGGGTTCCGATCTTTGTACGTTCAGGAACACTCTGAGACTGTTAAGGATTGTATAATAAAGCCGAAGTAATCTAGCACTCCCGAAGTGTGACCCCTCCTGCTGGTTAATTAACAGAGCGCTTTGCTCTCAGAAATGTCTCAAGCTCGGCTAATGCATTACGTATTCAGTGATGTGGTTTGCCATTAGTGGCCCTTTTCACCGTGCAGTGTTTTTATAATTTGCCAGATTTCATTTGAGTTTCGAGTCGTTTGGTGTTGGGCCATTGTCGTTTAGGATGACCT
>NC_085010.1:18890387-18897887 GCF_963854185.1 Sardina pilchardus
CACTTTTAGGGCTGATGTCATGGCTCACACGAGGGGTGGTCGGAATTCCTCCCATTCACTCAATCAGAAGTGAATGTCCTGTATGTCCCGCCTTTTCCTGTTTTCCACCAGGCGGAGGGAATTCCCTCTTCCTGTACCCTGTAGTACATTTTTAAATAGGAATTGTTTGAAGACGTAAATTGAAAAAACTTCAACTCATCCAATGCTAAAAAAAAAAAACTTGTCTCGTGTTTTGTTCGTCTTTGCTCCTGCTTTGATCCTGTTGATGTTTGTCATTGGTTGCTCTTGCTGTTGTTGTTGTTGTTGTTGTTGTTGTTGTTGTTGTTTTTGTTGTTGTCGTTTAACATGGCTCCAGAGCAGAGAAGGGTCATTCCAGTAGAGCAGAGCCACATAGTAATCAATGCATTTAATCATTGCTCAGCTGCCCCTCAGCGGCTGATGAAACCGACCAGCAACCGTTTACTGTGACCGGCCGGCCGCTCTCTTTCATGCGAGCACGTCGCTCAACACTCCCCAACGCAAACCGGGGCTGTGTTGCGACACACAGAGGTCGACGCGAGGAGGAAAGAGCAGAAAAGAAAGACGAGAAAACATCCCCTCTTCCCTCTTCATCAGCTCACGTTCGCTTTCTTTGGATCGTCCCTTTCTTTCTTTTTTTTTCCATGTGCATGCCGTTGACCGCTAGCCCGGGCTTTGCACCACGGGGTGTGTGTGTGTGTGTGTGTGTGTGTGTGTGTGTGTGATGTTGGGTTTCAGGTCAGGTCAGATGGACAAACCACAGTGGGAGGTGGCCATCGTAGATCGATTTTTTTTTTTTTTTCGAGGGAAAACCTCCTGCTTGCTCCAGTTACACAAACACAGCGCTTTCTCAGGAATGCCAGGCCCTCTCTGTAAATGAGGTCACTTTTACTCCAAAGGCTTGTGTGATTTATTCACAGGTCCTATAAGTGGTCAGTCGGCAGGTTGTTTTTGTCTTATGTTACCAGACGTACGTTTCCCACAGATTACAGTAAGCACAAAAGTCAGACGGCAATTTTGTATACGCTCTCCAGGAATGAGGTCTATTGAAAATAATGTTTGAATTATAACAGTTGTCTCTGTGGCAAGTGTGTTAACAGAAGTAATTAGAAGCAATTTGCAAATGGCCTTCATAAATGTTGAAACGTGAAAGTAAAATAAAACAAAATGAAAGGAGAGGGCATTACAGACACAGTGACTGGACAGATCATGAACATGTGAGCTTTTTGACTTTGGAGAGACTCCTTTTCTCAGCCCAAGGGCACTCCACGTTTCAGAGAGAGTGAGAGAGAGAGAGAAAGAAAGAGAGAGGGGTCTTTGCTGTGCTGTGCTGTGCTGTGCTGTTTTCATGTGCAAATCAGTTTCTTTGGTTGGGTTGTTTTTGGAGAGTGTCAGAGCCCTCCTGCCACCTCTGGGAATGTTTGGACATATTGTCTTTTGTTTTGACTGCTTGGTGTAATCCATTGGCCTGGAGTGTGGAGTTTGGAGTTCATGCATCCAGCATAAGTTGTGTGTGACTTCTCTTCTACAGTACACACACAGAGGGATGGGTGGTTTTTTGATAAATCATTATTGACATACTGAATCAGGACTGCTCTCCATGTTTGCTTGTGTGCTGTAACTGTAGCTGACCATAACTTGTGTAACTGATCGTTTTATTATCTTGAATGAATGATTTGTGTAGTGTAATTGATCATTTTATTATCATAATATTCTGGCTGATGTCTCCAGCGTCTAGTTATATTCATTTCTAATGTACCTTGACCATGAAAATAGCAAATAGACACAATGTCAGCTGACCAGGGAACTGTGGGTGCTTCTGTGTGTGGTGAGCGTGCTTTGTGAGTTGTGAAAGAGCACAGTTCCTTTCCCAAGATGCCCTCGGACACTTCAAGGGGCCATGCAAGTACATTTCTATCCAACTATCTGTCAGATGTAATGAATTTCTCCTTCGGTCCTCTATCTAGTCTTTCTGTGTGCGCAAACAAAAAAGTTCATAAAGAGTGCAGAAGCCCATACATACAGTATGCTGCATTCCAGAAAACTCAGAAATTGGATTTTTCCTAGTTGTAATCTCCAAGTTTCATTCCAGACAAACTCAGATGTAGAAAATTCAGACCCGCTGGGAAAAAAGTAAAATGTAACGCCACTCGAGTCGGAGTTCCCACTTCCCACTAAACTCAGGGTAAGCGATCTACCACAACTTCAAAGTCAGAACTAAAGTCCGACCTACAGTACAACGTAGCTGTCAGGCCTGCAGTAATAGTCCAGGCTTTGTGAAATTAATGTAAGCAGATAGGGGCTGACTCCAGACTCCTCTAATTTCCATATCCTGAGTCACAGTGCCCTGTTCCTTCACCATGGTAACCACCTGCCTGTAACACCTACTCCCCTGCTTAAATAGGGGCACCATACGCACCCCCACTGACTTGTTAGCGCTACTGTCGTTGCGGTAGCCTTGGCTACCGCCACTTATTTTGGGGTGGGTCGTTCGGGACACAGGTAAATCCTCTCTCATCGTGGCAAATGCCCCCACGTGCGCACGTGGGACGAGTGGAAGATCAAAGACGAGGAGGCCAGCTGTTGAGAAGGAGTTCCCATCTGCCTTATGCAAAGATTGCAGGGGAAGTGCTCTGCCACCCAGCTGTTCCCTGAGCGATTTCAGCTGCTCCAATGTGCCTCTTAACCCTAAACCCTGGGCTTTAATTGGAAGCAGTCGGAGACAGGCACACCACCGTGCGGAGCCCTGAGCAGTTTGCATCTCTCTCTCTCTCTCTCTCTCTCTCTCTCTCTCTCTCTCTCTCTCTCTCTCCTCTCTCCGGAGAGAGGAAGAGCAGCCTCCGCTGTCTAGACGAGTAGTGGAGGTGGGCCTCGGGAGGTTTCGGGTCCGTCTCGATATCGGTTGCCAGTCGGTGTCGTTTTGACTTTTTTTTGTCCGAAATGTCTGTCCGTCACAAGCGCCGGAACATTTTTTACCATTAGACCCTTTTTGAAGCCTGGCGTGAGAGTTAGTCTCCTAGATATTATGTCTTGACAGCTGAATGACAAGGAAGTTTTCACATATGGCATTTGACATCTGTCCTGCGCAGCATTGAGTTGACCAAAGCAAATCATTCATATGTAATTGTTTTAACATGCACATGCAGTGACTGAAGTGTCGACCTGCACAAGGATTTTGGGGTCAGGCTAGTAAAAGGGAAAAAAAAATATGATGGATGCTATGCTGAATGTAGCTTCTTGTTTTATCTAAACTGATATAGTCTAATTATTTACTATCAGTCACTGCACCACTTCCATCTTAGTTCAGGACATGTTTGCAAACTCTGCAGAAATATATTTCACTAGCTGCCTTATTAGGTTGTTAACAAAATCATGGAACACCTGCTCTTGCAAGCCCCCAACATTACTCTCTCTCTCTCTCTCTCTCTCTTTCGCATATCTTATCTCATTTCATTGGTTGCACATAAATCCAAGCAAGGAGTGTCAGTCAGAATATTTCACTTTCACTGGCCCTGCGTGTTTCTTTTGCAGGGCCTTGTTAGCTGCCAGCACTTCTGTGTGTGTCTGTGTGTGTGTTTGTGTGTGTATGTGTGTGTGTGTGTGTGTGTGTGTGTGTGTGTGTGTGTGTGAGAGAGAGAGAGAGTGCGCCTTTTACACGCCTTAAGTGCCTGTGTTTTCCCCCTTCGCACATTTTTTACACCTCGTTCCAACTCGTCGTCGGGATTTATGGACATCTCTGTGTTTTTAACAACATCTCCAGACGGCACCAGCCAGAATCGGATCCCCACAAGGCCTTTCCCCCGTTTCCCCGGTATCACATCACTCTACTGGGTGTAAGAGTGCAATACCCCCCCCCCCCCCCCCACACACACACACACACACACACACACACACACACACACACACACACACAGTTATCATGAAACATACTCTAGGTCTAGGATCTTGCCAGAGAGCATCAGATGTGTGAACGGATCGGGCCCAGCTATGGTGTAGGTGTGCTGGGTCCATACTTAACCATGACCACTCTGGCTTGTCATACGGTTGGCTATTTCGTGCTTTGTGCTTTATTGTTTTAAACACAGTCAAAGCCAATGATGGAGGAACATGATGGAAACATACTGTAGTTACCTTTGAAGAGTCAGATTCTATGTGCCTTGTTACGGCAGCATGTTTTGTAACCAATGATGACGTCAGGACAGACCGTTAACTGCCACTTGCTCTTTATTTTTGATGAGATGTCACTTGTCATTTTATTTATTATCATGTCCACAATAGATGAATGAGATAGTTAAAATTCAGTTCATGTCAGGTCGACACCAGGTGATTAAGTCATCTGACATTTCACGGTTTAGACAGCGGAGTTTACAGCTATACTACATTCCTGGTAAAATGTCAGCTCCATCAAGGTGGTGCAAATCCAGATGACAAACTGATTCTGCCTTCTGCTCCAAGGTCCACTATTGCATGCCAGTTAGTAAAGTAGCAAAGGGGCCACAGTGAAGTACTGAAATGTAAACACACACACACACACACACACACACACACACACACACACACACACTTACACTCTCAGAGACACACACAGTGAAGTAGAGCTGAAATATAGACATGCTAGAGAGTTCTGTCTGGCCATACACTTAGGAAGCGAGGGGAGGCGGGTGGCAGCCACAGAGAAATTGACTCCGACTTTAGCAGTCAGACCTACTGCTGTTGCATTTAATCGGTAAGCCACCTGCTCCTTCAAAACTCATAGCGAGACCATAAGGTCAAACCATAGCAAGACACAGATCATTTAACAGACAATCAAAGGAAATAATGTTGATTGCTGTCACTATTAATAGTAAATAATGACCAATACATGCAGCAGCTGCTTTTATCTAAAGTGACTTACAGTGTAACGAAAGAAGCAAACGAAGGTACCGCAGCTGAGTAATGACCTGAAAAATGCTTAGAGAGAGTCGATTAATCTGTTCAAAGGTGTGTGTGTGTGTGTGTGGGAATTAGACTCGTGTCCCAAGGCTGCTTTCCCAACGGAGTTGTGGCAAAATCAAGTTGTCTGTCATTTGGTGTCATTTTAAATTCAGTGGCAAAAACTGTGGTAGACCATACGATGACCTGAGCTCTGACCTTTGTAGTTGTGTCATTGTGGTGCTATAAAGTACAGTGACTCAGCTAACTTTGTTTGTATGTTTATGAAGTGTGGGGGTTGTGTGTGTGTGTGTGTGTGTCTGTGTGTGTGTGTCTGTGTGTGTGTGTGGTTGTGTACACAACGGAAGACATGTGGAGTGCGACGCTAAAGAAACCGTCTATGGCGCACAGAGGATGTGGGTTGTAGTTTTTAATGAAGTGAACACGTTTCATCTCTGACAGTGGTCCTTTACTGCTCTCTGCTAATCACCCTGGATCTCAGCAGTTTGGCCGCTAACTCAAGACAGTCTGAGGCACCCAACTCCTGCGTGGTCCTCCTCCACTTGGTAGAGCCTCTTCACCAGACAGGCATGCCGTGGTGGACGTGCAGGCAAAACTTCCACTCTGGAAACTTACCCTCTTGTTAATAGACACTGTTCTTTATCCCCGACAGCTGTTTCCTTCATTGAAAAAGGGGGCCCAACTTGGACGGATCGTAATGGAAGCCAGACCAGCCCAAATTCCCTGACGATAATTACCCCCAAGCCCATTAGGCTGCTGTAAAAGTTTTTTTGATGTGACACAATGAAACGCCAGAGACACAGACTGTGGTGGCTGGGAGCAGAAGACGGCCATTAAACGTTCTGAACATTGTGTCTGGTCGTCGATGGAAACACTGTCTCATTGTGATGTCAGTTCGTGTAGAGGCCTCACCTCTACGTGCCCCTGTGTAGTGGGGTGGCTTGCAAAATGGCTGATATAATCAACACACTGTGTGGGACACGTTTTTTTTCCCCCTGCCCGACATTTTCCTTTGAATTGATCGCAGTGCAATGTTTTAGCATACGCTGGATTGCGAAACTATGACGTATACAAGTTCATATTAGGAGTTACATGACCCAGCGTATATAAAGGGACATTTACAGTGGAAATATGTGGGGGTAGCACTTGTGGTGTCTCATGGTGTCCCTACTGGGTTGTGACAGGTTGTGCAAATGTGTTCTAATACGAGATTGTGTTGTCATCATTTAAAAGGATATTTTTTTCCCCACTAAAATATCGGCATACACTTTTACAACCCAAAGATTCTTTATTTGCCTCTACGGAAAGCCCTTGAAGGCACCACTTGCCTAAATTGAGAATCCTCAGATGAAGATACCTTTATAACACCCGTTTGCAGCCTGTTGGATTGGAAGCTTTGATCATTTGTGTTGGCAAAGGAGTCTCTGTTGAACCTTTTCCTCATAATGGGCCTTTCATCAGCAATCGTCAGTCATCAATCTTAGGTTTTGTTGAAGTGAAACCTTTAGAAATGGCTCTCAGTGGGTGTAACAGAAGAAATACACAAATCAGATTGATTATGTATATGACCTTTTCTTTTCCCACTTAATTCCTCTTCGCTGAAAAAAAAACAGTGAAAAGAAGAAAAAGAAGAAAATATCCCCCCCCCCCCCCACACACACACACACACACTCCCTCTGTTGGATCCACACACATTTCTAAAGTTAAGTTTGCAGACTCACCGTCTAAAGCCGCCACTGTGCAGACATGGCACCAGAGCTCGGGGTCCAACCTATCATTTGGTCTGCCGCTTCCTCTGCCAGCGTTTCCTCCAGTCATCACTGCTGACAGACACACAGCCACTCTCAATCATTATCCAGCTATGCACGTCCAACGGGTGGAAGGGATGGAATCACATGCCGCATAAGAAAAAAAGGGATAGAAAATAAGATGTTTCCGAAAACGAGAAATGGTCAGTGCAACACGGCAGACTTAACTGACCTCCACCGTAACGAATCTGTAAACATTTACATCCGATCTGGTCTCAGTCTGTTAGATAAATATTTTGTTAACTCACTTAACTCAAATAACAACGCCAAATTTTAACAAGATGTTCGCAAACGTTCACTGTTTGCTCAGTGTGGCAATTTCATGTCTGACCAAGGGAGACTGGTATATACCAAACCTTTCCCATTGCTGGGAATTAAGGCTTACAGTTCAGCTCGAGTCGTAATGATGGGTACAGAAAATGGCAATGAATTTGCAGTCGTTCTTGTCCTCCCCATACCACATGTTTCATTCTTGTGTGTGTGTGTGTGTGTGCCTGTGTGTGTGTGTGCGTGTGTGCGTGTGTGCGTGTGTGCGTGCGTGCGTGCGTGCGTGCGTGCGTGCGTGCGTGCGTGCGTACGTGCGTGCGTGCGTGCGTACGTGCGTGCGTGCGTGCGTGCGTGCGTGCGTGCGTTCTGAATGTCAGCGTTAAGCTACATTCACACAGGAAGACACTTGCAGCAAGTGTGTGACGAGACACCAGAGAATGTTAATGAAGTTTAGGCGATTATAGGCCAAATATAT
>NC_085010.1:18902887-18920387 GCF_963854185.1 Sardina pilchardus
AATTAATTTAATAGGTGTGTCCATTTCAAACTGTGATCAGTTTCAGGTGTATCAGTTAGCTCATAGAAAATGGATGGACGAAAAGACGGAGGAATTGAACACAGAATATGGACAGAAATCTCCATCCACATGCGTGCACATACAGTATTTAGCCCTGAGCATAAATGAGCCTTGGTGTTAGTTTTGTATTTGCCATGGAGGTTTGATAGTGCAAACATTTCCCTCAATGAGTAATAGTTGGTTCCTTTGAGTTAGTCTCTCCAGGGTCTTCATTAATTGCGACAAGATGGCACTGGGCTTGTGGCTGTACTGCATGGTTTCAAGAGAGAGATGGTCTTTGGTTGTTTCCGAGGCCTAAAATAGAAAAGAAAAATGAGGTTTCCTCGTGTGTTTTACATATCCTCTCGAAAACCTCTCTGGCTTAGCACTCACACTGACGGCAAAGTCAGATCATTGATCAGAAATGGGTGTAGAGGGTGGCGAGTTTGTTTTAAGGAACATTTGATGTCATCTGTTGATGTTCAGCATCGTTTGCAAATGCGCGTGAGGTTGGGAAACCATGGAGTGGAGTGGGCCAAAGCCTATCCTTGTGGTCAATAGGCCGTGGTTAGGCCCCGTTTCATCATTTTCCCAGAATTCCCCCATGGTCTCCCAAGAGTGCCCTCAAGGTTCCGACGTCAGTCAGCTTCAAAACGCCCCTCGGTTGTTTTTTCAGACCAAATAAAGTTTTGTTGAGTTGACTATTGACACGTGATTTCGCATGGTTCTCAAATAGACGTAAGCGTTTTCTTTTCCTAATTCAGTTGTTGGGTGGGTTTTCGTATTAGCCTGTCATACGCCCATGTTACTCACTGTACAGTACTGTACTGTACAGTTAAGAGGTCTGTAAATCTCCCACTCAATCCCTAACCAAAGTGCGTTCATAGGGTCAAAACCGCAGCTACACACACGGGAGGAAGGCTTCCCAGCATACTGTGGGCAGTCCTGTGTGTTTGTGTGTTTGTGTGTGTGTGTGTGTGTGTGTGTGTGTGTGTGTGTGTGTGTGTGTGTGTGTGTGTGTGTGTGTGTGTGTGTGTGTGCGCACGGTGCCTACGAGTGGTTAACACCGTCTTCTCTCTGCGTTTTTTCCCCGACTCTCCAGCAACCCACGCCGGCGTTCCCCGTGGTCGTGAAGATGGGTCACGCACACGCAGGCATGGGAAAGGTACGTAAGACCCCAACACACACACACACACACACACACACACACGCACACACACACACGCACACGCAGGCATGGGAAAGGTACGTAAGACCCCCACAGCACCCACCCTCAACCACAACCACAACCACAACCTGAACCTGCACCCCATCTACCATCATATCCGTCACCCCACCCAACACACACACACACACTACACCCCCAGACCTTCGTCATCGAATCAGCATTGGCGCTATGGGAAAATCAGCTTATTTTACAGTATGTAAACACCCGGCTTGTATTAAAATGAGAGAGGGAGAGAGAGAGAGAGAGAGAGAGAGAGAGAGAGAGAGAGAGAGAATCCAATCCAAAGGGCTAGATTTCAGGGCATTCAGCCCTGGCGAGATAAAGGATCGCCTGAAGCATGCAATCCATTTCTTTCTCTCTTATCAGGACTAAATGGTGTGAAGTTATGCTCTAATTGTTGAATCAGGCATTCTCTCTCTCTCCACATCTCTCACTCCACATCTCTCTCTCTTTCTCTTTTTCTTTCTCTCTCCATCTCTGGGTGGCTACACCCTTCTTGATGGTTCTCAACGCTTTTCCTCTCTGGGAAAAAGGGGGCCAGGGTGCTGGGGACTGGGGCAGGGTGCTTTCGGGGGACTTCCCAGGGTGGGAGTGGGCGCCGGTCGAGAACAAGAGCCTTTATCAGGCCCGCCGTCTAGGGAGTGAAGTGGAGAAACCCAATCCTGCCAGAGCAACTCCCAATGTCATGATGCAGGGCTTTGCATGCGCGGAGAAGTTACCCATGAACAGCCTGTTTTCCTCGGCTGCCCCACAGGGACCACGGGGGCCACGGAGGATGCAGAGGACGGCAAGGCAGTTTAGGTGCTTCACAGAAGTGACGGTTCAGGACCTGTCTAAGCAAAGCCAACAGATCAATGTGCAAGACATATAGAGGATTTAAATTATGTTTCTCTCAGGCCTCATGGTAGAGTAAACAACAACAATGACAAGAACAATGCAGTGACAACAACAACACCAGTACAAGCTTGAGAGTAAGAGATAACAATTACAGAGGAAGCATAACCACTCTGTGCCCCTTAAGCAAAAGTACTGTATTTGTTAGATATACTGTAAGGGCAGTTTCCACCAACAAATTTATCTTGTAAATTGACCTGTTCTCCCTTCACAGAACACACCCCTAAGAGCTTTTATCAAGGCTGTTTCAGGGCCAGGAGAGTACCTACTCAGGGTTAAACGCAATGTGATTGGCCCAAGGTGCTCTTGGTCTACCAAAGTCTACTTAGCACTACTAAACTGGCCATTTGTTGAACGATAGGCAACGCTTTTATAACCTTCGGCTAACTGAGCCCACCTAAAACATTCACTTACTCATGTGTGCAAGTAGTCAAATGTTATTGTTACGTTGGTCAAATGGTGGGATGCTGAAATAGGTTTACTGTACAGTAAGTTACACTGGCACCAACATAAGGCAGACCACTCGCTGTCATTTAGAGTGAAATCCATTATCTCGTTATATCCAAGCATTAATCACAAATTCTCATAGATTGTATTTAGGTGTATTTAGTTGTTTTTGCAACATCAGCATAGAGGATTGTGACTTCAGCAATGTCTGACTAAACTCCATTAAATCATCGGAGCTGCTCTTGCTTGTCTTTGGTGTCATGCGAAACATTCCAAATGATCGCGTGCCCTTCAGAGTCTGGTAAATCCTGCTAGGGTCCCTTCTCTAATGGAGACATGACAGCTGAGAAGGCCAAGTGAGAGGATGTAGTCTGTAATTTTCCCACTTCCTAAGTTTACCCAAACTGGAAACAAGTCTGTAGCCGCAGCGTACTCATCTCATGCCCTTCCTCACTGTGCTGAACTGCACCTTCCTACTGTATCTGCTGTTTGATTTTTTTATAGTTGTTAAATGAATGATCACCAGCACAGATTAGTACACTTGAGATTAACGCACCTGCACAGCTGAAGACTCTTCTGCGCTGGTCCTATGGCATAAAGGCAACAAGGAAGAATACAGCTATTTAGGTCATTATATTAGCTGCACAGACACACACATAGTAAGTGCACACACACACACACACACACACACACACACACGTGTGTGTGTGTGTCGAGGACCCCTGGGCCCAAAAGTACACTCATGGATGCGGAGGCACACACACACACATACACACACACACACAAACACACACACAAACACACACACATGTGTGTGTCGAGGACCCCTGGGCCCAAAAGTACACTCATGGATGCGGAGGCACACACACACACACACACACACACACATGTTGAGTACCCCTGGGCCCAAAAGTAGACTCATGGATGCGGAGGCAGATAGGGCGCCTCCTTCATGAGCGGGCTCCCCCTCGTCTCAGCAAGAACTGGAAGCGCTTCAACATTCCATCGGGGCCCCCGCCTCGAGCGCTCCTTAAGAGAGTTCCCTTGACCTCCTTGACCTCTGGTGACCCCGATGGAACAAGAGCAGAGAGGGAACTGCACATGGAGGAAAAGAAGTACGAGACAGAGAGGGAGAGAGAGAGAAGTAGAGAGAGAGGGAGAGAGAGGGGGAGAAAGAGGGGAAGAGAGAGTCAGAGAGAGAGAGAGAGAGTAAGGAGGAGATTGTCTTGGACACAGGCCATCCCTCCTCTGATGTTCTCAGCGCTCCACTTGCCCCCTGAACAAACTGTGCCTTTACACCCCAGCCGAGGGAATTCCCTCCTCTCCTCTCCTCCTCCTTTCCTCCTTCCTCCTCTCCTCTCCTCCTCTCCTCCGTAAACAGGACAGGGAGCGGCTATTTACATTCATTAATGACTTTTAAGTTCACGGCTCCCCACAGGACAGGAAAGGTACACTTTTAATCAGACTCCACCCCCCCATGGGATGCAAACCCATGACCTATTGTTCAGCGCTTTGTAGTGCAGCGCGGAGGTGGAGCTGCACATTACTGCTTCCCACTGACGCCAATGCTTTGTTATAAGCCTCTATAGGAATCTATATAAACACTACTCATTTCTTGCATGGACACTGAGCCAAGTGCTATACTTCTGTTTGACCCTCAAAAGGCCTCATGAGTCACATTAGTTACAAGGTGTGTTGCTATAAACGGTCAGAAATTGATATTCTTTACACGCAACAAAATTTGACAGTATGAGTCGTTGAAGCAGGAGATGTTACTGTACATTATGTCAAATTAGCTTCTGTGCTGTGATTATTTGAGTATTCCACAATTGTCATGTTATCATTATCGTTAACAGTTTTCAGTTTGCCAGAAAGCTGCTGTACAGATTAGACTGTAGCGCAGGCTCTGTCCATTCCCTCAAAGGTCCAAGCACTGTTTACGGCTTTAAAGATATCTCATCTTTTAGTTCTCTCTCTCTCTCTCTGTCTCTCTGTCTCTCTCTCTCTCTCTCTCTCTCTCTCTCTCTCTCTCTCACTCTCTCTCTCTCTCTCCCTCTCTGTCTCTCTCTCTCTGAATCTGTATTGCAGAAGACACACATTAATGTCAGAATGGGTTGGATATTTACTGGGTCCTGACATTGAAAAACGTTGTCCTCTTTTTACCCAGAAGCCCCGGCGGTGTGCACCTGCATGTGTAGTGGCACAGGGTTATTTGTCTTCTACTGTACTTGCATTCCTCTCCTCCTCCTCCCCCTGTCTTCTCCTCCCTTCCTTCTCCTCTTCCTCCTCTCCTCCCTTCCTCCTCCTCCTCCTCTCCTCCTGATGGTATTAACAGAAGACTCCAGGAGCCAGACTGCCTGTATAAACTTATTTCCACCTTGCATTGGGAATCACCTGGGACATGGTTAATTCCGTTACTCCCCCCCCCCCCCCCTCTCTGTCACACACACATATGCACCCATATGCACCCATATATGCACACACACACACACACACACACAGAGGCAAGCACATACAGTACATACATAGATGCACACAGAGGCGAGCACATACATAGAAACACTCTCTCTTTCTTTGTCACCAATGCACACACACACACACACACACACACACACACACACACACACACACACACACACACACACACACACACACAGTCACACACACACACACTCTTTTTTCATTTTGATACTCGCTGCTGCTCACCCTCCCTGACTCTGTACTCCCATGCCCACCTTTCTTCTCGTCTTATTATCTTTTTTTCAATCCCACTTTTCTCTCTGTTTCTCACCCTTTCTCTCCTATTCTCTCACTCCACCCCCAACCTTATCCCTCATCTGTCTTACCTTCACACATCCCTCTCTCACACTCCCATCTCTCTCTGTGTCCCTGCCTCTCTCACGCTCCCCTCTCTCTCTCTCTCTCTCTCTCACACGCTCCCTTCTCTCTTTGTATCTCTCTCTCTCTTTCTCTCTCTCTTTCTCTCTCTCTCTCACGCCTCACACTGCCATCTTGCCCGGCATTTGTGGTCCAGAGGGCATCCCATCATGCATCAGTCAACCCCACTGGCGCCAGACCAAGGCACCCTCCCTTCTGTCTCCCACAGAAGTGCAGAACCCAGACAAGACATCTCATCTCTGGGCCCAAATCTATCTGTCCCGGGCCCGGCACCATCACATCTGCCCCAGATCTGCCCCAACTCTGTGGTGCCCGTTGCCCAGCCCTCATCTCATATGGGCATGAATCACGGCACCAGCGACAGTAATGAGCCAGGGCAAGGCAGTGGGTGCGCTGGATATTATCAGCATAATAGGCTTAAGGAAAAAGACATTAGCATTAGCCGCAGAACGCGCATTAAAGGCTGGTGATTAATGCGACTGGGAGCCTCTTCGCTGCACTGTCTTCTTCATGTGACCCAAGTGAGATTAATGGCGCGTTCAGCTCCCACTATAGCCGTCATTACTCACCATGATGTGGAGTCCCTCCAAAGGGGAATGCACACGCTGTTATTTTAAACAATATTTGGCTTGTCGTGTCCGATATGGGCGAATCGCATTACTCATTAGCGCGTTAGCACTGTATAATCTGGAATAATGTTTGCTCAAGGCGCGCAAGACATCTGTAGTGGTTTCGTTGAAATCTTGTGGTAGCCAGCTGGTTGTTATAGGCTACGTTCTCAGCCAATGCAGGTTCTCGGTGGGAAATGTTCGCAGAACATTTTTCTCCCTACGATTAAATTGACTGTGTGCTAAATATGAGGTCTACAGTTCTGATACAATAGCCTCTTTTCAAATTCAAGTAACTGCTCCTCTTTGTCCTCAAGATGTGTGTTCTGTTTGTGTGCTGAAAAACACTGATGTTTATATGCAGTTCTGGCTCTGTAAATGGGAAAATGGGAAAGAGAGTCATTTGAATAGTAGTTTTAGAATCTCATACTACTCAGACTCTTTAACCATGTTTATGTCTTTGACCACCGAAATCAAACCCCAAAATGAAAAACAAAAAAAAATCTCCGGAATCGCAGACTGCACCTTTAATCATGTGTGTACTTCTTTGACCGTTCTTCTCCACTGTGCAGATTAAGGTGGAGAACCAGGATGACTTCCAGGACATCACCAGCGTTGTCGCTCTGGCCAAAACCTACGCCACCTCGGAGCCTTTCATAGACTCCAAGTACGACATCAGGATCCAGAAGATTGGGAACAACTACAAGGCCTACATGTAAGATGGCTCACATCTCGCTCTGAGAGCGCCTATGCGCTCTGTTTATCTCTGCGGTTTCCTCTGGTTCCAACCATGTTTTGCATTTTGGCCATGCAGCTGTGTATGTTGGTAGTCTTGTTCACGCAATGAAGCCTTCAGGGCAGGATGTTGCCGAACGCACTATTTTTAAAAGCGCGCGAGCTGGACTCCGAGGAGACCAGACGTCTCTTTTGACTGGAGACGAGAGGAAGGGACAGAGAGTTCTGTTCTGCTCTGCTCTGCCCCGGCCCGGCTCCGCTCCGCTCCGCTAGCGAGTTTCCCAGGCTCCCGCTGCCAACATGTGGGGAAGGATGCTGCCCGCGTCCCGCCCAGGCAGCGGTGCCAACAGGTCACCACAGAGCGGGCATCTCATCTCCTCCTTCTGTATATCGCCCAGCTTCGTATAAACTGTGGCACTTGGTGCCAGCTTGTGGCATGCGACTCAAGTCAGACAATCTTGTGGCTCTAGGCTCAAGTGAGACCTTGCGTGTCAGTAGATTTATGCCGAGCCAACTGGTGCCACTAGACTCAGGTCAGTCCATCTCAAGGAGCTAGAATCTACAGCCAGGAGTCCGTGCCGTGCCTCAGCTGGCAGTGCAGAGTGGCCAGCTGTAGCTTTATCTTGGCACCAGACATGGTAAAGAGGAGCACTGTACTGTATGTTTGAGTGTCCCCAGGAGGCTTTTCTCAGTGACGGCTGTACATCAGCTTCTCGAGCTGACTGTCAGTGAGAGGGACAGTCAGGCTACTGCAGTTCCTCCGGTTATAAGCATGCCTGTGGTCTCTATTAGACCTGGAAAGTAGACTTTACAGGAGTGTTTGGCCAAAATCATGAGTTTTTCAAAATCATAACATGGTGTCACCAGCAAATACTTCAGTCATTGGCCTTATTTGCAGAGTTGTCTCAACTATTCTTGAACTCTGTCAGAAGTTGCAGCTGTGTTTTAAAATGGCATTGTGCTTGTTGACGTTTTCATATTTAGCTCATAATTTTGTAGTGACAGCTGAACACAGCAGGCCTCATTCATATACCATAATAAGCACTGTTCATAAACACCCTTCGCAGCAGTTGGCTGAAATGCTCTGAAGACAGTGCTTTCAGATGCAGTGACTTTTACAACCCACTTAAAACCCTCAGAGATTTGAATTTTGTTTTTGTTTTAGTTTATTCGTTTCCCCGCGATCTCACATCAAAGCTTGTGTGAGTTGTTTTTTTACAGTAAAGACCTGTTTTTTTGTCTCCATTCAAACAAACAGCCTAGTCATACTCCACCCCCTCAGCATCCAAGCCCCCCCCCCCCCCCCACACACACACACACACCCACCCTCCCTCCTTTCCCCTCCTGACAACCTCCCACACCCCATTCCTTTCTTATCATCTCCCTCACGCTGAATGAAAAACAAAGAGCTGCGGCCAACATCACCCACCACCGCCCCCCCCCCCCCCCCCACCACCGCCGCCCCCGTGTGATGTGTTCATTTAACCACAGTCATGGCTGAAGCAACAGCAGCAGCAGCAGCAGCAGCAGTGAGGCCTCTCTTGCTGTGGCGGTGGTGGTGGTTGGGATGAGTCAGAGGCAGAGTTACCCAATGCCTGTCCGCTCGCCCGCCCGCCCGCCTGCCTGCCTTATCTTCTGTCCACCGACCACCACCACCACCACCCCACACACACACACACACACACACACACATACTTTCCTCCAACGCTTCCCTTTCAGCTCGTCGGGTTGCAGCCAAAAACACTCCATCTGTCCACAGCCGGCTGCTTGCGTAGCTGTAGCTGTAGCGTCCCTCCTCACCATCAGGCCTCGGGGGGTGATGATGGGCGTTTGGGTTTTTTTATTTTTTATTTATTTTGGGGTTTGTGGCCTGGAGAGAAGAAAATGAGAAACAGCCGAATGAGTTGCCATTTTAATTGCACCTATCAGAGGGCCTCTTCACTAAATTGTGTTTCCACATCAGTAGGCCAGAGCCCCCAGCGTCTGTCCACAAACCCAAAAGCTTTGCAGCCAGTGACTAATGCTCCCTCTATTACCGGTGTGGTTATCTCTGTGATTCTTTACCGGTACTGAGAAAGAGTAGACCTCTGATTCACTTCCTCCTTTTTTCCTCCCCTTTGTTATTCTGTTTTGTTTCGTTTCGGTTATGTTTTGTCAGGAGGACGTCCATTTCAGGTAACTGGAAGGCCAACACAGGCTCTGCCATGCTGGAACAGATTGCAATGACGGACAGGTGGGTAGTTAAGTCAGTTTTGTCTGAAATGTGAATGGTGGAGTGAGTGAGTGTGAGAGTGAGTGTGAGAGAGAGTGTGATTGTGAGTGCGAGTGTGAGTGTGAGAGTGTGAGAGTGTGAGTGAGTGAGTGAGTGAATGAGTGAATGAGTGAGTGAGTGAGTGAGTGTGAGTGAGTGAGTGAGTGAGTGAGTGAGTGAGTGAGTGAGTGAGTGAGTGAGTGAGTGAGTGAGTGAGTGAGTGAGTGAGTGTGAGTGAGTGAGTGAGTGAGTGAGTGAGTGAGTGAGTGAGCGAGTGGCAAATGAAATACCTCCATCAGTACACTTTAGTGCAATACCCTGTGTTAACGGAAATGAGGACCACAACATTTAAATCTAACTTTATTGGTGTCCTCTATTTGACAGTGACATGATCGTACTGTGTATTATCACAAGTTTGAAAATGCTCCCTCCTCTTCCACTATATAGCCATGATGGCGTCCGTTGAGGGCAAAAAGTGTCCACCGTTACACACTCAACTAGTATATTTTTGGGCTTATTATGCCTTTATTGATAGAACAGTGGAGAGAGACAGGAAGCGAATGGGAGAGAGAACAGGGATGGGATCCGTAAAGCACCACGGGGCGGGAATCGAACCCGTGTCGCCGGTGTACAGTGCAGCCAGTTGGGCCACAGCTGGGGCCTCACACTCAACTTTTTGACCATTCAGTGCACCCTCCGGTGACTAGCAGTTTATTTTAGTTTCGTTTTTTTAGTTTAGTTTAGTTTATTTCTTACTAAACTGCACTTTGCGTTGTCGGAATGTTCAGTGTGACAGCTGCCATGCATTACTGTAACATGAGGCATTGTACTGTAAGTACAGAAGTACGCCATTTGAGGTGCCATGCGAGTGAGTGAAAGAGAGGAAGAGTGAGTAAGTGAGAGAGAGAATATTTATGGGCTACAAAAAACAGACATGTGAATCATGAAACTAATGAGATGACTACTAACTAATGAGGAGGTAGTCTGGGTGAGTGTGTGTCGGGAGGGCAACAATCATTAGAACTTCACATGACTCTATCATGAACTTAACGGGCATGTTCCTGCAGGTATCGGCTGTGGGTAGACTCCTGTGCTGAGAT
Organism: Sardina pilchardus; assembly: GCF_963854185.1. Lineage (NCBI taxonomy): Eukaryota > Metazoa > Chordata > Actinopteri > Clupeiformes > Clupeidae > Sardina > Sardina pilchardus. The sequence continues at coordinate 18,913,088 of NC_085010.1, forward strand.
GTTCGGAGGTCTGGACATTTGTGCGGTGAAGGCCGTCCATGGAAAGGATGGCAATGACTACATCATCGAGGTACTGTCGGGAAGCACCTATGCATCAAGCTTTACTGTTGGATGTTATTGTGTTATTTGATGTGTTATTTTATGGTCTGGTGTACGGTAATGTTGGGTTGGGTGTTCACAAGTCTGGATCAAAGTAAAAAAAAAACTACCCTTGATCGGTCATTTCCCGAGTAGACTAAACCCTATTTGCACAAAAGAGTACTACTCCCTTTAAGTGTCCGAAGCGCAACTGATGACTAACATGTAATACATCCCGTACAGTCAAAACATTTTTTCCTTATTATCTGTACGAATATTCAGTTTTTTTATAGGATACTTTGCAGGATAGGAGAGAGAGAGTGAGCGAGAGAGGGGAAGTGAGTAGGGAGAGAGAGAGAGAGAGAGAGAGAGAGAGGGAGGGAGGGAGTGGAGCCAGGAAGCGTCCCTGTCTAGCCTTGATGCTGCATCCTTGAGAACCGCAAAACTGTACGCATGTCAGAGTCTCATGACCTTGACGAGAGTCAAAACATTTGGAATAGGATCCTCATCAAAGGCCTGTCAAAACATTTGGCAAGGTAAGGCACTGAAGAGTGTTGCGCAAATGTTTTAGGTGCATTTTAAACAATGGTGAGAGGAGAGGAAGGGTTCAAAACGGCATGAATAGTTAGATAAATTTAACAATAAAAAAAAAAATTTAGAACGGACAAAGGGTCAGAGAGCCCCAAACCCCCAAATCAATTTCACTCTATCACTCAAAAATAGCACAATAACACAAAGGATCGAAAATAGACAAATACCTAAACTTTTGCACAGTACTGTATATGGCACCATTCGTCATTCAAAGTTCTTTATAAACGAGCAAAGAAATCATTAAAGGATTACTTTTGTACCTAGTAAAAAAGATGGACTCTCGTTTTTTCTTCTTGGTCCATTCCACACATCAACACACTCCACTCTCGGCTTCTCCGAGTTTAGCAGCCGAAGTGTAAAAGATGTGTTTAAGGGTGGCGAGTTGGGCTCTTAACAACTCCGCACACACCAAACGGCTCCTCTTGAGTTTGTTTTCAGTCTGCCCTTAAGCTCTCTAACATCTGTTTCCCGCGGCAGGCCAAAACCATCTCCTCAGAATGGCATTTGGCTTCCAGTCTTTCTCTATAGGATCAACAGTGTCTGGACTTTACAGAGCCAGTCAAACAGACACTTAAAATATGTTCTAATGGCAGATACTTGATCCCCACATTCATTCGGGTTCATTGCGGGTCACCGACACAATAGGCCTATCACATCATGTCCAGTGTGTGTGTTTTCAGAGCGTTTGCCGTAAAGCTTCAATAGGAATGGGCGTTGACATTTCATTTCATTACCAGACGCTCCTCGGCGTCATTTCTTTGATGTGCTATAATGTAACCGGCTGTGAGGGGGGAACTAGGCCTCAAGAACAAGGGCACAGACTTCAGACTTCAGACTTCAGAGGCCAGCAGCAGGATCCAAGACATCCAGTCTTCATCCCGGCCTGAAAATCAAACAAAAAGGCCATAAATCTTAAAAGCCTGGGAACATGAATAGAGAGAGTTGAGGGAACATGTGGAGTTATAAATATCAATACAAAAACCTCCTAATTGGCTTCTTTTATTATCAAAATTCGGCAGTGGAGTAAATGTGGTTCCTGTGTGGAGATGTTCCTGAAATCTCTGGAACAGTCGTGTTTGTATAGGCTCTCCTTTCTTGACATCAAGTGTGTGTGTGTGTGTGTGTGTGTGTGTGTGTGTGTGTGTGTGTGTGTGTGTGTGTGTGTGTGTGTGTGTGTGTGTGTGTGTGTGTAAGGCTCCTCTTTTTGACACCAAGCTGAACTCAAACCGGATTGTCATGTCAGTAGTTCGATGGCAATGTCAACACTATTTGACCTCTCACTGTATAGCACCACACTATGATGTTGAGCACATCTAATTGATCAATGTATTTTGAATTTTGATATTTAATGTTGATCACAGCCGGTAATCATTCATCTCAATCTCCCCGGTTAAGCTTTCCCAGACATTATAGTATACTGTAGTTGTACACTACCACTACTGCTCTGACTATCATTTGACTATCATCCTGTTGACATTGTAGTGTACAGTATGTTGTGTGTGGTGTCTTAAGCTGCTGGGACCTTGAATTTCCCCTTGGGGATCAATAAAGTATCTATCTATGACTATCCATTTATCTATCTGACCTGAGCCCCACTCAAAGGATGAGGCCTGTATACAGAACTTCCTGGTTGGGTTGTGTACTGATTCATATGGAGCTGTTTTAGTTTGTAAAACAGCTGTTTTAGCTTGGAGATCAGAAAAGGGACATTTTAGTTTAGCGCCAAGTGCTGTGGTGATTCATATTGAGCTCACTCCTTTGTCACTGTTTTAGTTTGAATACAGTATATTCTCCTGAACCAGATATGATAAACACAGCTTACCATAAAATATCTATCTGATCCTATCTGATTGGGTGTGGTAGTACAGCCTTGCTAGCGTGCAAGCTGGGTTTGATTCCTGGTTGCAACAAGTCTTTTGTAAGTTGCTTTGGATAAAAATCTCATGCCAAGAACCCAACCTTTTACCTTTATCCTACAGTAGGGCATGCCATGCAACCACCTGACTGAGTCGCCTTTGTGAACTCTGCTGAATGCACACCACTGTCTGTTATAGCGCTCTCCTCCGTAACGTCTGCATCTGATTCCTAGCTGTTGATAGTGCGGGATGAGTATGACTGAGGAACTGGATGGCCCACGGCTGTGGGCTGATTCACTGACCGTTACCCCACAGCTCCAGTGATGTACGTTAGCCGTCCGACTGACTCAGTCCTCAGGGGAAGGGATGGGCCGTGGAGGTGAGCGGCTGGGTGGCCTGATAGAGCTGCGAGGGTCCAGCATGGCGTGGTCATATCGGAACTGAAACACAGGTCACAGTCTAGGACTGAACTGACTCACTGTATCTGGTTCTGGCTTGCGGCTATGGATGTGTGTGTGGGTGTGTGTGTGTGTGTGTGTGTGTGTGTGTGTGTGTGTGTGTGTGTGTGTGTGTGTGAGTGTGACTGTAGCACAATGGCATGTCTCCCTTTACAATGCTACTGCTTAATATTTCATCAGCAATCCACTTGCCTGATGGAGTTTGTTACCCACATATTGATTAAGTAAGTGGCTATTAATGGTTAGTCTTCTGCACACTCTATAAAGACACGAGTATGCCATGCTTTGACATAATTTTTCAGTGTAACTTATTTTTGTTATTTATGTGTGGTGTTGTATCAAAAAGTTTGACAATGAGCCTAAAAGTATCCATTGTGCATTACACGCGCACATATTCTTATTGTTTTTACAAATGAAGCACTGTATGTATCATACATTAGTACCCTTGCTGGTTTCCTGGCTCTATATTATTCCTTAACCTTTGACCATATCCTTGTGTAAGTAGCACTGGTTCCCACTATAGGGCTTGATAGGGGCCTGTACACACTCTCTCTCACGCAGTGCTTGTGACCATATAAAAATCAGATGAGGGACCAGATCAAAGCCAGCATGCTCTTAGACGCAGGGATAATAATAACATCTATAACTCAAATATTACTGTAGTAAAGATCTGAAGGCCGCGTCTGTCCTCTGTCCCACCTCCATGTTGGATTAATTAGCCACTTAACCACGGGGTGTCTGAAGAGCTTTAACACCGGACCTTTTGGGAGTTTTTCTCGTGGGATATATGCACTTTTAAGGGTCACCCAGCTTATTTGACATCACACGGGTTTACACAGGCAGGAGCTCATGTTTCCTCCTATTCACGAGTAGGTTTAAGCCCCGTTTATATATACTGCGATTTGCTGGTCACCCATCGCTTATTGCCTCAATAGTTGACATTTTGATGCTGTTGCGTGATGTTTTGCGTCACCAGAGGTTGATTGCTGCGATTGCTGCAATTACATTGGCATGGTCTGTTAATGGGGCTTTAGAATAGTACCTGAAGATAGGTCAATGACGCCACAGAACAGTAGCTCTAGGTCTATGCCTTTGTGTAGAGAGGGGAAGAGAAGCTTTGGAGACCATCACAAAGCCAGACATTGCAGCTTTTCATTCATGGTTTTGTTGTTGTTGTTGTTGTTGTCGGTGGTGGTGGTGTTATTTTAATGCTGTGTGACTGTCTGTGCATCTGTGGATCAGATTTGTTCTGATCAGATTTGTTTGTATTTATTTATTTGCTTATTTGTTTGTTTATTTTTTTCCTTCTGATAGATCATGTAGATTTATCTGTCTTGCCATCAGATCATCTGAAAAGTGGCAATTCTGTAGCTTAAAGCAACACTAAAGAGTTTTTCGTACCTTGAAATAATGTATAATTTCAGCGGTTCATCAACTCTGCTTTCACTTCTGCTTTCACTTTGCGGCCCTCTATCGACAATAACCGCACTATGTAACTTTACCAGATCGTAGCGTATCTGTAGTTTGATGAATGAGACATAAGAAACTACAAATTTGACTTGCTTCGATGTTGCAATACATCATACTTTCATAAAGTCATCCAACATACTGTACTCTGCATTGTCTGTGGACATCGTTATTTGCTGGATAAACAAATAGCGTTCGTGCGACAGAGGAAAAGTCCTTTAGTGTTGCTTTAAACATGTAGGGGGGCCGGGCTACTATAAGTATTGCAGTAGTATTGCACAGTGTTTCACCTGAGCCGGTTGTGACAGGTGTTGAGCGTGTGTTGGAAAAGGAAAGTGGGAATTCTGCACTCTGTGTTTCTGTTCCCCTGAGGTATAATTATCATTATTTATTGACCACAGGGTTGACACGCCCTGTCACAGACATACTGTACACAATGTTAAAAACATCTGTGTTGTTCGTGCTGCCTGAAAGATGCACACACCCACCCAACACACACACACACACGCGCACACACACACACACACACACACACACACACACACACACACACACACACACACACACACACACACACACACACACAGAGCATGCTCTGACAGACACCCACGCGTACATAAACACACCTACAAATGGTATGGTAGTGGTATGATGCAACCCCCCAGCACAGTGCTGTACGTTATACACAAGAGTGCACACACATCCACACACATCCACACATATGCACATACATCCACACACATCCACACATATGCACATACATCCACACACATCCACACATATGCACACACATCCACACATATGCACACACATCCACACACATCCACACATATGCACACACATCCACACATATGCACACGCATCCACACACATCCACACACATCCACACACATCCACACATATCCACACATATCCACACATATGCACGCAAGAATAGTGCAGTGATGCACACAAATACATACACACATAGCATGTGATTCATCGATTCACATGCTCATACACACCAGAGCTCAATGCAGATTGTTTGATAATGGGAGAGTGTGCTGTGCACTTGTTGCAGGCCTTGAATGCCCCCGCCAGAGGGGGCAGAAGAGAGCAGGGTAAACCAGGCCACCTGCAGGCCTTTTCCGGCTGCATCACAGGGCTCATGTCTAGAGCTAACGTATTGGTCAGCGTGTCAGAGCCACACTCCAATGCAAGTCCAACTCTGTGAGGTGATGTCTGCCGTCCTAGTCTCAAATCCGTGGACATGAAGATCAACTATACATGATATAGTACTGAAGCCCCTAATCCATATCATCCTGATACTGAAGAACCGACCCCATACCATCTATACTGAAGAGATGACCCCATATCATCTATACTGAAGAACCGACCACCATTTATACTGAAGAACCGACCCCATACCATCTATACTGAAGAGATGACCCCATATCATCTATACTGAAGAACCGACCACCATTTATACTGAAGAACCGACCCCATACCATCTATACTGAAGAGATGACCCCATATCATCTATACTGAAGAACCGACCACCATCTATACTGAAGAACCGACCCCATACCATCTATACTGAAGAAACGACCCCATATCATCTATATACTGCAGGCCCAACCCCATATCATCTATACTGAAGCCCCAACCCCATGTAATCCTGACGGTGCAGTGAGCTCACGTCTAAATCTGGCTCACGCAGCTCATCATTTCAACCCCACCCCACCCCACCTCTTCCTCCCGGCTCAGGAGAAATCCCCCTGCTCTGCTCTGCTCTCTAGCCCCCTCCAGACCTGGCTGGAGCTGAGATAGTGGCCGTGTCCCTCCCCTCTCCCCTCTCCCCTCTCCCCTCTCCCCCTCCGGCTATCTCTGGTCCCTGGGCTCGGCCATGCTGAGGATATGATGATGTAAGGAGAGTAGGGAGGGCAGTCTCGCCATAGTGACAACCCCCCCCCCCCCCCCCCCCCCCTTCCACACACACACACACACACACACACACACACTCTCTCTCTCTCTCTCCCAGGAACCAGGAACCCATTGTTTCCTGTAGACAAGTCAAGTCTGGCTTATGTCTACAGAGACAGGGGGAGCCTCCTGCGACCCTGGCTGTGTGTGTGTGTGTGTGTGTGTGTGTATGTGTGTAACAAGTGTAAAAAGAGAGGGTTGGAAAAAAAGAGGTGTTTCTGAGAACCTCTGTGAAAGTATGTACAGTATATGCAAACGCGTGTGTGTGCCAGTCAGTCTGTGACTGTATATGCGTGTGTGTGTGTGTATGTATGTGTGAATTCACAGTTGAAGAAGAAGTATGACTTCATGTGTTTAGCCTATCCATGTCTGAATGTGATACAGATGACTTTTCATTTGGTTATTACATGCTTCTGTTCGGTTTTCTCCACACCGCCTCTGTCTAAAAAACATTTTCCCACGGAAATCATTTTCTTTTTGTTTCCTGTAGACAAAAAAAGTCAAAAAACAGAATAAAAAAAAACCCTCAAGTGTTAGTTTATTTCTGCATCTCCAAACTGTACATCTAAATTAAGCTCCATTGTCTCTATCGCCACATTCCAGAATGTTCCCTCCCCACGGGTTCCCAGATTCCCAGCGGAGCCCACGGCGGCGGAAAACTGCACTGTCATTATCTCAGTGTAGAGGCTGACGTCGGGGCCGAGTCCTGGCCATATTTAGACAGAGGAGTCAAACGCTGTCCTTCCTGGCATAACTGCGAGCATAGGTCTCGTGTGTGTGTGTGTGTGTGTGTTTATGTGTGTGCGTGTGTGTGTGTGTGTGTGGGTGGGTGTATGCGTGCATGCTTGATTCCTCTCTGTGCTGCCGTGGGGTCTACCAAACACACTC
>NC_085010.1:18925387-19052887 GCF_963854185.1 Sardina pilchardus
AGTACAGTCCACCACTAAAGACAGCGGAGATGGTGGATGGGTACATTGGTTGGGTGTAGGTCACTTTTGAAGTCTATGAATTAAAGTAAAATATAGACCAATATGTAATGTTACAGATTCAGTCGTTCAGATCGAATTACAGTACTAAAGTATAAACACTGTATAATTAGATTCAGGTTCCTTGTCATTGTACAGAGTACTGCTACAAAGCAAATGTTTATGTCATTATCGTAATTACTGTTGAAAGTATTGTTATTATTGTTGACATTAATTGTATTATTGTTGTCTGTATTATTATCAGTTTTATTGTTGTTGACCAACACAGAAATATGATGATGTAACAGTCTACTGGCTCTTACCTGTGCACAGGTGATGGACAGCTCCATGCCTCTGATTGGTGAACACGTGGAGGAGGACAAACAGCTGATCACAGATCTGGTGGTCAACAAGATGACCAGCGTGCTGCTTGGCATCACCTCCCCCCAGACTACCTCAGCTAAGGTGCGTCTCTTCACTGTCCTCCTCTGAGTGTGCTGTTGCACTGGAGCTTAAATTCATATTAAATAATTAACTCAGTCATTTGTAATCTATGATCAAATCCTCCGTCCTCTCTCTTTCTCTGTAATTCATTTATAATAACGTAATCTCTCATAATTAATTCTTAAATGTAATTATATTCATGTCTGGCAACGTAATATTAATAGACATGTTTTTCATAACACTGTGTGCCTGTGTGCCTGTTGTGGTTCCACAGCCGCAACCTCAGACAACCCAACCCAGGCGTGTCCAAGGTAGGTTAATGGATTATTGAGTTTGAGGTTTTGGAAACAAAATACAAATTCAAATGCAAAATACTTTCAATCAAATGACTAACAGCCTAAAGAATGTCTACTTAAAATGCCACTGGGACAGAGGTTGACATGTGTTTAGGAATAACAAGGGGGGCCAAGACAACTGTGTGCAGTCTCCAAATTGGGCACCCCTGAAACCCTCCATAGGTGCCTCTCATGCAGCGTTAATACGTCCTCCCTCGCTCCTCGGGCCTCGATCCTCACTGATCTACATAAAGAATGATGGGGCGGCAACAACGATAGACTATCCCTTCGTCTATCTTTCTTTATATAGATCAGTGAGGATCGAGGCCTGAGGAGCGAGGGAGGACGTATAAACTTTATATGAGAGGCACCCCATGAAACATACTGCATGCTATATTCGTCCTCTCCACAGGAGGGCCCCGGTCTGCTGCAGGCTCTCCGTCCCAGTCGGCCCAGGCGTCTCCACAGCGAGCCCGATCAGCATCCACCTCCCCCAGCCAGGCCTTCCAGCCCGGGCCCATCCCCGCCTCCGGCCCTGGAGCCGCCTCGCAGAAACAGCCCCCACAGCTCAAGTACGCCACCTCTCTCTCTCTCTCTGCCATCATCTCTTCTCTCTCTTTCTCTCTCTCTCTGGCATCTCCTCTCTCTCTCTTTCTCTCTATCTCTGGCATCTCTTGTCTCTCTTTCTCTCTCTCTCTGGCATCTCTTCTCTCTCTCTAGTTCCATTGTGAATGTTTGCTACTGACTGCATTTCATCTGTTCACAAATACAGTTTTGTGAAATCAAATGCAAATCCTTTCATCATTATCTTGTGATGTCCATATCACGCTATCTTTGTTTGCTCTCCACAAATTCATTTGCTGTAATTTATTTACTTACTTTATTTAACACTCTCATTGTATTATATTGCAATGTTAAGACTTTCAAGCACAATGTGAATGGCCAGTGTCTTGCAATAACACATTATTATTCTGACTTTCATGTCAACTATGCTAGTAGTTTCCTGTTCATTTCAGTTTATTGATTTCACTCTTTTATATTGTTCTTATATGTTCATTGATATTATATTTTATTTCTTAATTGTTTTATCCATATTCTATTTTGCCTCTTTTTTTCCCATTATCACTTACTGCCATGTTGTCCTGCTTTCAGGAACGTACACACTGAGGTAAATTAATACACTTATGTTGGCCTTTTTAAATAACAATACATTATATATCACATTATTTACATACTGTAAGTTTATTGATTTCCTTTGTTTTATACACTCCTTATGTGTTCATTGGTGTTACATTACATTCAAAATGTTTCTTACATGTTTCTATCCATTTTTTTCACCACTATTTCCATGTATTACTTTGTTTACTGTCAGAATCTCACTGAATCTTAAAGCAACGCAATGCAGATATTTTACCTTAAAAATAATGTTAAGTTAAGTTCAGACTCATTTTGATGCTACAATTTTGATGCTACGACTTATAATGCTTAGAATAAAGTCTCTGACATTGCTAATGCATGGCCGAAACGCTTGATTTTAGGTCATGTAATGTTGATCAGGTAGGACCATGCCCCATCATGAATGTACAGTACATGTTTTGTTTGCTTTATTTAGTTTGAGTTGGTTTGGGTCTGTTTGTTTTGGTTTCATTTTTCAGTTTTGTTTTCTCCGTGCTGTTCAGTCCAGAGCTACCTTGAGAGTGCTTTTAAGCCTACCTACTGTACCTATAAGCCTGTGAACTCATGGGCTCATGTAGACAGTTGCTACATTCTGATATTTAACCCACCACCCCCCACTCCCCTCTCCGCAGTAAGTCGCAGTCCCTGACCAACACCTTCACGGAGACGCTGCGCGGCTACACCACAGATGACGAGGCCAAGGCCGAGACCATCCGTAGCCTCAGGCAGTCCTTCGCCAGCCTCTTCTCAGACTAGCGGCCTGTTCCATCGACGCCCCACCACCACCACCTCCACTCCCACCACCGCTTCCTCTCTCCCAACTCCCCGCCCCCCAAGCCATCCCCTCCAGTCCAGGGGGGGGCAGAGGCGAGTTCAAGATAATAAGCACCCAGAGGGACATTTTCACCAGGTGTGCTTGAGTTGTCAGAGCTGAAGACTCTGAAGTCACTTCCCCCCGTGACTTCCTGTTTTGGGACTCCAAAGGGAGGAGAGGAGCCCTCTGATTGGTCAGTGGGCAGAGCAGTTGTCCGTTGATTGGTTCTTGTTATATGCTTAGGTTATGTACATGTCTGTTTGTTTCAGTTCTGGTTTGTAGTCAGATATGTTATAAGTAGTGTAATAGTAGCGGTGTCAGTACAGTAGTTGTAGTTTTGGTGTTCAGCGTGTCGGTAGGATTCATATCCTTTCATTTCTGTGTGTACTCTCAAAAGAACACAATATGGCTGAAAGACCATGATTTCAGAATAATAATAATAATAATGAAAATGGACATCTAATGGAAAAAAAATATACAGACTTTGACTTTCTTGGAAAATGGGATCGCTGATTTATACAAACCTGATTTTCTGAGAAGGTTATTGTCTGTGTGGAAGGCATGCACTTTTTTTCTCCTCAATATATAAATGAAAAATGTGTACCGAGATAACACTATATGGAAACCCTTAAACCCTGAAATGTGTTGCTGTATTAATCAGTTTTAAATAATTAGTTGCCCACTTTATTTTGTACGTTTTTTAATTGATCAGTCTTCCATCAACAATGAATCTTCCCTTTATGAAGCCAATACAGCGTAACTACTTGAGATATCTTGTACATAGCTATTAAGTGTGTCTTAGTAGGGCACTGGTAGTTATTGTGCCTCGATGTCTTGTAGGTCCACACCCTTGATGAATATAGGGAAATGTCAAAAAAGTTTTACATTGAAGTCACATTAGCTAACATTACGTAAATGCAATCAATGGCATTACGAAGCATTAACTGTAGCATGTAATGTAATGTTTGTTAGTGCTAAAATGTGTGTTTGTCTCTCTGTGTGTGTGTGTGTGTGTGTGTGTGTGTGTGTGTGTGTGTGTGTATGTGTGAGTGTGTACAGTATATGTTAACTGAATAGTCAACATCAGTATTTAACATTACTAATGTTAGACAAAGAGACCTCAATGTTAAACATGACCTGTTACATACAGCTTGAAGTTCCAAATCTTTAACTGTGCAGCAAACCATACAAATACAAATGGAAAAATCAATTCACTCGTGATCAATTTGCTTACTGTATGAGCAGTTTGAGACATCAGCATTGCAACCAATCAGCTCAAGTTAATCTACAAGGGGCAGCCACTTGGTCCTAAGTCCTTTGTGGATGTCGTCACGTCAATTGTGCTTTGTTAAGTATGCTAAAAGTTATGCTAACGGCAAAATGCAACAACAATGACAACAGCTGCCTGCTACGTTAGCTAGGGCTGTAAAGTTAAAACGCTGCTGTCTCATTCCTCCAGTAGACCTGCATCTCTATCAGGAAGCTAGCCAGTGAAACCATAACCTGCTGTAGGCTACTTGTCAGGGTTTGTGTGACACTAGCCTATGTTAGCATACTGTACTCATGTAATGCAGTGCCAACCCATTCTATGTTAAGTCTCCTGAGGTTAGTATGTACTCACAGGAGCAGCCTGTAATTCAAATCCAATACACTTTTAGTGGCAAACAAGCAATACATTCACATACTATTCCAGCCAATCAGCGTGTTACGGCAGGAGCGTATAGAGGGAAGGATGTAGGCTAATTTGCTTGTGAAATATCAGCAAACTTTTCCCAGAGTTGCAGACTATGCCTTTAAAGGGGACATATTATGCACTTTTTGCGGGCCTTTGTGTTCATATTTAGGTCTCTACTGTTCTTATAAACACTCCAAGCGTGAAAAAAACCCATCCATCCATTTTCTGTAGATCAGTAGAAAGACTTTGGTGTCAAGAATAGTATGCTGCTGTGAGCCATTTGGATTGCTCCCTTATTCTGATGTAATACTAAGGGAATTTGCATAGACCAACCCTAGCACCAGGGTCTAACATATGTGGTTGGATGCCGGCTCTGTTTGTAGTCATTTTCACCTGTGAAACGAGCAGCGTAATCAATACACGCAGCCGGAGGCGTGGCCAGCCCAGAAACGGCTCAATTTGGGAGAGACCAATTCTAACCTCGTTTAAAAAGAGGTATGATATGTCCCCTTTAATATGTACATAGGCTTAATTCATTGAGTGCAGTTGAATGCATTGTGCTTTTCATATTGCCACATGTCGTCAGGCTATATGAGATGCACTTGGGGGCTATTTATGAGGCTTAGGGATAAGGTCAGTAACATCGCTTCAATTAGTAGCGCAAATTTGTGTTTTAACTGGCCAAATGTCTTAATGTGTCCATTTGATACAGTGGCCAATGATGGCACACTGCAGCTTACATTACAAAAGTTTATGAAAAAGTTTAATAAAAAATAAACTATGTAAATGCTAGTAAAGTGCCCATACCACAAAGAGTTTTTGGACTTTGACCTTGATAATCCAAACCAGACATATTTGTGGTCCTTCTATATGACAGACTATCAATAGTCCCAGATTGTAGAGCATGTAAAGTTAGTTGAGGTGTGATATATCTTAGAATGACTATAGAATCCCGGTGGTTTTACAGTATCAACGCTAAAATAATATTATTTTCTACTAATGTAACCCACCCTGTGCTGAGTCCTGATGTAAGCTGCATTGTTTTGAAACGCACGGCTCAGCCCTGCACTTGCCCAGACACGAGCCCGCAACTGCAGCGCTGCGGATCGGGAGGCGAACGCTAGCAATTGAGCTAAAAGCCCCGGCCGCTAGCTCTCTCACTAGCATCGCTAGCACGTCTCTTAAGGCGTCAGGAGAGAGGTTTACACTGGACAACTACGTACCAGCTGGCTACCATTACTTTGAGAGTACTTAACTTTAGAGAGTACTTTTGTTTGTAAAGTACTTGATAAACATATCACACAATCAAACAGTACTGTTTAGGTGTTAATGTTATTTCCCAGCTGCCATCAGGTTCAAAATCTATACTTTATAGCCAGTCCCATGCAAACATTTGATTGCACATCATGAAGTTTGTGTTTTTTAGGCAACGTTTCCCTGATTACGTGTACATTTCTTCAATTATACACAGGAAAAGGTGTTAAATTCCTTGTTCTAATTAAATATCAAGCCTAGCTAAACCTCTTCCAAGGTTTCAGTCTAGGTTGCATTGCCTTATATCAGTTCATTTTGCAGAGATTACAATGCAGAGCTTTGGCTAATTATTAGACCCCCAAATCTAAATTCAAGGAAGAAAACTTCCAAAGACTACCAAAATAATATTTCAATTATACAATGTATCTTTTCTGAAGAGTTTGGTCTCTATTGTTTATTTTTTTCTTTAAATCATATCTAACTCATTCAGTTCTTTGAGAATGCTTATGTGTTGTATCTGAAGTGCAAATTTGACGTTAAAATGTTGAATCTGTCAAATGGACCAAATTATATGTAAGTAGCCTAATGTCAAAGCTACAAGTTGTTGCATTGTTAGATTAAGAGAATGCTTACTTTCTGTATAAACGTGTCATCATTGCAAAATCAGCACGTCCAATACAGTGCTCTGAAAAGCCATAAAAATCTGTACAAAACCTTAGTGTTTACTTTGTAAAGTGTATTTATATTGTTATGCTACTGTGTTGCATTCAGTCTGTGCGGTTCGGTTAGGTTACATTTCTCTCTTATTTTTCATGTACATTCTGTGTATAGCAACTGTTACAAATTGATATTTCTATATCCTCAGCTGGCGTCCATCAGCCAATGGAGTCTGTTATGTGTTTTATCAGCAAATAAAAAAGGGCATAGTTCTGCATGGTGCACAAAATCATCTCAGCGCTTCAAGTGCTTCAAGTCAATAACACATTTGCAACAGTGCAGATGGATGCAAGTCCAAGTGTGTGTCTGTCTGTCTCAACCTCTGTAAGGTTTTGTTTTCTGAGATTCTCCACCTACGGTATACAAAATGCAATAATATTATCAGTGAATAGGATGTTGAATACTGGAACATGCAGGTGACAGCCAGCTCATACTCAAGCTGGAGAAAATCATGACACCAGTTAGATGATGAGAACATATTCCTCCATTGTGAACCGTTTCATTGTATTCTCGTTAAAGATCATACAAGGTGAATGAGCCATACAGAATCTTCCCTTAAGTGACATTGGACACATCTGTCTTGTTTTATTACTGTGGCATGATGGTAATCTCTCTCTCTGTCTCACTCTCTCTCTCTTTCTCTTTCTCTCTCTCTCTCTCTCTCTCTCTCTCTCTCTCTCGTGTGCCTCTGGTGTACAGTTGTAAGTTATCGTTTTTCGTCTGGCTGCTTGATTCTGTAAATGGAGTGTGAAAAACTGTTTGTGAAAACTGTGAAACATATCATTTGCTTATTTTTCATTTATTTATTTATTTGTACCTATAATGATCGTTTGGGTTATTAAAGAATCTGGTAATAAAGGTGGCATTGTTTTAATATGACTCCAGAATGAGTTTGTTTGTTTGTTTGTTTGTTTACTGTTGTAGTTTTGGATTTCTCCCTGCTACTTTTGAGATAAAATGTGTGTTTTATCACACTGGTATATCGAGGTAACAGTACTGCTGTATTTTTACCCATAATTCACTTGAGCACAGCTTGTGCTACAGATGCATTTCCTGAGGGGAATATCAGTGTGTAGACGGAGAGATGAAAAGAAGACAAGTAGCCTAGAAGAGGGAAGTTGTATCTAATCATGACACTGCTTCTGAAGTGTGAAGACACAGGATCTCATGTGCAAGTGACCTCAACACAGAGAGGTCTGTAGTATACTGGCCTCCATCTGAGGGGAGAGAGAGTGAAACAGAAATAAATGGGTGTGTACGTTATGTATACGCTGCCACAACGATTTGGTCTTTGCCCATCGCCCATTCCTTTGAGAACGTATACTAAATTAGCAAAAGAAATTAAAACCAAACCAAGTTCAACTTGTCAGGTGATTTTCACGTC
This sequence comes from Sardina pilchardus, assembly GCF_963854185.1. Taxonomy (NCBI): domain Eukaryota; kingdom Metazoa; phylum Chordata; class Actinopteri; order Clupeiformes; family Clupeidae; genus Sardina; species Sardina pilchardus. Next base: position 18,933,223 of record NC_085010.1, read on the forward strand.
ACCATTGGTTATTTCACCTGTACTGTAATTGCTGAATTACATGGTTTCTTGTCGCTGATCGCTTGCAGTCTGAATGGGGCTTAAACAAGGTCAAGGAAGGAAGGAAGGAAGGGTGTGATCAGGGTGGCTAGTACCACAATGACCCAAACCTGACAGTAAAACAGACACAGCATGCTGTTACTATTTAAGTTTACTATATAAATGTTACTATTTATCAACAGGGGACTTCTCTCAGCCGTCTGACTTGAGTGCAGTCGATTGGACTAGGTTGACGTGGACTTTTTCTGTTTTTTGTTTGTTTTATTATTTATTTAACATTTGTTTATTTGTTTGTATGTCTTGATGTCACGGGTACGCTGGCGATTACGCCACTCCGTCCGGCATCTTGTCTTGTTATTTTGTGAATTTGTTTTGTTTGTTGTGTTGTCATGGGTACGCTGGCGACTACGCCACTCCGTTTCGGCACTGTCTCTGTGTCTCTGTGTTCTGTAAAGCGCTTTGGGTTGCACTCAGTGCACGTTAAATGCGCTATATAAATAAAATTACCTTACCTCACCTAACAATCAAGTTAGTGCCAAAAAGGGGATCTGAGGTCCTGATTTAAATTATGGACGAAGTGCAAAGTTTTAAGTCTAACTGAAGCAAATTGAATATCTAGGACAAATTATTTTAATTCGACACCTCCTGACACCTCTTTGCCTGATGAGCAGAGCCACTTCTTTGGCAGCTTTGAGGGACAACAAGGAGGTGGCCATCAAGGCTGTGGTCTCTGCAGATCACCAGCCCCTCACACTCACCACCACTGATGTGTGTGCAGCACTGAGCAGGACTATGCATGTGAGTCTGCTGGGCCTGATGGTGCACACACACACACACACTGAGCAGGACTAAAGCATGTGAGTCTGCTGGGCCTGATGGTACACACACATACACACACACACACACACACACTGAGCAGGACTGTGCATGTGAGTCTGCTGGGCCTGATGGTGCACACACACACACACACACACACACACACACACACACACACTGAGCAGGACTGTGCATGTGAGTCTGCTGGGCCTGATGGTGCACACACACACACACTGAGCAGGACTATGCATTTGAGTCTGCTGGGCCTGATGGTACACACACACATACACACACACACACACACACACACACATACACACACACACACACACACACACACACACACACACACACACACACACACACACACACACACACACACACACACTGAACAGGACTAATGCCTGTGAGTCTGCTGGGCCTGATGGTACACACACACACACACACACACATACACTGAGCAGGACTAAGCATGTGAGTCTGCTGGGCCTGATGGTACACACACACACACACACACACACACACACACACACACACTGAGCAGGACTAATTCGTGTGAGGCTGCTAGTCCTGATGGTACACACACACACACACACACACCCACACACATACACACTGAGCAGGCCTAATGCATGTGAGGCTGCCGGCCCTGATGGTATCCCCGGACGCGTACTCAGGGCCTGTGCTGTGCAGCGTGAGCATACTGAGGTCTGGACTGACATATTTAATCTGTCACTAGCCCAGGCAGCTGTCCCCGCATGCTTTAAATTAAAACCACCTCCACTGTGCCAGTTCCAAAACTCCACTGCAACAAGACTTAGTGATGCCTGTCCAGTTGCACTCACCCCCCGTCATCGTGAAGTGCTTTGAGAGGCACGTTCTTGCACTACAATGGTACTGTTACCACACTGGTTTAAAGAAAGATAAACGCACTCTCAAATATATTCTTGTGCTTTCATTTGTCCTTATAGCATGTACAAGACGGACACGTTTTGGCAAACAGCCGTTCTCAGTGTCCGAAACGCGTCCGTCTTGTACATGCTATCAGTATCAGGATAAATAAAAGCACAAGAATATATTTGAGAGTGCGTTTATCTTTCTTTAAATTTGTTCATTTTCTTTTTACGCACCGAAAGTAGTTATATAATTCAGAATTTGAACGCATCCGCCTTTCTGATCTGACTGTTACCACACTGCATAGCTGTACTGTGCTTACTGTGCATATTTATCATACTGAATATCCAAATTTATTCTGTTTTTTTTATATTATATTTTGCTAATACACTGCATGTATCTATACTATTCTTACTACTTATGTTACTGCTACAACATTGTACATTTGAATTCCCTTGAATTTCCCCTTAGGGATCAATGAAGTATCTATCTATCTATCTATCTATCTATCTGTACATGTTCATACATTACTTATACTACATAACCATATTTACTCTGCTCTATAAGGTAACTGCAAATACACTGCATTTACCTATGCTGTCTACTGCACTATATTTATTGCCCAGTCTATGCACCACTGTCTATACTTTGTATATCACATTGTGCTTTTTTACACTTCTGGTAAGACCCAAACCCAAAATGGTGTTGTCTTTGTACTTGTACTCGGCACAAGAGAGGAAACATTGAGTGAGCAACTGAACACATTAAAGAGGAAGTGACATCTTTTCACACCTTCCCCATGTAGAGAGAGTGCAGCAGCCAAGCGCTATGCCTGCCTTATATAGCCTACTTTATAGGAGTTGTTTTGTATTGAGCTAGCTGAATGAATGCTGGCAGCCGATAATGAAGCAGCTATACCCCCCAGAAATATGAGCAGAGGGAACTAGCCACATTTAAAGAGGATGCAGCAAACACATCTGATATAAATAGTCTTCAAAATTGTGACTTTCACGTCCCAAATTTCTCGGAGGATGAAGCTCAGCCTGCATGTGCTTTGCACAGCTCTGCACGTCACTGTCGGTGAGCGCCAATATTTCATCTCATATCTCATTTACGGTACACTGATAGTTTAAAGGGTATATTGTAGTGCATGAAAGTGTCATTTGATACACTGCATGGTCATATAGTACAATATCAAAATAGGCTATGTATATGTGTAAACTGTAATGAAGACGAAAAAGCATTTTCACAAAACAATATGTCAAAGTAGCTAATGTAAAACTGTGGATAGCCTACAGATATCAAATACTTTTAGCATTAATCGCTACAAGACAATGTTAGGCGGGGGAAAAGGTTTGACCTACACTGAAAATCTTCATTTGTTTCATAAATTAATTAAATAAATAAATAACATGTTTTTCAAGGCTGTATAATCTCTGGGCCTGCAAACGAGACCATCACCAGACCAGCAGGAGGCGCTGTGCTCCTGCCCTGTTCCTGTACCGACCTACAGACCAAACCAGAGGAGTTTCAGTGGAGTTATGTCAATGATAAGTGGTATTTCGATGTAATTGGTAACTGGGCTGAAGCTGAGAAGAACCGTTACAGTGGTAGAGTGCAGATATTCAATGCAAGTGCTCCAGGAAATGCATCTCTGCTTCTGTCTGACCTGACTGAAGAGGACCAGGGAGAATACACTTGTATCATCTTCACCAAACAAAGTACCTCTGAGAGAATCATCACACTCATTGTAAAAGGTAAAACCTGTACACAATATTTCAATATTGCATAACTATGCTATCCCTTCCCTTTTGCAATCATTGCTGAGGTTTTCTTTGTAATTGTCCACCATGCAGAACATCCCAAGACCACAACACTTCCCAGCATGCCTTTCTTCATCCGCTTGGCTCTTTCTGTGCTGCTTGTGATGGTGGGAGCAACTGCAGTCATCTGCTCTTCATGCAGACGTAAACTAACATAACACGCACGCGCACGCACACACACACACACACACACACACACACACACACACACACACACACACACACACACACACACACACACACACACACACACACACACACACACACAGACACACACACACACACACACACATTTTCTCAGTATGTGAGTTCCCTGGGTATTAAACCCAAATCTCAGTGTTGCTCTACTGGAGTTCAGAGACAACACTGTGATAATAAATATTCTATCTCTCTACACAGCAAGGAGAAATGGAAAAAAAATCAAAGAGAGTGAGTCAAGCAGTATGGAAGTAAGGATGCATGTTGGTCCATGTTTTCATTTACATAGAGATGCTATACAGCAATTTATCATTGTCCCTTTTGAAGTCTAAAGCTGGACCAACCCAATTGGACCAACTAATTGTTTGAATAATTAAGATTCTGTTACTCTCAATGCAATGAGGATGAAATCATAATGTGTTAATGATGACCCATTCAGACTGTGGTCATTCACTCCTTGTTGTGTTCTTGTGACGTGTCTGCTGCACTTGTACTGATATTTCACTTGTGCAATGACAATAACGTTGAGTCTATAGTCTATTCTAATCTGCCACTTGTGGTTTTGTTTTTGTTTGCCCTGCCATGTACTTTTATTTATATATATGTAGTGTGTGTTTTGTTTATTTATATGTATGTGCTACTGACCCAACCCATACAACGGCAGAACATTGTGCCATCAGTTTTACGGCCCAGTCTGGCACCTTCATTTGACAGGTTGTGTTTGTCATCTCCCTTGTCAAACTCTTAAGCCATTTCTCTTTAGGTTTACATGCTTGTGCTGTTTGCCTGTCTTCACCTTTTGCCCTCTACTTGCCTGCTTTATTCACCACACTGACTGCCTTGATATCTACTGTATGACCTCTGGATCCATAAATAAAGACTTTTTTTACTTCATGAATTGTGTGGTCCCTGCAATTGAATTATTACTCTGGTTTCAGTTGTCCAAATGATTCTACAAGAACTGTGCCAATATTTGTCATAAGATCGACCAATCAATCAATTGATTTATGTAGCACCTTTTGGGCAAAATTGCAGTGCAAAGTGCTGAACAGTTATAGAAAAAGACATACGTATATAATGCAACCAGGAAAATTACATGCAGATATATAACCTGTGTTGTGTAGATCCGTGTGGCTCAGTCAGCCCTGCACACACTCGGACTCGAACTTGCAAACAACAGCACCTCAGGTCGGAAATCAAACATGCAAGCAATCAAGCTAAAAGTCTAGGTTGCTCTCTTGCCAGCACTACTCTGAAGGCTTCAGGAAGTGACGTTTACTAACGTTCCACACGCATGCTGGCATCCTTTAGTTTACACAGACACAGAAATAGCCATTTTTACTTTTTAAAAAAAAGACAGGCCCACGGATGGAAATTTACCAATTCAGAATCAGGCTGTATGCAGTAAGACATGTTTACCAACAAGAAGGTCAAGAAACCTCCTAGATCTTAACCTCCTAAATCTATTGCGGTATCTACAGGACTTGGACTTATTTGCACTACCAACTTGACACACACCTCATACTGGATCACAGTACCAATCCTCAGTTCATTCATGCACATCTTATCTATTTTACTGCTCCTTTAGTCATGTTGATTTGTTGATTTGCTTTGTATTTTCCTGTTTACATTGTATTATGTTGTGTGTGGTGTCTTAAGCTGCTGGGACCTTGAATTTCCCCTTGGGGATCGATAAAGTATCTATATATCTATCTATCTACAGTATCTATCTATTCTATCTACAGTATATAGTATCTATTTTATCTCTATTAGCCATGTTCTGACCGTATATGTGAATAAGGGGAAGGAAACAATATTCAGTGACCCTCCCATGCAGACGATGGAAATGAGTGCATCTGACCACATCAATGAGGAAGTCAAGCCAAGACCTCGTAGAGAGCACAGACATTGTGAACAGTGTCCATCAAGGCCATCAGAACTCCTTCAAAACTCTTCTAAACATGAAGATCAACTTCTGTGTGTTCTACACGGCTCTGCATGCTGCTGTTGGTGAGTTCTGATATTTCACATCATACAATAGCTGATAGCTTAAAGGTGCATTTAGGAGTTAATGGAACTATGATCTCATTTGATGTTGTGGTCATATTCATTTCATCAAGTCCCTTTCCACCGGTGTGTAAAATCAAGCACCTAGATTATGAATGCAGACTGCATGGTTGATAATACACCTGTGAAGAGGGACCTGATGAAACCCATGTCAGAGCAAAAACACAAGTGTTAATTTAACACTTAAAGGGTTGAAATAAATTAACTCTGTTTCAGATAACACTTGGTCCCACTTGAACTTAGTTTTAGTCTATGGGCAGTACATATACAGTATATGCTTCTAATACAGAGTAGAAGCTTATCTGAGATCTTTATTCATAACTGAGTGGTTTGGGAGACACTGTATAAAGCTTTATTGTGTGAGAATTGATATGTACCCATAGAAGTCACATTTCATTATAATGGGTAGCCCTTCAGCTCCATTTCTTATGATAAAGGGTTCCATAAAAGTCTGTAGGCTAAGACTATCCAGCACAGACAATGCCACATGTTCTGGGTGTGCAACAGTAACGAGAGGGAACACAACAATGGCACTATGGTTTGTGTATATAATAGCCTCATTTTGGTTTACAATGGCCACCGCATGAATAAGGTAGATTGAGTTGTTTTTGTCTAAATCTTTTGTCTAAACATATTTGAAAATTGTAATGAATATGAAAAACATGGCAGTCTAAATCATGCTGATTTCATATGACTTAATATAAACTTTGAATGTAATCTATCAACAGTGTTTATCACTGCACTACAAAAACAGGCAGGGAAAGAGCATTGTTTAAGTGATAGGGTCTGTGTTCAATGTGTTTTTCAAGGCTGTATAATATCTGAGCCTGCAAATGAGACCATCACCAGACCAGCAAGAGGCGCTGTGCTCCTGCCCTGTTCCTGTACCGACCTACAGACCAAACCAGATGAGTTTCTGTGGAGTTTTACTGGTTTCACTACTGACAGTTCGTATTTAGAAGTAATTGGTAACTGGGGTGAAGCTGAGAAGAAGCGGTACAGTGGTAGAGTGCAGATATTCAATGCAAGTGCAGGAAATGCATCTCTGCTTCTGTCTGACCTGACTGAAGAGGACCAGGGGGAATACACTTGTACCATCTTCACCAATCAAAGTACCCCTAATAGATTCATCACACTCATCGTGAAAGATAAGGGTATCATTATCATAATGACCATAATCATAATAATGATAATGATCGTTATAATAGTGGTCATTATAAGGTGTCACCAGCTGTCTTTTCTTTGTTTTCAGTTCAAAAAGCCTCCAGCAGATCTGCATGGATTTTCTTTTTTCTTTTTGTGCTTCTGGTTCTGGGGGCATTTGGAGTAATCTGCTGGAGATATAGAAGTAGGTACATTCACACACACACACACACACACACACACGCACACGCACACACGCACACACACACACACACACACGCAACACAAATCAAATGTCTTTACAGAGAGGATTAAAATATTCAGAGATAATACAGCTTTGACATTCAAGGGTACATAAAGCATTGCCTATGCCACACAGCAAGACTGCCACACACACACACACACACACACACACACACACACACACACACACTCTTCATTCCACCTACATTCGATGAAATAACATTTTATTTATTCGTGATCCCCAATCCTATTACTCCCTAAAATGCATAGGAAATATCGGGGGAATCCTTCCAGGTAAATGTTCATGAATTGGTTTGTGTCACCTGCTTGTGTCACTGCGGTCCTTCTAATCTCTTCCCTCTCCCTCATCCTACCCTCTCAGAGCAGAACCATGATCCAGAGAGCAGAGAAGAGAAACAACAGCAGAACCAGGTGAGCACTATCTTCACAAGCACACACACACACACACACACACACACACACACACACACACACACACACACACACACACACACACACACACACACACACACACACACACACACACACACACACACACACACACACAATCAAGTATATGACAAGAACATGAAAAAGCAGAGTAGGATAAGTGATCCGTTTACTTTCTAAAGTTATGAAAATATGTAGTATGTGTTATTTATTAGAATTAAGTTATTAATTCTGCTGGCTCTGTCTCTAGGATGTGATGTATGCTACTGTGATCAAAAGGAGCTCAGCAAGACCTGCACCCACAGATACAAACTCTCAGGAGACCACTGAAGATTCCAGCATCCGAGCAGACAGAGTATGACCAGCCAGACCTCACAAAACACACACACACACACACAGCATGTACTGTACTTACTAACAGATTAACACACCTACCGTCAACAAAACTCTTGCATGCCCATAGATAAATATAGTGTGTGTGTGTGTGTCTGTTTTATACTGTCATCTGTGGAATCAAAGCAGATAATAATAAATGAAAAAATAGAATATCTTATTCTATAATGAATCAGTTTACTTTAAAAAAAAATATGTAGAAAAAATAGTGTGTCTTCAAAAGTTATTACAGTAATTCTGCTGGTTCTGTCTCTAGGATGTGATGTACGCTACTGTAGTCAAAAGGAGCTCAGCAAGACCTGCACCCACAGATACAAACTCTCAGGAGACCACTGAAGATTCCAGCATTCGAGCAGACGGAGTATGACCAACCACACATACATGCACACACACACACACACACACTGCATGAACATACAACCGACAGATAATGCACCTCCCTTCATCAAAACTCTTGCATGTCCATCTGCATAGAAATATAGCCTACTGTGCGTGTGTGTGTGTGTATGCGTTGAGTTTTCTTTTTCTAGATCTCTCAATAGAATGTGGCCTACTCAAGTTGTAAAAATATGCAGTTTGTGTTCAAAAGTCATTAATTCAGCTGGTTCTCTTTAGGAAGCAACATACGCTACTGTAGTCAAGAAGAGCTCAGTCAGACCTGCACCCATAAACTCTCAGGAGACCACTGAAGATTCCAGCATCCCAGCAGACGGAGTATGACTAGCCAGACCTCACAAGACACACACACACACACACACACACAGCATGTACAATCTGGCCAGATTAACACACCTGTCACACTCACTGTTTGTAGATTGTCCTCCTATAGTGTTTTGTCTGTTTGTCTCCCTCTGCAGGAGTTGTAGTGTACCATGCCCGCTGATTTTTTGCCTGAAGTTGTTGAGCTTCTGCCTGCCTGTGTTTCTGTTGCCGGTGAAGGAAGACGAAGACTGGCCTGCTGCCATGAGGGTGGATTGGCTTTTGTGTTTGGCCTGCACCCCATCTGGAGTGTCCATTTGCCTATGTCTTGTTTTCCTCTTGCCTGTGTTTTGCCAACTGTTTTTGCAGAGGATTTTTTTCCCAAGCCGTTTTTGTTCGACTTCTGAAGGCCGCCTTTTGATGAGGATTGGCCTGTGGAGGCTCTGTTCTTGAATCTGCTAATAAACGTCCACTTCTGAGCCGAGTCTGGGTGTTCGTCATATCTGAACCTGAGTCTTTTCCTTCTAAAGGTGAAAACACCGCCACTCCATCAAAGTGCTACACACAGATATATTGTGTGTGTGTGTGTGTGTGTACACGTATGTCAATCGTGGCTGCAGAGAACAGTGACAGAGGGGGCATATACTATATTGTGTGTGTATGTGTGTGAGAGAGCGAGAGTGACTAGTTTTTCCATTTATAGTCCAACCTCTTGTATTCTCTCAACTTGTCATGCTGATTGCCCTCTGGTGTGCATTAGTTTTGGAATAATAAGAAAAGACTTAATAATCTGAACTTTTATCTGATTTCCTGTGTGGTCCCTGCAATGAGGTTTATGGCTAAATGATTATGTTATATATTCTGTGGAATATAAAGGATAGCTCTACCCGTGGGACTGTGCCATACCGCACCATACACCATTTGGGGTCCTGGTTTGAATGATTGCCAAAGAGCAAGGTTTTAACATTTAACATTTGGTCAAGACATTGAAGCACAAATACTGATAACAGTCACACGCCAGGTGATAGCAAGGGCGGATGAAGAGAGACAACAGTGAGTACAACTGAGGAAGTGACATCATTTCACACCTTCCCCATCTAGAGAGAACACAGCAGCCAAACCCTATGCCCACCCTCTATATACAGACTACTTTATATGCGTCTCTTGGTTGTTTTGTATTGAGCTGTGAAATTGTGACTTTCACGTCCCAAACGTCTCTGAGGATGAAGCTCAGCCTGCGTGTGCTTTGCACAGCTCTGCACGTCACTGTTGGTGAGCGCCAATATTTCATCTCATATACGGTGGAAAACAAGAAAGGCCGCACTATGCATAGTGCGGCCTTCTTTCTTGTTTTTCAATGATAGTTTATACTTTGGTCAGCACTCTAAAAAATGTTATCAGTCTTGAGTGAAGCCTGCTCCTACCCTTACGATCTCATATACGGTACAATGATAGTTTAAAGGAGTATATTGTAGTGCATGAAAGTGTCATTTGATACACTGCATGGTCATATACGGTATGAAAATATGCAATAGCAATAAGGCATTCACACAGTAATCTGGAGTAGAAAAGATGGTGTCTGAAGGGGATTCAAGTAATGGTGAAAAATCCACTTTGTCATGTAGTCCAGGAGGCTTAGTAGCCTGTAGTTATCACCCGAAAAGTTTCTCAATACAAAGTGTCCGTCTTGTAGATGCTTTCACAGTGACAACAATGTCCACTCAGGAAGTTTCCCAGGTTTGTGGAGCCCAGAAGCGTTGTGATATTTTAGATTAACTCTATTCTGCACTCACATTTACGCCCTTCTTATTGGTTTTGGGAGTTTCTTGTGCTTTGTCTTTATATGGCAGTCTAAAGCACACTGATAGTAAAGTACTTTGAATATAATCTATAAACACTTCAGAGTTAATCACTGTTACCACAACTTGATTGTTTTAAACTGAAATACACATATGTCTTTTTCTGATTAATAAGCATATCAGTAATGTGGATGTATGTTTACTGTAATATTGTGGTTTTCAAGGCTGTATAATATCTGAGCCTGCAAATGAGACCATCACCAGACCAGCAGGAGGCGCTGTGCTCCTGCCCTGTTCCTGTACCGACCTACAGACCAAACCAGATGAGTTTCGATGGACTTTTCTTGGTTTCACTCCTGACACATGGTATTTAGAAGTAGTTGGTAACTGGGGTGAAGCTGAGAAGAAGCGGTACAGTGGTAGAGTGCAGATATTCAATGCAAGTGCTCCAGGAAACGCATCTCTGCTTCTGTCTAACCTGACTGAAGAGGACCAGGGCGAACACATTTGTGAGATCATAAGCAATCGGGGTATATCTGAAAAAATCATCACACTCATTGTGAGAGGTAAAACAGTGTGTGTCCATAATATTTCAAAATTGCATGAGTTTCTTTGTTGTAATAATTTCTGAAGATTTCTTTGTAACTGTTCTCACCGCAGACCATCCCAAGACCACAACACTTCCCAGCATGCACTGCTTCATCCGTCTGGCTCTTTCTGTACTGCTTGTGATGGTGGGAGCAACTGCAGTCATCTGCTCTTCATGTAGATGTAAACAAATATAAGACACATTACACACACACACACACACACACACACACACACACACACACACGTACACGCAAATTTTCTCAGTATGTGCGTTCCCTGCCTGGATAATAAACCCAAATCTCAGTGTTGCTCTACTGTGGGGTAACCAGACGTCCTCGGTTTCAGGATGGTCTCCGTATTTGGTTGCCTGTCCCCAGGAAAATACTGAAAAAACTACTTGTGTCCCCATTTTTTGAAGGTAAAACTTTTGTGTAATTTCAATCAATTTGATAGTCAAACTGAAAATGTCCCCGTTTTTCCCACATTTTAAGGAGTATGTCCCTGGTTTTGGTCTCCGACAGCTGCTCACCTTACTCTACTGTAATTCAAAAACAACACTGATTGATAATTCATATTCTCTACAGCAAGGACAAATGAGAAAAAAAATAAAGTCAAGCAGCATGGAAGTAAGGATGCATGTTTATGTTTGTTCTTCTTGTACAGCTGCACTGGTTTGATTTGCATTGAGCTCAATGAGCATCAAACAGGCTAATAGGCTGAAACTGAAAAAAAAAATACCATGCCAATCTCTAGGTATGGTGAAGGGTATGTGATGATGTCGGGCTATATTAATTCCAAAGGCCAAGGGAACTTTATGAGAATGCATAGTATCTTGGATCCATGAAATACTGTAGCTGGCCTTTACAGTAATAACAAAAATCTGCCCACCTCTATGGGAATTTAACATTGGGGGAAATTACTTACGCCCCCTGTATTTTAAAGAAGAACATTTCTTTATTTACGATACAAGAAAATTGGTGACCTTAAAGGTCGGATTTTTACTATACTGTATGTATGTGCTAACTTAAACTGACCCAAACCTACTACGGCAGAACGTCACGTTGTTCCATCAGTTTGTACTTACGGCCCAGTCTGGCACCTTCCATTGGACAGGTTGTGTTTGTCATCTCCCTTGGCAAACTCTTCAGCCATTTCTCATTCCAAGGTTTCCATTTGTGCTTGAGCTGTTTGCCTGTCTCTGCCTCTTGCCTTCTACTCGCCTGCTTTGTTCACCATATTGACTGCCTTCGACTGACCTATCGATCGACAAATAAAGACTTGATTGTTTGAACCTTTGCATAATAATCTGAGTTGTTCCTGCAACTGAGACATTACCCTGGTTTCAGTTCAAATGTTCATATTAAAACATTAGGATCAATCAATACTGTATATGCACGCAGACACAAATCGGCATTAAAGAGGAACTATGCAGGATTGGCGATTTCATCTCTAGTTTCGGTTTCGTTTTTCGTTTTCGCTCGTTTTATGCTTGCATATTTCTCTGCAGAGCTTCCCCAACAGCTTTAGCGTGTATACTTATACATATAGGCTATATATAAATTAGGGCTGTCAAAATAACTGATTAATTTAGATTAATTAATTTGAGATAAAATAACTGATTAAAAAAATTAACGCAGATTAATCGATGACCTTTGACCCGGAGCCATTCTAGTCAGTAACCATTAGACCGTAAAATGGGGAGACGAGAATGTGCTGCCTGGATCATTGATTGGAACATTTACTTTAAAAAAAAACGGCCTGACGGTGTTAAAAAGAAAGTGTTGATTAAAACAAAGTCCTCTGCAGTGTCTGCAGCACAGAATTTGCATATCACCGGAGTTCGTCAACTCTTAAGTACCACATTACTGCAAAGAAAGTGTTGACATTGCGATTTTGCGATTACATTTTATATGCGATTAATTTAGATTAATTAATCACAGAGTTTGTAATTAATTAGATTACATTTTTTAATCGATTGACAGCCCTAATATAAATATATAAATTGCAAGCGTGGTTCTTCTTGTTCCTTACGCGTCTCAGACTTCCAGATGTAAACAAGGAGCGATCGTCTCCTGCAGAAACTGCAAGGTTGCAATAGCGGATAGGGACACTGGGGGCGGGAGGAAATATTGGTCAGTCAAGCAAAACAACGATTTCTGAGCGATTTTATGACTATGAAAAAGTTGCATAGGGTCTCTTTAAGAGAAATATATTTAAAACATAAGCCCACTGATGAAAGCTTAGCACTTTAGAATCAGTCCATGTAAACTGAAATCTGCAAATCAGTAAGGGGGGAATTCTCCCGTTCATTAGAACTAGGCCTACTGTCGACATGAGCAATATGCTGTTTCACCTTGAAGTGGCACTCGACCTTAATACAGCCCTCCAGACTGCGTAGCTGGACAAGTGCTTAAGCCATGGCAGAATGTGCGCAAGAGTGGTATACCGGTATATAAGACACGCCCAGATTTTGGGGTTACTCCACCCAAAACGCGTAACTCTCTCTACCACGTGTGAATGACCGATTTAAGTGGATGGCAGAATTAGCTTAGATGGTAACCTCCTAAATCTTAATATGTTAAAGCAACACTAAAACACTTACTCTCTGTCGTACGCACACTATTTGTTTATCCAGAAAATAACAATGTCTACAGACAATGTGGAGTATATTACACGATTTGATGAAAGTATGGTGTATTGCGACATCGAAGCAACTCAAATTTGTAGTTTCGTGCCGCGAAGCGAATGCGGATGTGCCGTTCACCCTGTTACGAGATGATGAACTACTGAAATGATTTTGGAAACATTATTTTAAGATACAAAAAAACTCTTTAGTGTTGCTTTAAAATCTGTTATCTACTATTATCTATTATCTGTTTATTTTAAACATTTTCTGTCCCTGTGTGTAGAATAAGGGGAAGGAAGCATTAGTCAGTGACCCTTCCCATGCAGACGAGGAAAATAATAAGTGCAACTAACCACATTAATGAGGAAGTAAAGCCAAGACCTCAGAAAACACTCTGTGAAGACACTGTGAACGGTGGCATGCCTTCCTACTAAATATACACATTTGTCGTGTTACAGTGTGTTTTTTAATGTTCCACATGTGTAATGAGAAACTGAACACACTTGAAACGGAGGTACTGTAGCAAATACAAGACTCTGGACTGGACTTCTGGACTGAAGAGTCAGTGATGTTTGTGTGACTGTGTCTTCCATCAAACCTCTTCTGAATATGAAGATCAGCTTCTGTGTGCTCTACACAGCTCTGCATGCTGCTGTTGGTGAGTTCTAATATTTCATAGCTGATAGCTTAAAGGTGCATATACTGTAGGTGTTACAGTGAGTGACGGTGAGAGGGGCGTCTTTCTACCTCTTTCTAAGATGCATTTGATTGATTTAAGGCAGGGGTGGGCAAACGTTTTGGCTCAAGGGTCACATTGGGTTTTAAAAATTGGCTGGTCGGCTTATATGAACTTTGAATATCTATCAACACTTCAGAGTTCACCACTGCACTACCAAAACAGGCAGGGAAAGAGGATTGTTTTAAACAGAAATGAATATCTTTGCCTGATAATATGTGGATCTGTGTTTTTCAAGGCTGTATAATATCTGGAACATCGAATGAGACACTCATCCGACCAGCAGGAGGCGCTGTGCTCCTGCCCTGTTCCTGTATCGATGTACAAACCAAGCCAGAGGAGTTTCAGTGGAGTTATATCAATGATAAGTGGTATTTTGATGTAATTGGTAACTGGGCTGAAGCTGATAAGAAGCCGTACAGTGGTAGAGTGCAGATATTCAATGCAAGTGCTCCAGGAAACGCATCTCTGCTTCTGTCTAACCTGACTGAAGAGGACCAGGGAGAATACATTTGTAACATCTTCACCAAACAAAGTACCTCTGGTAGATTCATCACACTCATTGTAAAAAGAAAAGGTATCATTATCATAATGATCATAATGATGATGATGATGATGATGATGATGATGATGATGATGATGATGATGATGATGATGATGATGATGATGATGATGATGATGATGATGATGATGATGATGATGATGATGATGATGATAATAATAATAATAATAATAATACCACCACATGGGTTTTTCTCTATCCTCAAGAATCCCCTAGCAGATCTTCATGGATTCTCCTTCTTGTGTTGCTGATGGTTCTGGGGGCATTTGGAGTCATCTGCTGGAGATATAGAAGTAGGTACATTCATACACACAGGTCTAATAAATAATTGCATACTGAAGTGTGCCACGACACTTCTTATTTTAAAACATTCACACATATGTAAAACAGGAAGGGTGTCGCGCCAGTAAATTTAAATAGGTGAACTGTGCCTTTTATAAAAACGGTGAACACGTCTACCGAACTATAGGCGTTACCTGTATATAAGGAAGTCTCTCCCTATGTTATGGTTGCACTGAGGATGGTCTGAATAGGACCGAAAACGTTTTGCACGCACTTTTTGGGTAGCACTGTTTTAAATGCAATAAAAATCGACTTTTTGCATCGGCTACAGTGGTGTGCGAGTTCCGTTCCTCCTGACTGCTGAAAACATTCACACACACACACACACACTCACGCACCACTAGGGTTGCAAAGGGGCGGAAAATTTCCGGTAAATTTCCGGAAACTTTCTGGAAATTTCCCATGGGAAGTTAAACTGGGGAATTTTGGAAATATTCAAAATTGGAAACTTTTATGGAATTACAGGAAATTAGGGAATTAATGTAGCCTGGCTAACGCCTACCACTTCTCAAATGAGACGTGGTCTGGCAACCAGACGCTAATTTTCTCGTATTTGAAAAAATGCCCAGATCCGTTCATTGGGCGCCACGGATGTCTATCAAATGCGCATAGCTCACCCAACTCGTTCGTATGCAACGCTAAGGGCTGCCATTGACATCAGTGTAAATCCTTTGGCGTCGAATGTAGACGCAACGGAAGGCAACGAAAACTTCTCGGATGTTCTGTGATTGGTTCGCCAACATCAGGCGAACATTTGGGCGTTAGTTTCCAGACTGGCTTAGCAGCGGGATTGAAATCACAGCGCAAGGCAGTATGGGAAAACCCAGGCTAGAATTAATGGGAATTTTGTTTTTTACTAGCAGTTTACATTAGCTAGCCAAGACTGCCGTGAACACTGACTTAACTCGACTTGTTACAAAGATGTTTAATGAATTTATTTCAATCCTCGGTTGGCCAAAAAATGCCGATATTACATACATGTATGACCCCAAACCTCACAGATTGTGATCATTTTAAAAGTGCCAAGCTAAATCAGACCAGTAATATGACCATATGATTATTAACCATCCCATTAGAGCTTATGCAAAATTACGTTCTTCCATTTACATGACAACAGTGATGACACGCCAAGAACTGGGCGATTCTGTTCGCAAACTTCCCCCAGTTTCGCACCAGTTATTCCCACATGAGATAACGTTTGCAATGACGTTTTCACCGGGAAAATTAGGTTTCCTATATGTCTAGTAGCCTATGTTGATTGTTGTGTGCATGTAATTGACCTGTGTGCAGGGTAGAAAATAGAAATTCAACTGAATTTGCATTAAATCAGGTTGTTTTAACTAACATTATGCTGAAAGATGGGTTTTTTCCAACTACATTAAGGTCTGTTATATACTAACTTGCAAGATACAATATTTCCAGTTTATTCCCATTAATTCCCATTTATTCCCGTTAATTCCTGTATATTCCCGTTAATTCCCATGGAAAGTTTCCAACTTTGAAAATTCCCAGAATTTTGCAACCCTACGCACCACACACTCACACAGAGAGAGACAGAGACAGACACACACATTCACACTCCACATACAGTCTATGAAATAACATAGTATGAATTCAAGCTTTATCCCAGACCCCAATCCCCAATTTCTTTCTAAAACGCATGGGAAATACTGTATAGGGGAATCCTTCCAGAGATTAGTTCTAGACACTGAATTGGTTTGTGCCACCCATGTCACTGTGGGTCCTCCTATGCAGAACTAAATCTCTTCTCTCTCCCTCATCCAGTCCTCTCAGAGCGGCCCCATGATCCAGCAGAGAGCAGAACCAGGTGAGCACTTCCTCCACACGCATACGCACGCGCACACTCACACACACACAATCAAGTACTGTAAATGAGAAGGGAAAAAAAAATCAATTATAAATAAGACAAAGTAAAATAATTAAGCCGTTTACTTTCTAAACTTATAAAAGTTTATATGTGTTCAAAAGTGATTAATTCTGCTGGTTCTGTCTGTAGTATATGGTCTACGCTACTGTAGTCAAAAGGAGCTCAGCAAGACCTGCACCCACAGATACAAACACTCAGGAGACCACTGAAGATTCCAATGTAAGTATGACCAACCATACCTCACAAAGCACACACACACACACACACACACACACACACACACACGTACATACTGACAGACAAACATCTCCCCTCGACAAAACTCTTGCATGCCCATCTGCAGATAAATATAGTATGTGTGTGTTTTTCTGGACCTCTCAGTATGTGTCTGCTGCACTGTCATCCGTGGAAACGAAGCGGAGAGAAAAAAATATAGAATAATAAGAAATTAAACAATGAATCCGTTTACTTTCAAAAATGTGTATAAAGTGCTCAAAAGTCATTAATTCTGCTGGTTCTGTCTCTAGGAAGCGATGTACGCTACTGTAGTCAAGAAGAGCTCAGCCAGACCTGCACCCAGAGACGGAAGATTCCAGTGTTAGGACAGACGGAGTATGACCAACCAGACCTCGCAAAACACACACACACACACACACACACCCTGCATGTATACACACTTACAGATTAACACACCTCCGTCAACAAAACTCTTGCATGTCTAATTTTATTTTTCTGGACCTCTCAATAGGATGTGGCCTACTCTACTTGTAAAAATATACTGTTTGTGTTCAAAAGTCATTAATTCTGCTGGTTCTCTCTTTAGGAAGCAACGTACGCTACTGTAGTCAAGAAGAGCTCAGTCAGACCTGCACCCACAAACTCTCAGGAGACCACTGAAGATTCCAGCATCCGAGCAGATGGAGTATGACCAGTCAGACCTCACGATACTGAAAAAAATCCCACAGAGAACAGTGATTCCTCTAGGGGGCGTGTATGTTTGTTTTTATGTCATTATATGTAACATTATCTCAGAGTTATGTATGCTCAATGTGAAGTCAAGAGGCCTAGTGTGCATACAGTATACGGACAAAAATGTCCTGAGAATAAAAGACTGAAGGGATAAACATGGTTGTTAATATCTGTGTGGGTCATTAACTACAGCATGCTTATACAGCATTTGCCAGCTCATTGCTTTAGGAACATACAAGCATGTGATAGTGAACAGAGGCAGACTGGGTGTTTGCACACACAGAACGGCATCAGTTTGCAGAGGCAGCAAAAAGTGGTAAGCGCCATATAGTTGAGAACATTTGTAGCTGGGGGCTATTATGATGTGTGTGAAACAGATACAGTAGATGTCTGCTACCACCACATCTCACATTCATGGTGCAGTCGTGGGCAAGATCTGACATCCATGAGAACCACATACACATTGCAATTTTGAGAACAAATATTAGCCTGGAAAACCAGCGCCAACTGCTGGACGGCAAAATGTTTTGCCTGCATTTGGTCGTCTGGCCTCGGACCACTGTACATTTTGAAAACACCCTGAATCTGGCAGATGGCAACTAAACCAATCACAACGCAGAGATGTGTTTTGAATCAACGCGGGCGGGGCAGAGGGCTTAGCGTTGGCCTATAGGCACAGACACGGTTTGAAAGACAACGGGTTGTGCTCATCAACAATGTTCCGTTGTATCCATTCATCGGAGCCAGACTAAATTAGACATCCAATCCATTTAGGCTGGTTTGTCAGGCTAAACAAATATGACATTCAAATATCCAATCCAAGAAAGTTGTGAAAGTCTCACAGTTCACAGTTCTGAAATGTGGTCACAATTTACATCAACATGAGATTAGTACAAAAAAAGATCAATCACTGTATGCAGTTAGTGTCAGCAGTCCCCACTCTTTTAACATAGTGGGTAAAAAACAACTTGAAGCCCTTTTGAACAGACCCGCCATCCAAACGGATATTTCAGGCAGAGTGGACTTTGGCACAAACAGGTTTGGCTAATCTAGTCTCGTCTGACTTAATGAATGTCCATTCCCACAATCACACCTAGGGCCGGTTTCCCTTGGACTAAAAAGGAGATCTTTATTTAAGGGCTCTTCTAGGACTTCATAGGACTTAGTCCATATGGGAAGTGTCACAGAAGCCACCTACAGTGCACAATGCCAGATAGCAGTTTTCTCTGGGACTTATTTATTCAGTGGATCGGCTACAGACCAAGGCCAGCTCTACTCTAACATATAGTCAATTACAGTCAAGAAAAGCCTGCTCAGTTCAGGTTGCATCTTGATTAGGCCAAGAGGTGTCACTGTCAAAGCCAGTCAGGGGCAGACAAGTGTGTGTCTGGATGCAGGCCAGATGGTCCCTGATACAATCATTCTGTCTCAAGTAAGAGCCACCTGACTGAGTGTGTTAATGTCTGCCCCGAACATAGTAAGCTAGCAGACAGTCCAGGCCAGGGACACAGCTTCAGAATCACCCCAACTAGTCAGGCAGTCCACTAAGAGTCATATAATTAGAGGCTGACCCTCCCCTGACGCGGTCAGTCAGAGAGTGAGCAGATTCATCTGTAATGCAGCCAGTCCGTTAGATACCTCATCCGGGCCTGATCTGGGCCATAACACCGCTATGCTGCATCATTGCCACTGTATATCCCCAACCTACAGCCTAACAGAGAGAAGGGGGGGGGGTCCCTTCTGGTCCCGATCGTCTTGCGCCATGAATTACACATATGATATTTGTCAATTTTAAAGACAAATTTTCATGTAAAGACATTTGCCGTTCTTTTCGTAACTAGTGAATTACAACATTTTGAAATATTGTAATTCCAGCGACTACAAACACACCAGTCGCGTTAGTGACGTTAGCCCACTTCACAGCCACAGCCACCATCAGCAACAGCAGGTCTTATTTGAGCTTCCCCCCTTGCCGGTGAAAATACCATGAGTTGGAGCATTAAACACTCCAAATAAGTTGTATTGGTCCATAGACATAAACTACAGTAAAGTGACATACTGTAGTTGGCAGCAAGATGTAACCGCTAACTAGCATAACAGCTAACTAACTAGCGACATACACAGTTCAAACGGGACCAAAAAATAATTATTATCTCTCCATTGACTCCCGTTCATAAATTTTCACGATTTAGGTCCAATGGACCGGAAGTAGATGCGCGTCACTTAGGTTCCCTATATTGCCCCCTAGCGCTGTTCACTCTTCTTCTACGCCCACCCAATGCCTAAGTGGCAATAGGCATAGCCTACAGCGCCCCCTGAAATGTAATTGAATCTCACATAGTTGCTGACGTGGTTGACAAGGTAAGTGGGCTGCTCCTATTTTGAAATAAGCCAATGTGTCATGCATATGGAATTATTTACAAACGTTGATTTTGGAAATCATTATCGAAAGCCTTCTTAGCTCAGCCAAAATAAACAAAGACCAAACAAAGCTGAGCAAGATCCCTTTTTAATTTGCTTGCTTCCAGCCCAATGCTAATCGTAGCTGATCTTAGCCTATCTTATCTACTGTAAAATAACCATGTTAAGCATGATGGGGCTAAGATTTTACACATTTAAACTCTGTGCATAGAACAATGTCTATATAGTATACTTGATAAATTAGAAGGGTTTTTTTTAAAAAAAAGAAAAAAAAAGTCTGAATATGTTGGGCAATCAATGTTAAAATGGTTAAGGAGTCTAAAGAGAAGCTATGGATTGCACGCTCTCACATGCTCTTAAATATGCGTGCGCGCCAGAAACATGTTTGCGTTTTTGTTACGCAAGTTATATATAAACTATAGGTCTACCAATCTAACATACTAACCAGCTAATACCAGTGTATCTGAAATGTGTTATACTGTAGATCAACTCAGAGGCGGACATCCCCCTGGTTCCAGAAAGTCAAACTCCTGCCTACTTGTGCGCTTAACACAGGAGATCACCAATTATTTGATCTGTCTGGCTGCTAATTAGCTGGTTTACTACATGGTCGGATTAAATACTTGACTTCCTGAGCCCGGGATGTCCACTTCTGAATAAGCTTGATTTGACTTGACATTTTGACCATTCCTGTGCTAACAACCTGCTCTTATGTTTCTAGAATCATGCCAGGTTCAAGATTTAAGAAGTGCACATCTTGCATGACACACACATATTTGTGGCATGCAAGAGGTGCAAATCCTGTGGCTGCGAGCAGTCACTGAAGGTGGCCTTAAATAAGAAAAAGGCCAAGGCCACGGAGGAGTGGGCAAGGCGGATGGTGAAGGGCCATAATGTGCCTAAATTAATTGATAGAGCCACCACCTTGGTGAGTGTCAGTGATTGGTATTTGGTCTGACTTACACTAACTAGCCATTTTGTACACAATACTAATACCAGGTTAAATCCCTTTTGCCTGTAGAACTGCCTTAATTTTTTGTGGCATTGATTCAGCAAGATGCTGGCTGGAAGTATTTGCCTACCTGGGCGCTTAACACAGGATATCACCAATTATTTGATCTGTCTGGCTGCTAATTAGCTGGTTTACTACATCGTCGGATTAAATAGTTGGCAGGACTTAACTTCCTGAGCCCGGGAGGTCCACTTCTGAATAAGCTTGATTTGACTTGACACTTTGACCATTCCTGTGCTAACAACCTGCCCTTATGTTTCTAGAATCATGCCAGGTTCAACGCTGAAGAAGTGCACATCTTGCATGGCACACATATTTGTGGCATGCAAGAGGTGCAAAGCTTGTGGCTCTGAGCAGCCACTGAAGGTGGCCTTAAATAAGAAAAAGGCCAAGACCACGGAGGAGTGGGCAAGGCAGATGGTGAAGGGCCATAATGTGCCAAAAATCCAAAATGCATTGATAGAGCCAGCGCCTTGGTGAGTGTCAGTGATTGGTAGTTGGTCTGACTACACTAACTAGCCATTTTGTACACAATACTAATACCAGGTTAGATCCCTTTTGCCTGTAGAACTGCCTTAATTTTTTTGTGGCATTGATTCAGCAAGATGCTGGCTGGAAGTATTTGCCTACCTGGGCACTTAACACAGGATATCACCAATTATTTGATCTGTCTGGCTGCTAATTAGCTGGTTTGCTACATGGTCGGATTAAATACTTGGCAGGACTTAACTTATGAGCCCGGGATGTCCAGTTCTGAATAAGCTTGATTTGACTTGACACTTTGACCATTCCTGTGCTAACAACATGCTCTTATGTTTCTAGAATCATGCCAGGTTCCAGGCTAAAGAAGTGCACATCTTGCATGACACAAATTGTGGCATGCAAGAGGTGCAAAGCATGTGGCTCTGAGCAGCCACTGAAGGTGGCCTTAAACAAGAGAAAGGCCAAGGCCACGGAGGAGTGGGCAAGGCGTGTGGTTAAGGGCCATAATGTGCCTAAATTAATTGATAGAGCTCACTCACCTAACCAGCCATTTTGTACACAATACTAATACCAGGTTAGATCCCCTTTTGCCTTTAGATCTGCCTTAATTCTTTGTGCCATTGATTCAGCAAGATGCTAAAGTATTTGCACCAACTGCAAGATACTGTCCTATTGATGTGCATCAAAATGTGTGACCCTCAAAAGGTGTTCTAACCTGGTATTAGTATGGTGTACCCAGAGCCATAGAAAGAGAGAGTTGCAACACTCTTTGAAGTACTTCTGGATGCTGGAGGGTGTAATCAATTAACTCATTGACTACTGACCAAGAGATTGGCTGTTGATAGTTCCAAAAGTCCTATAACGCGGAAGTTCTCTGGAAAAAGCACTGCCATTTTTTCCTCTGGAGGTCTATGAGAGTGTCACCACTCTGTTTTATCTCCCGCTCTGGGTGTATCTAATGATTGGTTAAAGGTGAACTATGCAAGTATAGCTTAATTTGGCTTAACTAATCATTGTCATTGGAATGGTTATTTGACTTATTTTGGGTTGAATGACTGCTGTCTCGCTTCCCCCTAGCGCCTCTGAGTGGAAAAACCATGCATGCGAGTTTGTTGCCACCGGGACGGACTGACAGCAGAATGTCTCCAGCCTTGCGATCATGCTCATGAAAAGGCAGACTGACCGATTGTGTAGTGTTGTAAAATATACGCTGAAGCTGCAGGGGAAGCTCTGCAGAGAAATCTGCCAGCGTAAGCGGCGATGAAAATCGCCAAACCTTCATAGGCTATTCTTTTCCTGTCCTTCGTTTGTGCAAATTATTCAAGAATTTATTTGTGCATAAAACATATCACAACTTGTTTTCATTTTACAGATCCACCAACTGCATCAAGTGGGCTTGTCCCCAATTCTCATGATATGCCATCCAGGCCCCCAGCGGGTGATGGCTGACTTAATAACAGAGTTAAAGCCAGTCAAAGAAGAGGAGCTTAAGGCTCTGGCAAAAATGAAGGACCTCTATCGGTCATTGGTCCTTCTGGGTAAGATTATTTTGAATGTTCTGTTCTAGATAAAAAAAAATTCCCGACATTTTTCAATTAATTTTAAGTCAAATCAAGTCATATTTATTTCTAAAGCGCATCTTTGTATGCACAAAGTGCCAACCCAAAGCACTGCATATGCAGACATCAAGACATAAACAGACATATTAACAAATAATTGGCAATGCTGGCGTGATACACAAAAACAGTCAGGGCCAGACGTACTAACGTTTTTGCGCCTGTTTCAGGTGTAACGTGCACGTAAAAACATGGGGAGGTATGTACAACATGCTCAGACTGCCTGTCGTGGGAAACGCACAACGTATGGGCGTAGTAATAGCAGTCACTTTCAAAATAAAAGCATCGATGGTGATCGTTGATGTTTTTTCACAGATCTTACGCGGGCCGGTCAGGGAAAGCCTGCGTGCCGTATGTTGCCCATGTATGTTCTACAGTCTATGCTAACTACGAACTAGACTTGACTTCACTGCGCGTGCGCTCTGAGGGTATCCGTGTCACTTGGATGAAGCCTGAAATTGTTGGGTGTAACGTTAGGTCTAAATGCGATAAAGGTTCGTTTTAGCTTCGTGCAAAACTGAATATTAACATTTGTGGCACTGGAAATAAGAAAAAATAATACTGCGAAATTTAAGACCAGCAAACAGAATTTAATACCTTATCAAGGCCTCAATTTTCGAATAGTAAATTTAAGACTTTTTCAAGTTTTTAAGACCTTGCGGGTACCCTGGCATGGTTAGCATAGTTAGCATAACTGCTAGAAATCATCAGCTAAGTTAGCTAATCAACCTGGTTAGCTTAGATAGCATTGTTAGCATAATTAGCATTTTTAGCATAACTGCTAAAAATCATTAGCCAAGTCAAGTCCAGTTTATTTATATAGCGCATTTCATACACAGAGGTCATTCAATGTGCTTTACATAAATAAAAAACAAACAGTAATAAAAGCATAGATGAGCAAAGAGTAATAATAATAATAGTAATAATAGTAATAATAATAAAATAGAAAGCAATAAAGAATAATTAACATAAACGACTTAAGGTGGAATAACTAGAAGACAGGTCTGTTTTTAACAGATAGACTTTGCCAGAGTCTAATTTAGCAAACCAGTGATAGTGATCCTTCTCACCCAGAGCTGTTTCCAGTCTTTGGAGAGCCAAGTTCGCTGATCAACCTGGTTAGCATAGTTAGCACAGTTAGCATTTTTGCAAGCCCACTCCTCGGATATGCCCATTTCTAGTTTGTGTTGTGTGATTTGCCGTTGTATTGTGCACTTTGGGGCCGTGTTTTTTCTTTTTGTGTTGTGTTGTCTTATTTGTGTTGTGTGATTTGCCGGTGTGTTTTGCACTTCAGGGCCACCGTACATTCTTGACAAGGAATACAGTAAAATGATCCACTGTCGATACAATTAAATCAGTAGTAAATCTCGTTTGAACTCAACACCCAATATGGCTTAAAGATCATCGGAGAATGGGGGCGTGGTTCACAATGCATTAAATCATACAGCTTTGTACTATCTATCGTGACATGAATTTTCGTACATGTTTTTACTATCTTGACTTTGAGATCACGTTGCACATGACATGCACAGATGTGCTCCTGTCCCCTGAAACAAACATTAACAACCCAGCACACTTATTCATTCACCACAAAGCCTATGACACCACCGGCTCACTTCTTGTACCATCGGATATATTCCTGCAATTTTGCAATGGCTGTGAACAAATATTTAGGGAGGAATTCAAAGAGAAACACATGACCAGAGACAGCATATGCTTAAAAATGAATCAGGCCATTCAAAGATCCACTCCATTAACACTCAGGTGATCTGCGATACACACTTAGGGTTACTGACCTTGTGGCAAAGTGGCCAGGCAGCACCCATGATTCCTCCATTATGATGAATTCAGGAACAGGCATAAAATTCAATGAAGGACAAATGCCAGATGGATGGTTGTTAGGTGAGTAATGTTCATTTAGACCACACAAACTCATAAATTGTATAATACTTCAATAATTAGCTTAGACTACTTTTTCTACTACTGAAAGGTGATATGGCTACGCTCTCTGGCCTAGGCTGATGACTCCAATCCTCCACCCAGCAACAGAGTCAGAACAACGCTACAGCCGTGTACAATGGAAAACCCGTAGTGTTGTGGAGAGGTGCATTGGGGTTGTGAAATCTAGATTTAAATGCATCGACCTCTCTGGCGTAGTGCTTCAATACACCCCCGAAAAGGCGTGTAAAATGATCACCTGTGCCTTCATCCTACATGATATCTGTATGATGTACCGGCTGCCCATTCCTGATGTTCCAGAGGACCACGAACCAGAGGGAGATGGCCCTGCCCCCAGGCCATGTAATAACGGCATTCAAGTCAGACAAGACCTTATAAGAAGGAGATTAATGTAAAAACATATAAACAGCACTTGGGGGTTATATAAGCATTTCTTTTTTTAATTATCATTATTGTTATTTACTAATGCTCACATTTTCCTCAGCTAGCACGCACACATATCAACGTTAACATTGGTTGACAGCGTTGAAGGTTGAACTGCGACGTTGAAACACATGTTACTACAACGTCAACCCACGACTGGTTGTTTACAACTAGCAGCGTTTTTCAATGACGCAACAATTGGGGTGTAACCCTACATTAAGGTCCTTCCAGACCAAGCGTAATTTCCGAGCTAATTTCGCTGAAAAACAACCACATGGGCTCTAATGAGTCTGCACACCAAAAGGCGAAAATTCGCTGCAGAAAAAAAATATCGGATCAGTCTGTTTTGATCCGGAACTCGCCTGCGGAAAAAAAAGACCAATCGGCTGCAGTAACTGTGCGTTCACACCAAAAGCTTCAAGAGCGCCGGAAATCATTCATTTCCTATGGAGAGTCAGCGTTACCGGCTTCAAAAGCGTTCCGGGCGTGAGCGTGGCTTCATGAGCTTCACGGGCGTCAAAATAAAGTTGAGCCTCAGTTAACTTTATGGTAATTAGCTGTGACACAGTTCGGCGTCAACCAAATAGAATGTCAAACTCGCAGGATTGCTGCTTGTGGTTGGTTCGAATGTTTCACGTCTTGGCTTTGAAGCTTTCAGCACTGAACTGAGTTGAGCGTCGGGCTATGAGCTTCACCAGCGATTTTGACTCTTTTGACGGTTTCGGTGTGAATGCACAGTTACACTTTAAATTTCGCCTCGCTCTCATTGAAAATTAATGGGAAGCGAAATTCGATCTGGTAGGGCGAAATGATGCGAATTCACCTCTTCGGGCGAATTAAGTTGGCGAACTCCCAACTTTATGCAAATTAGAACCACTCGGAACAAATCAAAAGCCTGCGTTGTACAGAGGCGGGAGTTGATACAGTATATTGTTTATATGCGACACAAATGTGGTCAGGACACATTTGCAAGTTAACAAGCTCTTGAACGGTAAAGTTAGCTTGTTAGCTTGTTGACCCTTTAGAACCAATTGAAAACACATAGCAACTAGATAGCTAGCGCGCTGATATGAACTACTGTGGTGTTTCTGAAGACCATGAATTGTTATCAACATAAAAACATTGAAACAGATTGTTGTGTGTGCCACTTAAACATACTTGGGCTAAATAAACCACTGAATATAATCTGAAGCACTGGACTGTCTCGCTAACTAACCACTAAGCTAACCTGATGAGCTATCGTTGACCAGCCTGTCACGCAGCCAAAACGCAAGGTGTGTGACCACACCCCCTGGGTGAAATCTTAGCTGGCACATTTCGCGTGGTGACCATAGACAGTGTCCAAAGGAAATGGACAAACAGACTCTGTTGTTCTCAATGAGAGGGGACTTAAAAAAAAAAAATCAGTTTACTTCCCATCGTTCGCGTGCACACTTGTGACCTTAGCCATCCTGTAACTTGCTGTAACTGGTCGATAGATGGGTCACACAGAATTTTTTTTATTAGGTTTACTTGACTCTAGATAATGCTTCACTTTTACGAAACACTACTGACTTATTGATTAGTAGATAAGTGTAGGGCGATGCATCAGACCAAAACACAACATAACAACATCAACTGAGGGCTGCAACTTCACTTTTAAATTACATTATCTTGGCCGGACTACTGTTGTCAATGATATACGTATTTGAAATGAGCATGATTTTGTTAACGTCTCATGTATCAAGGCCATTTTATTCTTAATTGAAATACATTTCTTACATACAGTACAGTTCCTTTAACGTCCGCCCATTTTTTTTTTTATTGCGTGTATGTAGGCCTACTGCTCCATCCCACACACCGCGGAGACCGATATAAACGATATGAAATCATCTTTTGGAAATTGATCTTGCCATAAATTAGGAAATATTCAACCTTTAAAGGGATATTCCGCCATTTTTGGAAATACGCTCATTTTCCACCTCCCCTCGAGCGAAACAATCGATATTTACCTTGTTCCCGTTCATCCAGCCATTCTGTGAGTCTGGCGATACAACTTTTAGCTTCAGCCTAGCATAGATCATTGAATCGGTTTAGACCATAAGCTTCTCGCCTGCTAGCTTCATGTTTAAAAGTGACTAAGATTTCTGGTAATTTTCCCATTTAAAACGTGTCTCCTCTCAAGTTAGAAAGTGCAATAAGACCAATTGAAAATGAAACCTGGCGTTTTTCTAGGCTGATTTGACATGGAACTACACTCTCATCTGGCGTAATAATCAAGGCAACTTGCAAACTACTGGCACTACTATTGCTTGTTGTCTATGGGGACTATTTTCAGATGCTGCGTACGATATCACTGCACCTATGGTACGTTTTGCTCGAGGGGAGGTGGAAAATGAGCGTATTTCCAAAAATGGCGAAATATCCCTTTAAAAGTGACTAAGATTTCTGGTAATTTTCCCATTTAAAACGTGTCTCCTCTCAAGTTAGAAAGTGCAATAAGACCAACTACACTATCATCTGGCGTATATAATCAAGGCAACTTGCAAACGTACCATAGGCGCAGTGATATCGTACACAGCATCTGAAAATAGTCCCCATAGACAACAAGCAGTAGTAGTGCCAGTAGTTTGCGAGTTGCCTTGATTATTACGCCAGTAGAGAGTGTAGTTCCGTGTCAAATCAGCCTAGAAAAACGCCAGGTTTCATTTTCAGTTGGTCTTATTGCACTTTCTAACTTGTGAGGAGACACGTTTTAAATGGGAAAATTACCAGAAATCTTAGTCACTTTTAAACATGAAGCTAGCAGGCGAGAAGCTAATGGTCTAATCCGATTCAATGATCTATGCTAGACTGAAGCTAAAAGTTGTATCGCCAGACTCACAGAATGGCTGGATGAACGGGAACAAGGTAAATATTTATTGTTTCGCTTGAGGGGAGGTGGAAAAAGAGCGTCTTTCCAAAAATGGCGGAATATCCCTTTAAAGGAATAGTTCGGAATTTTGGACATAGGACCTTATTTCCAACTTAGTCGGGGTGATATAGATCGGTGAAGACCATTTTCAGTGAATTTCTGCCCTTCCTTGAGTTGCAGCGTTCATCTCGTGCTAACCTAGGTGCCGAGATAACGCAAGTCAACGGTAACATCCAGCCTGCCACTGTAAACACTCCACAGAACACCCGAAACAAATAAATGATAACGTCAGACTATCAATGCACATGCCTGTGTTGATAGAACAATGTTAGAAAAAAAACTAACCTTGCATCGCATTGCAATAGCCTACTTTGTTCCCTGTATGGCAGTGATATTGAGAAACTAGTCCCTCAACCCATACAGAAAAATCCATGGAAAAAATATATGCACATATATGCAGCTGCATCCAGCATATGTTTAAATAGATGGCTAAAATATATTGAATACATATATAGTACCAATATGTATATATGCAAGTATATGTGGATATCTTACATGAAAGTCTATGTGCTGAATATATTCACTGAATAGATGCAAGTATATGCGGAACCCAGCACTAACATATATGTGAATATCTTACATGAAAGTCTATGTGCTGAATATATTCACTGAATAGATTTTTTAACGGTTGCTTCAAGTGCACGCGCACACACAGCAATTCCCATCCCCCACCCCTAACTGACTTTTCAACTCCAGCCACAGTCACTTCAACTGTCACGTTTCTGTCATGAAGCTTGCTGTATGTAAGCTGTACAAACTCTGCCGTCATCATCATATTCAAGGTAAGAATTACAGTACTTTCGTATGCTAATTGAAAACGGGAATCTATTAGAAATGTATTGTTTTCATAATGAAATCTCAACCATAAGTGATTATGATTTGATAGTGTTAGATTAGAATCATAATTAGTTAGCATATAGCTAGCGAGCTAACATCACTAACGTTAGCGATGTTAGCTGTTAATGTTAACGTTTACAGTGACCAACTTCATTATGAGGAATATCTGGAATGGTAGTTAATATATCTAGCAATAATTCAGTCTGAGATGTCGTTATGAATGTACAGCTTTAGTTTGAATTAAATATCAGGCGCAAGTAGCTTATCAAACAGTACATTTAAAGTGGCTGTTACCATGCAGGCTGAAGTTACAGACACATGAAAGTTGTTAACGTTACTATTATAATAGTGTTACGTTGCAAACTTCCATGGGACATGGGTAGTTAACATTATTTAAAGGTAATACATGTAGTGTTGATGCATAATATACATAGTGTTGCTATACGTTATCTCACCCCCTGATTTCAGGAACTATAGATCTTTGTGTTTGCAACTTATTAATTTTAGCCTCCTTCTGTTCCTTCTGTTTGCAGGCGGTGTGTTGTGTGGAGGACTGCTGCCCTGAGACCGCTGGGTTTATTCTGGAATATTGTCACTTCCAAAGCCCATTACAAGCCTGCAAGTGAGTTCACTCACCAGGTAGAGACTAGAGAGGCACACACACACACACACACACACACACACACACACACACACACACACACACACACACACACACACACAATTGCATATAGCATTGGTATACGTGTGTGCATGTATTTGTGTTTGTAAATGTTTAACCCTTCCTTTCATGTGTCTGTTTGTTATGACTTTGTAGTGGGCTCTATGAACTGTCCAGAGCAAAGTCAGTCTGTCCTGATGGCACTACCTGCTACTATGGCTGCTGCTCTCAACCTGGTGTAAGTGTTTGTGTTTTTATCCTTTACAACATTAGGAAGATCAGACCTTATCTGACACAAGATTCCACACAGTTTATTGTACAGATTATGGTTATTTCCAAGCTGGACTATTGTACTGTTACCTGGCCTGCTTGTGCATTAAGATCGTTACAGTTGATTCAGAACGATACTGAATGCTTTATCTGTGTAGTTCTCTATGTCTCTCCTGTGTATGAGTTAGTTGTGTTGTCTCATTTAAAAATGTTAGGCTATCTGTGTGGACTGCTTCACATTTTCACCTCACCATCATAGATCTTTTCAGTAGTAAACTATTTGAGGATCTAATTGATTGTGCAATTTTTTCAGGGGGCAAGTCTTAAGAGTTGCAGACGGGGGAGCAAAGGGAGTTCCTGGACCCTTAAAGGGTTAAGGCCATAATGGGTGAGTTTATTATATTTGTATGTCTTTCTCTCCAACTCACTTTGTATTTCTATGCAATATTTTTTTGAAGTGAGATAACCTTAAGTGAATATACAGTTATGAACATCATTCATATTCATATAGGCTACAGTCATATGCATAAGTTTGGACTCCCATGCTGAAGTTGAAATCATCTTTTAGAAATTGATCTCAATGCCTTAATGTAGGAAAAGTCCAACCTTTAAAGACACCCCTATGTTAAATTCCCATAGAGACAGGCAGATTTTCCTCATGATTTTGCCTTATTGACTTGCAGTTATGTCATGGATCCTGGATACTGCTCATAGGAAATTATTCATCCCCTTGGCAAATATCGATTTAATGTTGATTTTCTCTTGACCAATATGTTTGTTCTGACTGAACATGACACTGCCACATGCCATTTTTCATCAAAATGTAAAAAAAAGTTCCATGTTTCTAGCACATGGTCTTACAACTTTTTGGCATGTGGCAATGTCGTTTTCAGTCAGAACAAACATTGGTTAAGGGAAAATCAACATTAAATAAATAATTCCAGGGGTATGAATCATGTTGTTCCCAATTGCGTGTTTATTTGATCTATTATGTGCATATATCAATACATCTTTAGACATGTTTGCATTGTATGTACACTTATTTGACCTTGTTATAAGTGAAAATCTACTTCTATTGGTGAATCCTGCAAATGAAAGTTTCTTGTTTTGTGGAAATACCACTTATGTAAGATAAACTAAATTATCTTGCAAGATTTGTCAATAGAGCAAGATGATTTTCACTCATAACAAAGTCAAAACTTAAATGTAAAAAGGTATTGCTATAAGTAAATGATAGAAAACAAGACTATAATGGATGAATGTATTTTATTTTACATAACGTATGTCTTTCTCTCCAACTGGCTTTGTATTTCTCTCCAATTATTGTGATTCTGTACTTTAGCATCCGTGGTTGTCACTAATATTTTGCATGTTCTATTTGTATGTTCTGTCTTTTCCATAGGCCACCCAGAAGAGATTCAGGCACTCCCTCAAGATTGCTGGGCCATGCAATTAATGCCAAACTTACAGAACTGTGATGTCAGTACAGAAACAAAAATAGCAATTTTTAAATAAATTCAACAAAAGAAAACAGAAGAGTTGTGTGTTTCTTCCTCTTTATAATGATACTATGGTTAGTTTTAAGTAAATACTATAGTGAAAACAATTATAAATGCAGAAAACATGAAACCATAGTAGAATATGAACTATATTTAAACAATATATCAGAATATATGTGAGAAATATAAGTCTGAAATATATAGGTCATGTGATCACAATTTTCATCAAGGGTCACGTGATCATTCTTTTTAGTGCCATATATTTAAATATATTTAATTATATGCAGAAAATATAAGAAAGTGGCCAATTTCAAACATGTACTTATATGTTGACATATATTGATACATATATGTAAATATATGTATTTAACATAGATATAAATATATGTATTTAACATAGATGTAAATATATGTATTTAACATAGATGCCCTTATACTGGAATATATTCAAGCTGCATATATGTCAATATGTTATTTTTCTGTATGGGAAAATGTAATAAATCATTGAGTTGCAAGCAGCCACGGCGCCAGGATTTTCATTTTGGGTGGGCCTGACCAAATATGGCTGGGCCAGGTAATGAGAAAACCTGTCGTGCGTTTTTACGCACAGAGGCATCTTACTGGCAGGAGTTTGGACGGCCTATCAAACACATCCGCCCCTTTATAATAGCGTAATCGTTCAGCGCGAATGATGCCAGACAAACCTGATATCAAGTAATCTGTGAACTATATGTCGCAGCTAAATGTTATGCGTTTGAATAACCTGGCGATGATTTGCACGCCTATATAAGCAAAGGCTACTTTACACATTCTGCCAATATAAGCAAAGGCTACTTTAGACATTCTGTCAGAAATTACCTGCCTATTTCTTCCTTGCGTCCCGTCTCTTTCGTTCTTCGTTATTAACCCTATGAGCCCGACGGACGCAAAGTGCGTCAAAAAACACACCCATTCTTCTTTGTTACATTGCTCCGCGATTATTAGTCACAGCGAGATGAAACCTATACTGCACGAACGAGCAGAACCGGGGCTTTCCAACGAGACTAAACACGATCAAGTATGGAAATAAAATAAAATCATGAAGTTAAATCAAAGTATATCATATTTACAGTCTATATTGCTCTGCGTTCACCCGCGCATCCAGAACTCTCGCTTGAATTACTCGCGGACCACGCATCGCACAGACATGACACGCATATCAAATGAAAGAGGAGAAGCAGAGCT
Organism: Sardina pilchardus; assembly: GCF_963854185.1. Classification (NCBI taxonomy): domain Eukaryota; kingdom Metazoa; phylum Chordata; class Actinopteri; order Clupeiformes; family Clupeidae; genus Sardina; species Sardina pilchardus. Next base: position 18,966,859 of record NC_085010.1, read on the forward strand.
TTCCATTGATACCAAATACATCGATCATTTTGTATTATAAAAACAGACGAAGTGACAAACAAATAATAATATATAGCTTCGGCTACCATTACTCTCAATTTGATTTACTCGTGAAACCAGAAATGTATGGCACGCATGTCAGATGAAAGAGGAGAGCTAGAGCTATCCACAGATACCATACAACATTCTAGACCATCAAACAGACGAAGTGACAGCAAAATAATAACTTCATTTAGCCACTTACCCCATGTTTTTGTGTGGCATAATAGCCTATGTTCCTAATCCAACGTTATCATGTGTTTCTCTATGGCAAGTCACGTTCACGTTCAGCAAAGGCTACTTTAGAAATTCTGTCAGAATTACCTGCCTATTTCTTCCTTGCGTCCCGTCTCTTTCGTTCTTCGTTATTAATGTTGGTTCATGCAGCATGAGCTCCATCTGAACAGTCTAGCATTTTTAATCTATTTCTGTAGTTTACAACTAAAGCCATAATGTTTTGTTTTTTAGATGGCTACTTTACATAACAATAGGAGAGGCTTATCTAATTTCAATTCTTTTTTCTGTGTCCCAGTGTCATAAGAATTTGCGCAAAATAGCTATAAGCCCAACATTCCTCGACAAGAAAGACAGAAAGATTAATGAACATGGAGCCTATGCTTTTTATTGTTTCAAATCATGTCAAAGGCTATTTCGTGAATACTGTGTCATTAGCTACTGACAAGAACATTGCCATGACATTTCCAACAGGGTAGGCCTACTGATTTTCTTTTCGCTTAAAATGCAGACTGAACTCGACTCGGTTTACGGTCATGCTAAAAAAATATATAAGCCTATTAAACGAGGCTGAATGCATCAGCAAACCGCACTACAAAACTATTTCTCATTACAGTGACTCGTTGCTGATTCGTGTAAAGTATTAGACTGTTGTGCCATTCTATCTTAAAACGTAGGATACTGTTTAAACTAACTTTCCATTACTGAGCTACCAACGGCTACACTCAATGCTTGAGGGAAAGACTCATATTGACGCTTGCCTGTGATGATATTACAAGTCCTAAAATGATTCGTCCAAGCTGCACAAACAAACTTTATTGTAAATTAATTCATTTTTTGAAATTCTCCCATTAATATAAACCACAATTTTGATTATTTGCTGTTTTACATTGACTTATCGAAAAATAGATAGGCTAGATTTTTATTTTTTTTTTAAGTGAAAAAATTAGGGTGGGCCTGGGGAAAAGTGGGCGGGCCTAGGACCGTCAGGCCCACCCATAACGCCGTGCCTGGTTGCAAGGTTAGTTTTATTTCTAAAATTATTCTATCAACACGGACACGTATATCAATAGTCTGACGTTTTAATTGACTTGTCTCGGGTGTGCGGTGGAGTGAGTAAGACTGTTGTTTATGTCAGACTGATGTTACCGTAGAAATGCGTTAGCTAAGAACCAGCGTTAGCAAAGGGGGACGCTGCAACTGAAGGAAGGGGTTAAACGCGATAAAAACGGTCTCCACCGACCTATATCACCTCGGTAAAGTTGGAAATGAGGTCCTACATGTATGTCCAAAATTCCGAACTATTCCTTTAAGGACATCAATTTTCTTTGTGAATGAATAATGTATTGTAAGTAAATAAAGGTTTTCCTTAAAATACAGGGTATTGGAACGCCTATGTTAAATTCCCATAGGGCAGGCAGATTTTTACTTTTAAAGGTCAGTTATTTAATGGATTCCTCTATGCACCTTGATAAAGTCCCCTTGGCCTTTGGAATTAAAACATCATCACATACCCTTCATCATTATCTGAAGGGTATGTGATGTTGTTAGCTAATTAGCTGGTTTCATTCTCATTGAGCTCAATGCAATTCAAACCAGCTAATTACCTAACAGCTAATAACTGAAATAAAACCATGGCAATCTCTTGGTATGATGAAGGGTATGTGATGACATGTTGTGATTGTATGTGATGACATGTTATTTTAATTTGATACTAATAATAATAATAATAATACATTTTATTTGTATTGCACTTTATATTATGGACAATCTCAAAGTGCTACAAAATTATAATGCAAATGGATAACAGATAAAGACAGATAAAAAAATAATGCAATTTAGAATAGATTATATACATACATACACACACACACACACACTCACACATACGTGTATAAAATATACACACACACACACACATACAACACACACACACACACACACATCAACAAAATACATTTAACAGAAAGCTTTTTTAAAAAGATATGTTTTCAACGTTTTTTTAAAAGTGTTCAATGTCTGTGGGGCCCTCAGGTCGTCAGGGAGGGCATTCCATAGCCTGGGAGCAGCAGCAGAGAAAGCTCTGTCACCCATCCTGTGGAGCTTGGTTCTGGGGATTTGGAGGGTGTTAATGATTGTTGACCGCAGGGGGCGTGAGGAGGTCTGGGGGGTGAGGAGTTCCTGTAGGTAGAGGGGAGCATGTCCATATATGCACTGGTGGGTGAGGAGTGTGATCTTATACTCTATTCTGAAATTAACCGGGAGCCAGTGGAGACTTTTCAGAAATACTACAGTATAATGATGTATCATTTATTATTAGGATCCAAACAGTTTTTTCAGAAATTATTTCAACGGTTTTATTATTGTAAAACAGCATTAAAACACGACCAACAGCTAGTTTACCAGAGTTCGTGGAACATACAGGCCTATCTACTGTAGAATGCCTCAGCGGAACAGAACATGTACTGTAAATAAAGACAATGACCATTAAAAATAAAGAAAAGGAAAAAGAAACATTTTTATTAAAATGTCATAAAGCAATACATTCATTATTTCACACAATAAGGTATTATCTTTAAAGCTGCCGTCTGCAAAATGTTTTGAGTCATATTAGCTTGAACAAAAGATTCTAGAACAGACCAAGATGGATCAGTTGCGTCAAAAGAATTAAGTACGCTACGAGTTCGACAGGGCACCATTGTGGTAAGCTCAGCGCAACATTTCAGTTCCAATCATATAAACCCACCTAAACAGCTGTTTTTGCCGTTGCCAGCTGTTTTTTGTTTTGTTTTTTTTAACTCGGTTATGATCTGGCCGTGTGAAAGGCACCATTTATTAATTTTAAACTTTCCACTGAATAAGGAGGTATAGGCCTTTATTTAGTCAGATAATAGTTATTGTGCTGGTAAATAGATCACATAAATTCCTGGTGGATAGGCTACTGTTAAGCTAGCTAGCAGGCAAACTAACTTAGTTATGTTATATTATCATCATTTTTCTTTATTTATACCTATAGGCATTGAGCTCAATGCAATTCAAACCAGCTAATTAGCTAACAGCTAATAACTGACATTAAGCATGCCAACTATGGTTAAGGTATAGTGTTGATGTGGGGTTATTTTAATTCCAAAGGCCAAGGGGATTTTATCAGGGTGCATAGTGTCCTGGATCCATGAAATAACTGGCCTTTAAAAATAAAAATAAAAATCCTCTATCTATGGGAATTTAACATGGGCGTTCCAATACTTATGACCCCCTATACTTTAAGGAAAACATTTATTTATTTACAATACATTATTCATTAACAAAGAAAATTGATGTCATTTAAGGTTGAATATTTCCTCCATTGTTTCATTTAAGGCATTAAGATCAATTTCCAAAAGATGATTTTATATTTAACTTTAAGCATGTGTTCCAATACTTTTGGAGGTCACTGTCTGTTGGGGATGTCACACATGAAACAATGCTGCAGAAACACGAAAAAATGACTTTGATATGAGTAGGCTATCGTATAGTGTGTAGACACCTAGAGCAAGCTGCTGGCGAGGTTTGGCGCTGTTTTGAGCAACGTTAGTGGTTTAAAAATGCGATTTTGAAAGCGTGGCTGTAAGCCCTATGCTAACCCACTGTTTGCGATTTTGGGCTGTAGCTCTTGCCTGTGCTAGCTCTGTACTGCGTGATCAACGAAAAATACTTCTTCCACGGCTTCGATGATGTATGTTCATTCAGAAAAACACATTTTTTATTTTATTTTCGCCGGACTTACACTTTAAGCAATCACGTTAGGGGGGAGGAATCGCTACCTGTCAATCACAGCTTGTGCACACGCTGCTATCGAGCGAGCTACTCTGCTCACATGCACAACCTCGTCTCCAGAGGTTGGGGGAGGGACCTGAAAGTTGTATAAGTTTGAATTTTCCGACTTTAGACTCAGAATTTTGAAGACTTGCAGATGGCACCTTTAATCTTAATTAATTTATTTAAAATATTATTCATCTTTAATATTAAACCTTCAAAATAGTGCACCATGGTGAAAAATAAACCCTAAACAATATGTTCTTAATGTTAACATCAATTTGAAATCACTTCATGAAGTGCACAAAAAGTAGCTTAAAAACAATCTCAGGCAATAACTGGCAGAAAAACTACATCTCAATAACTCCATTACAATCCAGCATTTCTAAGCTGTAAATTAAGTCAGCTAAACTATGAATATTCTCATATGTCAGGCTTGTCATCTTTAAGCCCATTTGATATTGTTTATTGTAACAACTGCTGATTGCCTACATTCAGTGGTCTGGAGATTTATTTTTAATTTTCTTTTTTTCTTTAACCTTTAACAAAAAACAACACACATTAAATTGCCCATAATAGTTTATTTTTTCTGTTTAAATATTCAATGTTTTGAAAATGATATAATTGATAAATTAGGTCAGTTACAGTGGAGAGAGAGAACAACAACAGTTGTCAGAATGAAGCCTTCTGGAACAGTCCTTAAAATGATCCTTCAATGGAATAAAGAACTCTGTATTATTTAGGTAGCAAAGTATAGACTTTAAAGTATTCTGTATTCTTACATTATTCTTTAAAGTTATTCAGTGTACAGCTGAATGATAGTAACTTCTTACTTTTTCATGAAAAGAAAAGTGCTTCCCACAACAGGCCCAGTCCGTGGTACTTGTGACACAGGCATACTAGCTAGGTGTGCAGCCAAGAGCAAAGCTGAAACAGTGGCAATCAACCAGCCTGGTCATTCATGGGAGAGTCCGTAATGGGAGCAGGCCTTTAAAAAGAAGATATTTACAATGAGTAGCTCTTATGTATGATACATAGTGCTTAGTGTCATCTTTTGTCCAACCTTTAATCCAAATATCATTATAATCTTGTTAATTCACTTCCATTTTCTTTTTGAAACACTTGCTAGATGAACCCACCAGATATTAGATGGTATTTGCTGCCTGCTCCATCTACCGCACGCCTTTTTCATGCAACGATTATCGACTTACCAAGTGAGACTCAAAGTCTCAACCAACCAACTCTGTTTGTCTCCACAATTTTACAGGAATACTGTTTAGATAGACATGTTCTGCTTCTGGACCAATACACGTCTTGCAGTTCCCGTGGAGATGGTATTTCCCGTGGCTTTCCTTGTCCAGATGTTCTGTGGCTTTAAGGGGTGCTGCTCCTTAAGCAACCTCCTTCCCTGTCACTCAATGATTTTGTATGAAGAGATGTTAGATAACACATACATTACGGTACACACATGGTAAAAGGATAAAGAAAATGTTTTTCATTGGTGAAATGTGTAACATTTTGATTCACTATCGGTTAGACTGTCTTACAGTTTCCTCCTCTCACTCCTTGCTGTAACGTAACCCTAGTCGGCTGAGAGCCACTTGTGCTGGAGGATTTCCTCCAGGACTGGCCGTTTGGATGGGTCTTTCTTCAAGCACCAGTGAATAAGATTACGGCATTCTGTGTGTAAGTTATATTGGACAGGAGGGCACAACAAAGTCATGTTAATTCAACTGGGCTTCTTTCTGCAGCTCAGCTTTTGGGAGGTGTTGATCTGAATATCTATGGACAGGTATGATTACACTCTGGAATGCTTAAACGCTCTTGCGTTGGCTCACCCCTGGATAGACCCCTCTTGCAACGCAGTCGTCTGGTGACGATCTCCACATCGTCCACAAATGGCAGCTCACCACAGAGGAGGACGTAGAGCAGCACCCCCAGGGACCAGACGGTGGCCGGACGGCCCTGGTAGCTGTTATGCAGCCACCACTCGGGTGGGCTAAACGCCTCCGTGCCTACAGTATAAACAAGAGGTCATTTGGGGTCATTTGAGACTCTCGATTTCAAACGTCAATCAGAAAATTCTCCAATTCAGACGGACAAATGCAAAATTTGTTCGCCATACCAGCAAAGGCGTTGTAGGGTCCCTCTTTCAACAAGTCCCCACAGCCAAAGTCAATAAGCTTGACCGTCACATCATCGGTGTTGACCAGGATGTTTTCTTGCTTTACGTCACGGTGTAAAACGCTGCGGTCACGGCAGTGTTTCAAAGCAAGGACCACCTGGCGGATGATGTGCTTCCCCTGGCTTTCAGTGAGCTGACCTCCTAAAGTCTCGCAGTATTCATACAAATCCATGCAGGGCATCGGGCGCTCCAGGATGAGGATGAACATGATGGGCAATGAAAACCATTCCACGAGCTTGAGGATGTTGGGGCACTCTGGTGGCCTGGACACTATGGTCATAAGGGCCACCTCCAGAGGGAGCTGCTCACCGGTGTCAGGCTTAGAAAGAGTTGGAGGAAATAAAGAAAGTTAGAATAAAATGTTTACGTTAGTTGAAATTAAGATTCAATTAAGAAATCAAGGCAGTTGGGATATGGATAAAAGAGGTGACATGGGTTACTTTATTTCTCATATGCCATAAGAGTGTGTGATTTTTTAAGTGGTTTGGATGGTTTAGCTTTAACAAGATGGATAAAACTGTAAAATGATCACTTACCACAGTTATATAACCCCCTGTATTTTCTTTGGGGATGATCTTAATGGCAACCTACAGGGAGTAGGAAAAGTATTCAACTTTTGACTGATTAAGAATTACTATTAAAGACCAGGCAGTTAACAAATTGAAACTAGAGCACAAATGGGGAAGTATAGAGGTGAAGCATCTGACCTGTAATCCATCAGAATTTCTAGTTCCTTCAAAAACACATCCACACCCTCCTTTACCAAGCAGGTCTCCCATTGTGTACTTGCTGATAAAGGATGCTGCAAGCAAAAATGAGCACGATACAGAACTGAGTCAAAGTGTAATTCCAAGAGATGAGGGATGAATGCTGAGTTGTGTTCCTACAGTGATTTCAGGAAACAATGAATAAAAGGTAATTTGCTAACCTTCATCGTTGGGTGACTCGTTAGTCCTCCTCAGCCTCTTTCTAGTGCGAGGCTCAGCATGTGTCCTTTTTAACACTGATGGGTCCACCGCACCGAGGTTCTCACTAGAGGTCTCCTGGGCAGACCCCACATTGCTGTAGTTCCTCTTTCTCTTGCTTTTGTCAGAGGGGACTACAGCCGGTGGTGGTGGTGGGGGCGGGGGCATGTTTCCCTGGGTTTGCTGCTGCCTGCACTTTCGGTCTGGCCTCATGGGTCCATGCTGAGTGGACTGAGTGGTGGAGGGTGCAGCAGAAGGCTCCGTGGAGCTGCCTGAGGTGGAAGGAAGGACATCTGTCCTATTGGGGCCTCTTCCCACCTGGCTTTTAACTGAAAACAACAAGTGTGGCTGAGAATGGCAGCATTTCAGAATTTCCTAAATTGTTAGTTTTAGTTTAAGATATTTCTTCATCACAGCTGAGATTACAGACTATTTCAATCAGATTCTTTGGAAAACATCTTTAGCCTACAATTAGAATTAACAATACATAAAGCTTTAATCTGACATTAACTTGCACAATAATTTGACCTTACCTCTAGATCTACGCTTAGACGGCATTATTAATCATGCCTATTTGGCTATTTGACATGAACGAAAACAAAAACAACACGTAGACCTATGTGTAGCAAAGTTATAAATGCTTGATATTTATAATAGCCTACGGCCAACGTTATGATTCCTGACGTCATTTCGCGCCGATATGTTACGTCATAATGCATAAGTAGACGGTCAGCCCGGGCATCTTCTCTTGAGAGTTCTAATGAAAGAGCCGGGAGCTCTAGTTGGCTTCTATCTCAACCCAAGCTGCTAGAAAGGCTGAAATTAAACTACCTAAAAGCGATTTCACTTCAACCACACAAACACCCACACATTAGATACAGTTATTGGGGTCTGTTATTTTCTCAAGCTTATCCTCAGTTTCACAGGGAGCATTTGGTGATTTTATGATTAAAATATAGGCCTATGTTCAGTGAAATGGGCTGCATGACAGATTTCGCAAGTGTAGCTCCGATTTTATTCACAACGGGCATGCACACAACATACTTTTATTGTTTGTTGTTGATTGTCCTCGTAAACGACTGTGTAATTTATTTAGCCTCAGTAAGCTCAGCTTTTGGTGGCTTTGCTTGAGTACAGTTCAGCATCTGCGATAGCTTTGACTGCTGTGAGGTCGACTTTGAAGCCGTCGGATGCGTGTCGGATACTGCCAGCGGTGCACTAATCTACGTTCTAGAACTGCAGGCACCGGCGCGCACATGCGATCAAAAGCCTGTCCGGTGCGACTGACATTTACCGTTGGTCTCAAGACTAAAATTTCATTGGTCTTTGCGTGCTTACCGTAGGCTAACATTACTTGTTTTCCCAATTGCAATGTAGCCTACAGCAGCGGAGGCGAAGCATACTTTTCTGTCAGTAAGTGGGTACGAGTCCAGACCTCTATGGTCCAGACAAGCTATTTCGCCAAAACCCCTGCTAGCAGCTACATGGCTAACAACAGGGGAGAATGGGCTCTGCTAACAATCAATGCTGGACTTGGTGATTTTACCAAATACTGTTTGAAACGTTTAACCTTCACAATATTGCAACAGTAAAATAAAGAAGTTAAAATGAGAATAAACTTCTCAAGACTCCACCTTACCTTTTGTAGCCTACAAGTCCATATGTGCCTTGAAAACTTTGTGCTGTGATGTGAGAAAATCTCCCCCTCTGAGTAGGCTATAACTAACAGCTCATCCAGACCAGACAGAGGGGATTGGTCAAGAATTTGACACGCACGTTATGTCAACATGTGCAGTTTACAGTCTTTTACACCATAGATATATTATATATGCAAAACAATTCTTAAATATACATTCAACTCTTTAAACCTTCAGGGGGTTAAAGGAGCATGTCAACAGTTTCACCATAAGGAAATAGGCCATGGGTAGCCTATCTCCAATTTGGACAATTCCCTATTTTTAAAATGTAGGTGCACAGAACCACACTGTAGACAGATAGTATTTAATTTAATATAAACCTGATCAAATTGACAAAATGTAAGTTAACAGATAACACAATAATAATGATGAGAGACTATGAGATTCATGCTTTTAAACAAGGAACAGTGGTGAAGCATAAGTAGTGAGCAAAGATCATAGAGCGCTAACCTTTGGTATAGGGCCTAGTGAGCAAAGCACTCAATTCAATAACCTTTATTGGCATGAATGGCAAAACCTTCAAAAAGTCCACAAATGATCATGACATCAACAATTACCTATAAGAAGGCAGACATAAAGATCCTGGATACTTCCCATTGCTTTCTCCTGGTTCTCGCCCCTGGCTGGCAGGGGGCATAGGACTTCGGCCACAAATAATATCCTTTTTGTTCTTTTTCCCCAGTAGTAGGATGGGTAGTACCCCAGAGCTTTCAATTTGTGGAGCTGTACAGTAAATGAAAACACATCATTAATTCTGCAAAATAATAGTCATCATTTACTTTGTTGACACAGACTTCATAAGAGAGAGAGAGCAGAAGTTTCAGTTCGCTTCATTTCACTTATATAAAAGTAGACACGCATGAAAGTTCAGAAATTGTGATCAAGCAGAGAAAATGGAACATCTAGAAGAGATTGATTTCCACTAAGGTGGTCACCCTGTATTGATTTCAATTGATTACACTTACTGTCAAATGTGCAGTGTTGAACACCTTGGCTGTGTTCCGCCGTTTTAACATGTTTGCAGCCCACTCCGATGTTATTTTTGCCTTGGCCCTCTCTAGCGCCATTTTCTTGGGACGAGCTGCCCGACAAACTGCCTTTTTTGGTGGCCACGTATATAGCACCTCCTTGCAACCAACACATGTTTTTTGTGTGGACATGTTGTACCTAAATAAAAGACATCTAATGCAAAAATGGTCAAAAGGCAAAATTATGAAACGTGAATAATGACAGACATCATCAGAGAGAGAGAGAGAGAGAGAGAGAGAGAGAGAGACATTTCAGCTCTCTCCAAGGAAAAGATAACAATTAGATATATTTACTGTATTATAATAATTATTATTATTGCCTCATATCATACCAAATGCTGCGCAGCCTGGTTGGTGTGATCCAACGGGGCACTTCAGGACCCCGGCCAGCGACCTTGCCCAAACTTGCTATCTCCTCCTACTGCTATCTACTGTAATAGTAGCAAGCACATTGTTATGATTGACCCTCTGTGTATTTGCAAAACAGTGATCAAATTGTTGTCTACCGCATTAGGTCATCTGGCTGACGCTTCGGATTCTACTGTGCCTTTTGCCTGATTCAGTCAATACACTCCGCAGCTGTATGCAGAAGCGATATTTTATCTCACGGTCTTCAAACAGGTAAGTAAATGTTATTGAATAAAATGTTTACATTCGTATGACATCTAAACGCTTATGTAGAAATGGTAAGTGTCTGGTGGATTATAGTGCTACCATTGTATAATAACATTTGCAAAACTATAACATTTAACACTTTAAGCTAACAACATTTCTCAGCTAGCTTTCAGCATCACCGTGTGGATAGGTATGCAGGCAGGCATGGTCTTAGGGGTGCACCGATCCGATAATTGGGTTCGATATCAGTGGATCTGGTGGATTATAGTGCTACCATTGTATAATATCATTTGCAAAACTATTTAGAACATTTAACACTTTAAAAGACTGACGCGCAACCAGCCATTTAGCGCCGGCTCCCTGCTGGTTAGTGTGTGCTTCACCTCACTGTATGCTGAGTGTCACAAATTCATAGATGAGATAAATACAGAGACCAAATTTCCCTCATGGGATCAAAAGAGTACCGTAATTTCCCGACTATTAGCCGTGGCATATATATTGATTTTGCAAAATTTCTTCAGCTATGAGGTTATAGGGGGGCAGTTAATATGGTATTAATATGGTTTTGTTTCTTTTCACTTGCATAAAACACTGTCCTGCGGCTTATACACAATGCGGCTTATATGCAGGAAATTACTGTATAGGCCTATACTTATATTACTTTGCCACTAAATGTCTTCTGGTGTATAGTTATTACGTCATTGTCTAGTGTGCCTGGCTTTATATATTTCTGGTTTACTATTACCATTTGTAGATTAATTACGGTCTTCATGCGTTTTGTAGCATATATATTTGAATTGTAAGTTTAAATATATTATTCCCCTGCGCATCTAGTTGATGGGCCTACTTCAAGACAAAAGAGCCCCTAAACTACATGGAGCCTCAAAGCCCTATCTCATCCCTATGACATCCTTCCTTGTACTTCTAAAGCACCTAACACTGATTTGGGAAAGATTGTTGAAAGATTTTAGTCTTTTAACTATTGCCCCTCATTCAAGCTTTACTCAAAAGACTATTAAGTTAAACAAAAGGTTTTCTTAACAGCACAATCTGCTAATATACCATGTTCACCCAGATCCAAACTTTAGAGGTGTCACTTCAAGGTACCATGCAAAGCATTCAGGCAATTTGTTTTACAGAATTACCAGAATTACCACCAGGGACTATTGATGATGAGCAAATTCCATTGTGGCACAAACACACAGAAACATTTGCGCTTGCACACACACACACACGTACACGCACATATACATGTGTGTTTATGATTTATGTCTCGTTTGGTTTTGTGTAGAGAAGTTTCTCTTTCTATGAGAGATGTGGAAGTGTGTTCATTTGTGAAGAGGAAGTAGGAAACATGCCTCATATATTCAGTGTTGTTTGTGTGATTGTGTTGTTTGTGTCCGATCCTCCTCTGAAGATGAAGCTCTACCTCTGTCTTCTTTACACAGCTCTGCAGGTCACTGTTGGTGAGTTCTAATATATCATACTGAGAGCATGTGTATGTGTGTGTGTGTGTGTGTGTGTGTGTATGTAGGCTAATGGATCGAAAGTATGTTTTTAAATATTTGGATCATCTAGCCATCTGTGTTACATGATAAATCGTGTGGGTTATGAACTTCGTCATAATTGCTGTAATAATGTTTGCACTGTCAATTCCATGGGTGCACACTGTACTGGTCTATCTCTGTTCTCCTTTTATTGCGTCTATCTGTATTCTCCCTTCATTCTAGCTGTCCATCAACAGATGACAATTGGTCCATGTAAATAAAAGTTATTTATTGACGAATAAACGTATCATTAAAACTGAAAAAATGTCCCAATATCAAATAAACAAATGAATGGAGGGTGGATGGGAAGGTGTGCGAACTGGGCAGCAGCACTTCCATGAAGCAATTTTAATTTTACACAATGTTAAAAGCAGCATGAAGTGCCTTGTTTGTAAAGAACAGTGTCCATAAATATTTCACAAACACAAACGTTTTTAACTTACTTTCCATAGACAGTAAAGAAGTAATGTGAGGGATTAGGCTACAATTATTCAAGTATGCCATTGTATTATCCACTCTCTCTCAAGGTGGCTTGGGTGATGCGTAAACTATGATTGTATCTTCTGCATAACATTGACAGCCTGCATCTGGATAACTTGGTTCATCATTTATAGATAAACTAGTAAGAAGTGGTGCAGTGATCATAGGGGATACCTATTGTGTTGGGCAAGATGATGACTTTTCTTGGTCCACTTTTGAAAAGAAATATGTTTCATGAGAACTTTCAAATCACTAATTTTATGCTCCATAATATGTGTTTGTGTATGTTGTTTCTGCAGGTTGTATAATATCTGAACCAAAAAATGAGACCATCACCAGATCCCCAGGAGAGTCTGTTCTCCTGTCCTGCTCCTGTACTGACCTGCAGACCACACCTGATGAGATTCAGTGGACTGGTCCTGGTGAAAACAAGAAAGAGTTTTATAAGTTGACTGGAGATCTGAACCCAGAAGAAAGGAAGCGTTACAGTGGTAGAGTCCAGACATTCAGTGACGGTTCTCCAGGAAATGCATCCCTGCTTCTGTCTGAGCTGACTGAAGAGGACCAGGGGGAATACATGTGTGTGATTGAAAGCAATGGAGGTGGAACATTCCGAACAATCACACTCATTGTTAAAGGTAAATCAATTTAGTTTTTAAAAGTGCTTTAAGCGATGCCACCTTTTATAATGTCACTTACGGCAATTATCACCTGCACCATCTGCTGTCTGTGCCCTGAATGCACTGGAAAAAACACAGTCTCAGTGGACAGCCCAACAAAAACAACGTGGGCCAACCTGGGCCATAAAAGCATAACAAACTGTTCAAGGAAATCACCAACTGTGCATTTATGAGAGTTTCAATTGCACAGGAGGGAGTGGGACGGTGTAACAACCTAGTTCTCTATTTTGTTTGAACGTCAACAGAAGTGACATTATACCCAGCATCGCTTAGAGCGCCTTTGCATTTGTTGAGTTTTGCCTAATTATCATGACAAATTACAATATAAAGTGTCACTGACTGAGGTCTTCTCGTGAATATAGCAGTAGCTGGAAAAAGCATTGGAGAAGGCTGTATATATGAGCCTAAAAATGAGACCATCACCAGATCCCCAGGGTACTCTGTTCTCCTGTCCTGCTCCTGTACTGACCTGCAGACCACACCTGATGAGATTCGGTGGATGGCTGATAATACAACAAGGTATCATATGTTGGCTGGAGATCTGGACCCAGAAGAAAAGAAGCGTTACAGTGGTAGTGTCCAGACATTCAGTGACAGTTTTGGAAGTGTATTTCTGTTTCTGTCTGACCTGACTGAAGAGGACCAGGGAGAGTACACATGTGTGATTGAAAGCAATAAACATATGAGAATCAGAACAATCACACTCATTGTTGAAGGTCATCCCAACACCAGGGAACTTCTCAGCAGGCATGTTATCGTGCGCTTGGCTCTTTCTGTGCTGTTTGTGTTGGTGGGAGCATCTGCAGTCATCTATTCTTCATTAGGAGGTAAACAAACATAAGACACACATATTACTCACACACACACACACACACACACGCAATAGGGCGCAAGGTGATGTTGATGGTTTTGATTTTGCTACTACGCTGTGATACTAATATTCTGACTACTATCCACAGCAAAGAAAATGATCAAAAACCAAGAGGGGGCCAAAGTATGAAAACAAAGAAGACAATAGGTTAGTTACAGTATGATGTGGTTGCATTTCTGTTACAGTAATACAACAATATTTAGTTTTATAATTAGAGATGATGGAGGAAATGGCATGCAGTCACAATCGACATTAAGAGAAACTTTATTTTATTTTTTTAACATAAGCCCACTGACGGAAAGGTATGCTTCAGAGTCAGGCCATGTAATGAAGTGAAATTTGCAAATCTGTAATAATCAAAGATCAATAATATAGAGGCCTTAATTAGTGTGTGTTTGCATGATACATTGGAAACAAAAGTGATGGAACCAGAGTACCGAACCAGGCAAAATCAAATGTTTTAGCACTTGGTGTTTCTTAAAGAGACCCTATGCAACTTTCTGCAGGAGGCGATCGCTCTTTGTTTACATCTGGAAGTGTGAGACGAAGAACCACGTTTGCAATTTATATATTTAAATATAGCCTATACATGTATAAATATACACGCTAAAGCTGGCGGGGAAGCTCTGCAGAGAAAATGCAAGCATAAAACGAGCGAAAACGAACAACGAAACCGAAAGCAGAGATGAAATCGCCAATCCTGCATAGTTCCTCTTTAACTTTGGTGTGAAACCCAACCAGTCTCTATTCTTGAGGGTGAGTGTGGAGAGATTTATCCACAAGTTGACTCAAATTTACCACGCAGACGATGGAAACAGTGAATGAGGAAGTTAAGCCAAGATCACACTGAGTTGTCATTTGTCGTGTCACAATTATTTTGTTTTTTTTACAGTTTTCCACAAACTCACTAAACTCCATTCTCTGAAGCAAATATAACACATTTCAGTGCAACACATCTTTGAGTCTGAACATATCTCTTGTATTGACAATTTTCACACATGAAACACAATCTGTAGCTCTCGTAGACTCAAAACTCGGATCAGTGAGGGCCTCAGAGTACATTAGGCTAGACGGCAATGTACTTCTCATTTACAGTACTGATATGTCTGTCTTTTCTGGTGTAGTTTTTCACTTCCACCATCCACTCTTTTCTCATAACGGTACTCACAAACCCCCATTTTCAATACTCTATGTTCACTGGATTTACAGTAAATGTTGAAAATGAAATCTTTTTGTGTTGATTTATTTTTTTTTTTAGATGCAAAATGCAACTACTGTATTGTGAACAATGCCAATGTCTCTTGGAGCTTATGAGCTGCCCTGAACACTATTACATCTAATAGCATTTTCATTTTCACTGCTTTGTGAGAATCTGAATAATAATAATAATAATACATTTTTTATAGCGCTTTTCAGGGTACCCTAAGACGCTTTACAAAGACAAAGAACAAGAAGGATACAAAAGGACAATACAGTACATACAATATAGACATGTCAAACAAATACGCAAAAATAACAATACAAAGAGTAGATGGGGGGGGGGGGGGGGGGTGTATCATATGTTCATGAATACACACACACACACCCTGTTGAGTTTGGTTTTCCAGTTATTTTTTGTATGTTCATTTAGTTCATTTTCAGTGGCCAATAGTGTTTTCACGGATGTTATTTAATGTTTACTTCTATAAATTGTTGTTAGACACTAAAAGACATACTTTGAAACAGATTGTTCTCAAGAATGTTTAATAAAAAAATTGGTGGTGAACAAAACTTTTTTTAGCTAATTAAAGGGCAGTTAAAACAGACACAGCTGGAGGCGAACACAGCCGGAGGGTTAAACAGAAATCAAACATGTTACATGAATATAACATGAATATCTATATTTGCCTGATATTAGTAATGTGGGTATATGTTAAATGTTGGGTTTTTTTTTGTTGTTGTTGTTTTTCAAGGCTGTATAATACCTTGAACATCGACGAATGACACCATCACCAGACCAGCAGGTGGCGATGTGCTCCTGCCCTGTTCCTGTACAGACATACAAGCCAAACCTGAGGAATTTCTGTGGAGTTAAGCCAAAGATAACTGTTATTTACCATTCTGTGCCCGTGCCGAATATTCGATTTTTGGGGGCTGGATGACCTCACACACACAACAAAAACTATTTTTTAGAGTATATTACTAGCCTACCATCAATGGGACACACCATAGTTCTATAAAATACAATACTTCTGTCAAAATTTGTCAAAATTGCATTTCTTTCATATAAAAATTGAGTGAGTTAGACCTGGCTCCAGGCCTAAATTGTGTTTCAAGGTGACCTAGAGGACCCAAAGGTGGGAACCTCCAGAGATGTTACCGGCTGAAAGAAAAAACAACATTCAAGCCTCTAACTCTTTGCCAGTACTTCAGCCAGGAATACTCAGAGTCATAACTGAAGTTAACAAAGATTTTAATCGGGATAGAAATTAGCAACAATGAGAGTTTTTGGCGTAGGCCCCGTCCTAGGTCCAGGTCACTGAGCGTGCAGACCCTGGCAAATCCTGCCGGAACGAGAGGCAGGGGCAAAGCCTACCCCCTGGACAGCTGGACGAGGAATCACCTGATGGTGATTAGGGAGGGAGGGTGGGTCTGAAAAGCGGATGCGCTCAAACTCCGAATATTAGAGTCTTTGGGTGCGTAAAAACAAAGACTAGTATAAAGCAAAATAAACGCACTCTCGAATAAATCTTATTATTTTATTGACTTGAAAGCATGAACCAAGACGGACGCGTTTCGGCTAACAGCCGTCCTCTGCGTCTTGGGGAGGATAGGGCAGGTGTAACTAATAACAGGTACAGATAGGTTACGTCACCAAATTGCCAATTAGGCGCACAAGTCATAGCAAACATGAATATTCTGAATTTTATCAATAATGTGCCTAAATAGGACAATATGCAAGTCAACAATTATACAAAATAGAAAAAAAAATAAAATAAAAAAATAGCAAAATATATTACAAAACATGAAATAACAAACTCAGAGGAAGCACTGTAGGGCCAGTTCTTCATTAAGGCCACCAGGTTGGACTGTCTGCAGTTCATGAATCCAAAAGGCCTCTCTCTGAAGCAGGAGATGCCCCCTATCTCCACCCCTCCTAGGCTTATGTACAAGTTCAATGCCCTGAAATTTCAGCATACAAATATCATGATTATTGTTATTAAAATGTCTTGCCACTGGGGATTTTTCATCTTTATTTCGTATGTTACTTTTGTGTTCAGTGACACGTGTACAAAGTTTTCTGGTGGTTTTCCCTACATAACAGAAGCCGCACGGGCACTTCAACAGGTAAACGACAAAGGACGTCCGACAGGATATTCTCCCTCTCACGGAGAATTTCCTGCCGGTGCGTGGATGTACAAATGTGTCTCCTTTTATCATTGCATTGCAATTGACACAGTTACGGCAGGGAAAATTGCCAGGGGGGAGATTAGAGAGCCAATTGGAGGATGCATGTGCACGTCAGCTTTGACCAATGCATCTCTCAAATTTCGGGACCTTTTATAGGCGAAACGAGGAGTATTATTGAAGGACTGGCCTATCTGTGGATCACTAGACAGAACATGCCAATGTTTTTTAACAATTGATTTGATATTGCTAGAAAACGGAGAAAAAGTATTAACGAAGACCAGCTGCGGCGCCTCCTCAGTCCTAGCTTTCTTCTCCAGAAGAGTTTTGCGCGCAGAGCTGCAGGCCTTTTGTAAACAGGAGTCTAAATTTGTTTTTGCATAACCCTTTTCAAGGAAACGATCATAAACAATTTTGGCTTGGGTTTCAAAATCCTCATCAGTGTCGCATAGGCTATTCTGCGAACACGTAAAAATTGGCTGTAAGGGAGACTTCTCTTTATGGGGGGTGGATGATAGCTACTAGAAAGTAAAAAGCTATTTCGGTCAGTGACCTTGCGAAAAACTGTCGTTTTTAGAGTCTTCCCAACTTTCTGAACTTCAACATCCAAAAATGATATTTTATCCATGCTGAATTCAAGGGAAAATTTGATAGAGCTAAGTCTTGAATTTAAATACGTATGGAGCTGAAGCAGAGGCTCAACCGTCCCACTGAAAACAAAGAATATATCGTCTATGAATCGGAACCAACATTTAATATATTGACCAAACTCATTGTCTTTATAAACAAAGTCACTTTCGAATTTCCCCATGAACAAGTTCGCATAATTGGGAGCGAAGGGAGAACCCATGGCTGTGCCCTTGATTTGATGGTAAAAGGTCTCTTCGAATCTAAAGTAATTCATTGTCAAAACTATGTGTGCCATTTCCCAAAGAGATTTAGTTGAAGGATGTTCTCTGCATGCAAGATAACTCTCTAAAGCACATAGGCCTAGATCATGGGGAATGTTGGTATATAGACTGGTCACATCCATCGTACACAACAAGTCATTCTCAGATATCACGACATTTTGCAATTTATTCAGAAAATCAGTCGTATCCTGTAAATAAGATGGTAAGGTTGAGACTAATGATTTAATATGACAGTCCACAAACTGCGAGATGGGTTCAGTTAAAGACTAGCAGCCCGCTACAATAGGGCGACCAGGAACCAAGTCTTCAAATTCTTATGTATCTTAGGCAGTGTGTAAAAAGTCGGCCGCACAGGGTGTTCTTGATGCAGAAAGTCATGTTCTTCTTTAGTGATGTCACCATTCGTTAAAGCGGTATGAAGAGCGGTATGAAGAGGGTGGGAACATCGAAAATTGGCA
The DNA here is from genome assembly GCF_963854185.1 of Sardina pilchardus. Classification (NCBI taxonomy): domain Eukaryota; kingdom Metazoa; phylum Chordata; class Actinopteri; order Clupeiformes; family Clupeidae; genus Sardina; species Sardina pilchardus. The sequence goes on from NC_085010.1 coordinate 18,985,751, forward strand.
CCTGAAGGCAACAGGGCAGGTGCCTGAGCAGAGTCATTTAATAAAGCCAATGTAGCATGCTGATTGGTCAGGGGTAATAAATGAATGACGTATATATGTATACCTGGCAGAACTACGCTGCAGCTACGCAAGCGCTACATATCTGTGACTCTTTCTGAGAATTCTACAGCTCTCAAAAGAAGTCAAACATTTGATGATGGGCAAGTATGCGGGAACAGTGCCCTCCTAAGTCGATGATGTGCAATGTCAGTCGAAAAACTTAAAATCGGGCCTGAAGTTAAAGGTACTCTAAGGCTGCATTTAGATTGCAGATCGGATAATCTCAATTCCGATTTTGTGCTCATATCGATTTTTTTGATTGCATACTGTATGTTTACATCTACTTTCGCCAGTGACCCAAATCCGATCATGTGTTTAGACATGTGCCAGACAATGTCCCGCATGCGCATGGGCTAAAAGTTTCTTGGAAAACATTATAGCCTACGGGCACTGCACCAGTTAACACAGAAAACACATTCACACATTTTATTTCAACACTGCAGCATTTTAAATGGATGTTTTGTTGTTGTTGTTGTTGTTGTTGTTGTTGTTGGGTTTTCTCAAACCACAAGCTCTGCAACCTATCCAAAATGGTTCCACAACCCACTTTTGGGTGCCGACCCTCCAGTTTTGAAACACTGGCCTAGAGCAGCTTCAAGTGTTTAAGGTGATGAGATTGAGTGGAGTTTTGTGATGACAAGAAAGGGTATTATAAATTGACTAATCTGAACCCAGAAGACAAGAAGAAGAAGTTACAGTGGTAGAGTCCAGACATTCAGTGACAGCTCTTCTGGAAATATGTCCCTGCTTCTGTCTAACGTGACTGAAGATGACCGAGGTGAATATGGTAAAGAGGTAAAACAACTATACAGTACATCTATTCAACTTTTCAATATTACATGATTATCCCTTTTGAAGTAATTTCTTAAGTTTACTTTGTATTTGTCCACCCTACACAACGTGGCACCAAGAGGACTTGCAGCATGCCTTGTTTAATTCGCTTGGGTATTTCTGTGCTGTTAGTGGGAGATGCTGCAGTCATCTTTTGTTCATGAAGAGGTAAACAACATAAGACACAAATTACACACACACACAGGGCCACTTCCCTCTATACGCACGCTACGCAAGTTGCGTAGGGCCCCGCAAGTAGGCTAAATTAAGGCCCCATCCCCTGTCTCGCCTTGAGTCAAGCTAGTGACAGACAGGTACAGCGACAGTGTTCCATAGGCTACATTCAGAAGATGAACATGAAACCCATTCATTACCATTCAGGGCATGAAAAACGGAAGAAACTTCACAAGATTGAACAGCGGGAACACAGCAGTCCTGTAAACTTGTGTTCGTTCCGTCTGATGTCTACACGCATCTCACGAGCGCGTTGGTGGCCTAGTCTAGGTCAACCAAACAGGGAAGTGAATCTCCTGATCTGAAGAATTAGATTTGCTGCCAAATTCGATTTGTGCCGCTAGAGGCGTCTAGATTTCTAATAGTAATTAGGCTATGTGCAGCTAAAAACTGAGGGTACAATAGTTTCAACAAGTAATCCATCAATTGCATCAATAATGTGAAATCAAGTCGATACTTTTTATAACATTCTGTTTAAGACTATAAGCCTACTGTGTGCAGATGAACATGCAAATGTATTCATTTTAGTGGAGGACTACAAATCTGTTTGTGCATGTAGTGTGTAGTGTGTGTGCCTGTGGATGTGTGTGTCTCCATTGACTATAGTTGCTCGAAAGGCTCTCGGTGAGCTCGTTTATTTCCTGTGTAGACAGGTGTGTTTGAATCTGCCGCTATTCTGAATAACTAGATGTGTTTATGCGTGTGTGTGTACGTTGTGCATGTATGTGAGTGTGCGCATACCTGTGTGTATGTATCTATGTGCGTGTGTGTCTGTGTGCATGTTTGAAAACACTTGAAATTTGACAATAAATTAAATAGAAATGTACATGCGTTATTGATTTCATTAACATCAGGGTACACTATTTTGAGTGACAATAAGATTCGGACCTTTGCTGGGATGAAATTTTAGCAACTGGACCTCTTTGCATTTTAATTGAATACCTTGTATTCACAGAAAACTTTTTTCGGGCAACCTGAAAGGCAGGAAGAGAAAGAAAAACATAAAAATTACACAGAAAACACAGAAAATTGTGATCGGGGTGTGAGTAGTAAAAAGCTAGTATGAGAAACAGTCCTGGGAGGAACATTTGAATACCAGTACATAATCAAGATATGAACAAAAGGAAACGTGGACTTGTGGATTGGGGTAACTGTCATTTTTGTGTAGATTAAGAAAAAAAAAAAAAAAAACATTTGTCACCCCCTATGCAGGTGATGAAACTGAAGATGGAAACACTAAACAGGAACTTGGTAGATTTCTGCCCAACTAATGTAGAGTATGCAGCAGCCGAGAGCAGCAGTATCACTCCTTATATCGCTTCAGAGAAAAGAAGTGTTCGCCAACAGAGGAGTCAATGCAAAAGTGAAGAACCAACCAACAGTGGAAAAGATCCCGAAGTGTGGCTCTTTGTGAGGAGGAACATGCCATAGTCAGTGATGTTTGTGTGATTGTGTCGTTTGTGTCAGAACCTTCTCTGAAGATGAAGCTCTGCCTCTGTCTGCTTTACACAGCTCTGCAGGTCACTGTTGGTGAGTTCTAACATTTCATGTCATACTGAGAGTGTGTAGGTGTGTATGTGTCTAATAGGTGCAAAGTATGTTTTAATACAGTAGATTGGGATCATGTACGTGTAGCCTATAGCGTGTGTGTTACATGATCTTCAATTGAGTGGGTTATAAGCCTCTTCATAAAAAGCTTAATTATTTTCTTCTTGTATTTTGACATAAAGTCTGAGGAAAAGTTATTTATTGATGAGTAAAACTGGGTTTATCTGAAGTTGCCTATTATAATCACGCATGCTGCTCCACTTATATGGACATAGCAGCATATGAATGTTCAAAAACAGAACTGTCTACAAATAGTACAGGACATCTCAAACCTTCATCATTTGCTCATCTTTATTTGGGAAATGTTAAACAGTTAAGTATGTCATCAATGTTTATCTTTATGTGCAATTTATGTGAAATGTACAATGCAGATTAAATACGTTAGCAGTTTCATGCAGCTTAAAGAAATGAGCACTCTTTGCACCCAGGTGTCAATAGCCAACAATGTTACCCAGAGGGCATACACCCAGGTGTACATGGTAGACACAAGCACCCTTGGTAGCAAAGCTACAGTATTTACTCTCAGGGAGTAATATTATATTTTAGAATATATTACAATATGCAATAGTATATTTTAGAAATAGCATCAGAGACAAAAGTAAAAATCTGCCCACCGGAGAGCTCCCAATATGGTTCCTGTTTTATTTTTTCAGTTACGTTTCAGATCCTTACTAACCTGACTTTCGCCAGATCCTGTAGTTCGCTGTCTGCTTCACACAAGGATCTGGGACTTCTCGATGGGAGATGTATTTCTGAAGGCGGGTCCTTGTAAAACATCCTCGCATGTGATTCGATAAACCACTTGCCTGTTATCTTGAATGACGTGCTAGGCTTCTTCAAGCTCTTGCCAAACCCGGTCGGAAGAAGAGTAAAAACATCCTTGCCACCAATAAATGTCTTCAAAACTATTCTCTGTTAATCTTTTAAAGAATGAATACTCGATAGATTCGACAAAACGGTTGAAATAGCAGAATCAATGTCAGCACAAGACTCCTCGCTGCGTGCCGCCATTGTTATTTGAATCAAACACTCGCCTCGGCGCTCCTGATTGGTTGCTTATTTTTTGATCACTAGCCCAGGGGTTTGGATTGCCCTCGCGTCCAGACCCTTGTGTGGAGCTCAGCCTCTGGTGGAGCATGGCGGAATTACAAGGGTCTGGCGAGAGTCAGGCTAGATCCTTACGGCCCTTCCTCAGATCGTAAGGGCCTGAAACGTAGCTGAAAATTTAAAAAAGGAACTATATTGGGAGCTTTCCGGTGCACAGATTTTACTTTTGTCTCTGATAACTGTTTTTTGGTCTCGCACCTCAAAAAAAATCCAGATGTGTGTGATTAAACTTTGTTTTTAGAAATGGCACTTGATCTGCTGCAGGATCGGACAAAGATGAGGAGGTGTTTTCATGAGACCAGTCAAGTCTCTGTTACTTACTAGTGTCACAGCTACCTGGCTCAAAGCAGCTGTGACACAAAATGGGAGACCACACCGTAGCTAAAGGTTAAATTATAGTCAAGTCAAGTCAAGTCAAGTCAAGTTTATTTATATAGCACATTTCATACACAGAGGTCATTCAATGTGCTTTACATAAACAAAAACCAAACAGTAATTATAGCAGATAAAAGCATAGATGGGCAAAGAGTAATAGTAATAAAAATAATAATAATAATAATAATAAAAAGATCATAATATAAAATAAAAACAAAGCATAGATCAAGATCAAATCAATAAGGAATAATTAACATAAAAGACTCCAGATGGAGTAATTAACAGACAGTTAGCAGAAAGCATCTGAGAACAATTTGGTCTTAAGTCTAGATTTAAAACAGGCTGCATTTGGGGCCTTTTTAATGTCATCAGAAAGTTGGTTCCAAAGCTGAGCCGCATAGCAGCTAAAAGCTGCTTCGCCATGTTTAGTTCTAACAGCAGGCTTTACTAAGAGGTTTTTCTCCTGAGACCTCAGAGGACGAGAAGGTGTGTACTGCTGAAACATGTCTGATAGGTATTTAGGTCCTGCTCCATTTACTGATTTATAAACAATTAGTAGTGTTTTAAAGTCAACTCTGTGACATACTGGAAGCCAGTGCAGAGATTTAAGAATTGGAGTAATGTGCTCAGTTCTTTTTGTTTTTGTGAGAACCCTAGCTGCTGCATTTTGAATCATCTGAAGCTGTTTGATAGTCTTTTTAGGAAGGCCTGTGAAAAGCCCATTGCAGTAATCAACCCTGCTAGAGATAAATGCATGAATGAGTTTTTCTAAGTCATGTTTTGACATTAGCCCTCTCAGTTTGGCAATATTTTTGAGGTGATAAAAAGCTGATTTAGTTATCATTTTCATGTGACTGTTGAAATTTAGATCACTGTCGATTAATACACCGAGATTTTTAACAGTATCCTTTGCTTTCAATCCTTTTGTTTCAAGGAGAGTGGCAACCTTAATCCTTTCCTCCTTTTTACCAAATATAATTGCTTCAGTTTTTTCTTTGTTCAGCTGAAGAAAATTTTGAGCCATCCAAGTGTTGATTTGTTCTATACACTGACATAGAGATTCAAGGGGACCATAGTCTTTTGGTGACAGAGCTAAGTAAATTTGTGTGTCATCTGCATAGCTATGATATGAAATCAAATTATTTTGGATGATTTGTCCAAGTGGGAGCATATAGAGGTTGAATAATAGTGGCCCCAAGATCGACCCCTGGGGAACACCACAGGTCAGGGATGTTGGTGTTGAGGTACAGTTGCCGATGGCAACAAAGAAGCTCCTTTCTTGTAGATATGATTTGAGCCAGTTTAGAACTATGCCTGTAAATCCAACCCAGTGTTCTAGTCTGTGTAGTAAAATATTGTGATCAACAGTGTCAAATGCTGCGCTAAGGTCCAGTAGCACTAGGACTGATGTTTTACCAGAATCTGTGTTGAGACGTATGTCATTGAAAACCTTAATGAGAGCTGTTTCAGTGCTGTGATTTGCCCGAAAACCAGACTGAAAGTAATCAAAATACCCATTTGATGTTAGGAAGGTGGTTAGTTGATTAAAGACTACTTTTTCAATAATTTTGCCAATAAAAGGTAGATTGGATATGGGCCTGTAATTGTTTAAAATGGAGGCATCCAGGTTATTCTTCTTGAGCAGTGGCTTTACAACAGCTGTTTTTAGTGACTTAGGAAAAGTGCCAGACAGCAGTGATGTATTTACAATGTGAAGGACATCTGAGGCTATAAGGTGAAAAACAGTTTTGAAGAAATTTGTAGGCAGGGTGTCTAAGACACACGTGGAGGAGCTGAGAATCTGTACTGTTTTTTCAAGTGTTTCGTAGTCTATCAAATTGAACTCTGACATCAAGTTAAGTTTCCCTCTATTTGTAGCTGGAAGTTCCGGGTGTTGAATGAGTAATTTAGCAGATATATTGAGTCTGATTTTGTCAATTTTACCTTTAAAAAAACATGAAAACTCATTGCATTTATTAGTTGAGAGAAGTTCGGGCACTAATTGTGAGGGAGGATTTGTTAACTTTTCGACAGTGGAAAATAAAACACGAGTGTTATTTGAACTCCTACTGATGATGTTAGAAAAGAAAGACTGTCTTGCTTTGCACATTTCAAAGTTATATGTGCGGAGCATGTCTTTATGGATGTCATAGTGGATCTGAAGTTTGTATTTACGCCATTTTCTTTCAGTCTTCCTACACTCTCTTTTTAGGAGTTTAACCGCTGGATTTTGCTTCCATGGTGCTTTCTGTTTGTCCTTAACTTTCTTGGATTTTAAGGGAGCAATGCCATCCATAATGTTTGCCATTTTTGCATTAAAGTGATCCAATAAGTCTTCTACTGAGTCTGACAAATTACTTGATGTCTGTGAGAGTGCTTGCTCAAAAAGAACACTTGTCTTATCATTTATGATTCTCCTTTTTACCAACATAGATCTGTTCTGACTGTGTGGGGACATAGACACATCAAAGAACACGCAGAAATGATCAGATAACGCCAGGTCTTTAACAGCTGTGGAGACATTGAGACCCTTTGTGATAACGAGGTCGAGTGTATGGCCTTGAGAGTGTGTTGGCTCCTGTATATGCTGTGTTAGGGAGAAAGTGTCGATTAGTGCAATGAATTCCTTGGCATAATTGTTTTCAGGATTATCCACATGTAGGTTTAGATCCCCTGATATAATAAGACAGTCAAACTCTATGCAAATGACTGATAGCAGTTCACCAAACTCTTCAAGAAAGACTTTAGCTGAATGTTTTGGAGGCCTGTAAATAGTCAGTAGTAAAATCTGAGGAGAAGACTTAATGCTTGCACACAGATATTCAAATGAAGTAAATTCACCAAATGATGACTGATTGCACTGAAAGGATGCCTTGAAAATTGTAGCTATCCCCCCTCCTCTTTTATTTGCTCTGGTAGCACTCAAAAAACTGAAATTTGGTGGAGCAGATTCGATGAGGGTAGCAGCACTGTTTGCTTGGTCTAACCATGTCTCAGTTAAGAGTAAAAAATCAAGGTTGTATGTGCAAATAAGATCATTAATTAAGAATGATTTGTTTGAAAGAGATCTGATGTTTAGGAGAGCTAGTTTTGCTGTAAGAGTTGGGGAGCTATGATCCACTGGGGAAATCTGAGGCTGTAGTGGTACAGGTAGGAGATTTGACTGGTTTACCCTGTAGGCTCGATGTGCTAGTCTTCTATTACTTGTCAGAACAGGAATAGAAAATGACATAGGCTTACTGGGTCCCGGCATGTTCTCAAAACTACTGTCACTACCATTTCTATTGCAGGGACCCACAGAATATCATACAATACTCTCATGAAGTTGTTGCTGCGTAGGTGATCCTTTTGCATGCGGAGGGGGAGGGCGTGGAGGTGCACTGCGCTTCAGTGCTGAAGGTCTTGGGCTGTTGAAAATCTGCCTGGCTGCTGGTAGCAGTCTCTCCATTGTTGCAGGGAACATCATGTGCTTGAGTGGGGATGGTGACGGGTATGTGGGGGATCCTGTGGAGTTTGTTTGGGTGGTGGAATGATGAGGAAGGGATTGGGATGGGATATTAGGTGGGTTTGGGTGGCCTGGGTAGTTAGATTGGGTGGGGTGGTTATTGGGTGTGTGTAGTGATGGGAAATCAAGGAATAAAAGTCCAGAGTCTCTGTGATAATGTGTCCGTGCAGATGGAGAGACTCAGGTCGAGAGATGCCAAAGTAGAAGAAAACTTCTTTTTTATTATTGAGCTACCGGTAGGTTTTAGACAAGAGACATACAAAACAAAAGAAAAACACTGATCAAAACGAAAAACAAAAACATGGGATAATGCCCACTGAAGCTAGGCCCTTTACGTACCCATACAGACCGAGACAATGTGCCCTCTCACGGCAGAGGCCCATCTCTCGAATGAAGCGCCCAATACTCTTTTTATGCTATTGGCGCAGACCAAACACAGCAAATAATCAATCAGCGCAATAATGTATCCTCTTAGGCTAGATACTATACCAGCGCAATACCTTACTTGACCACATTCCTGTGCAATCATAATTCCTTGGCTACAGTCCCCCAAAATAACAAATAAAACAAAACTACAGAAACACCCCTGTCTCCATGAGCGCTTCCCTTATGGGAGCGCGCCCCGTCCCTTTAACTGGGTCTCACCTCCGACACTCTTGTCGCACCCCGGAAGACAGGTAGACATCAGGTAAGGACAACAATACATAGAATAGACAATACACAATACACAGACAAACATTGGCACAGTCGCAGCGGTTTCTGCGCGCACGAAACCCGCCACAACTACCCCGACATTATGCCTTGCATCAGCCGCTATAGCCATGTTAAGCGCACGGCCTAACCAATATTCCTTCGCATTGTACCACGACATAATACATAGTTATTCCATAGTTTCCTACATATGCATTACATCATTTATTTCATTTCTCCTGTATGTGTATACTAATGTCTGCGTTCAAGTGCAAACTCGGTTCCCATTGTTCTTACTGGCGGGAATGCGCCCGCTTGCGTGACAGACGCGGTGCGCTCTGTCACATAACCCCCCACCTCAAGAGTCTTCGTCCCCGAAGACCCTAGACCGGTAGTCCGTAGTCACATTCTCGACCCCGGCCCTGTACCGCACAACAAACCTGTACGGCTGCAGGGACAGGTACCCTCGAGTTACCCGTGAGTTTGTGTCCATCCGATTGAGCCACTGCCGGGCCCCTGTTGTTGCCGCTGGAGCAGTCACCGCTGCCGCAGCTTGAACCCCTGCTGTTGCCGCTGGAGCCGCTGTCTCCACCACTGCTGCTAGTAGATGCTGCCGTTGGCCCTGCCGCTGCTGCTGCTGGAGTGGGCGCTGCCGTTGGCCCTGCCGCGGCTGCTGCTGCTGCTGGAGTAGGCGCTGCCATCAGCCCTGCCGCTGCCGCCGCTGCTGCCGCCGCCCTCCCTGTCGCTGGCCCTCCATCCCAACTCGGCATACCTAGAGCTGGTCTTGGGGCTCTGGACACTGGCGCCGACGTGGAGAGTCCTCCTCCTCTCTCCTGCCTTTCTCGCTGGCCTTCGCCTTGCAGGAGGGCAAATTGTTGAGCGTTTCCCCCTCCTCGCCTTGCGTCTGGTCATTAGCGCGTATCGCCTCGGTCCCGTCGTCTTTCTTCTGGTGTGCTTTTGGACCCATACCTTGACATTTCCGCCTGGTCTTAGACACTTGTTGTTTTTCCGCTGCCACCAAATGTGATAATGTGTCCGTGCAGATGGAGAGACTCAGGTCGAGAGATGCCAAAGTAGAAGAAAACTTCTTTTTTATTATTGAGCTACCGGTAGGTTTTAGACAAGAGACATACAAAACAAAAGAAAAACACTGATCAAAACGAAAAACAAAAACATGGGATAATGCCCACTGAAGCTAGGCCCTTTACGTACCCATACAGACCGAGACAATGTGCCCTCTCACGGCAGAGGCCCATCTCTCGAATGAAGCGCCCAATACTCTTTTTATGCTATTGGCGCAGACCAAACACAGCAAATAATCAATCAGCGCAATAATGTATCCTCTTAGGCTAGATACTATACCAGCGCAATACCTTACTTGACCACATTCCTGTGCAATCATAATTCCTTGGCTACAGTCCCCCAAAATAACAAATAAAACAAAACTACAGAAACACCCCTGTCTCCATGAGCGCTTCCCTTATGGGAGCGCGCCCCGTCCCTTTAACTGGGTCTCACCTCCGACACTCTTGTCGCACCCCGGAAGACAGGTAGACATCAGGTAAGGACAACAATACATAGAATAGACAATACACAATACACAGACAAACATTGGCACAGTCGCAGCGGTTTCTGCGCGCACGAAACCCGCCACAACTACCCCGACATTATGCCTTGCATCAGCCGCTATAGCCATGTTAAGCGCACGGCCTAACCAATATTCCTTCGCATTGTACCACGACATAATACATAGTTATTCCATAGTTTCCTACATATGCATTACATCATTTATTTCATTTCTCCTGTATGTGTATACTAATGTCTGCGTTCAAGTGCAAACTCGGTTCCCATTGTTCTTACTGGCGGGAATGCGCCCGCTTGCGTGACAGACGCGGTGCGCTCTGTCACAGTCTCCATCTGCCAGATGGGGTTCTGGGGGGTTTGTTGCTTCGCTATTAGCAAGTATTCCAGTAGTGTGTTCCATGTTGTTATGGCTTTGTGGTGGCAAGGAGTCAACGGAGGTGGGGAGGGGCACTGGTACATGACCCTTCCTTTCTGATAGCCTTCCAACAGCTTTGATAGGTGCTATCTTCTCCTGTTCATGACATCCATTTGTTTGCTGAGATTTCGCAGAGTTTGACGCCAGTGATTTACTATGAATCATTTTAGCAGCACCCATCTTATCATGTCCAGTGGACGTGGCTGGGCATTGTTGTTCTGGTTGTTTATGTTTCTCCAAGGTCTGCATGTTGATGTCCTCAGTTTGTTCCGTTTGTGTGGCTACTGAGCGCTTATCAGAGGCTTGGCTCAAGGTTGGCAGAGAAAATGTTGGGTGCAAGAGAGAGAGGTGATAGTTCTGTGTTAAGATCTTGGCTCCAGTCCAACTCAGCTCTGTGCTTTTTGGTCTGAAATATTCCCTGCGATTCCAGAAAAGGTTGAAATTGTCAATAAAATTCATCCCAACTGAAAAGCATGTTTTTGCGAGCCAGGTGTTTAAACTAAACAGTCTCGTAAAAACAAAGCTTCCCTCTGCTGGGAGTGGGCCACTGATGAAAGTTTGTAATCCAAGTTCAAATAGAGCAGAGAAAAGTTCCTTGAAATCTTGTTGGACATACAGTTGTTCTTTGTAAATGTCATTTGCTCCAACATGCACAATGATGCGCTTGATAGTTGTATATTTTGACACCAGTTCTGCCAGTTTGTTTTTTGTGTCAGACACTGAAACATTTGGGAAACAACATACAATCATCCTTTCCCCATTTAAAAGTCTCACTGTAGAGTCGCCTAGAATGAGGGTTGTGGGATGAACAGGTGCCGAGTGCTGCTTCTTGTCTGTGCCCGTCTTTCTATTGTTGTGGTTTGCTCGCTGCCTGTTTTGGGTTTTTTCCCTGGGAAAAACCTCTCTCACGTCCTGGAGGCAATCAAATCTGTTCCATAGTTTTAGGGGCTCTGGGTCACCCCTAGGACCACAAGCCCTATGGTTTGCTGATCTGTCTGTATTTCTGATCCGAGGCCTGGAATTAACATCTGAGTTTACTGGTGTTGAGGTACGTACAGTTCTTGTATTACGTTTTTTGCTTTTTGGCCTGGCACCTTGCCTGCGCCAAGGCTCAGAACTCTCATTTTGCTTTGTGAGGTCGATGCATTCAATGCTATTGGAAGATTGTTGAGTTACATTCTCTGCATTTTCAGTTGTCACTGTACTCACTTCATGAGATGTCTCTCGTAGTTCATCCGTCTTTGATGAAAGGGCACCAATCTTTGATTCCAAGGCAGAAATCCTCTGTTCTAGTTCAGTACATTTACTACATGATCTCCTGCGTCTCGGGCCGGAGGAGTGCATGTTGTTTAATCCAACTTCAAGGTGACTTGCCGTTCATGTAAAGTAAAAACTAACTATTAAAGTTTCACCGTCTTTGCTAACCTAGCTTGTAAATGAAATAAAAGAAAGAAAAAGAGTGAAAATTGCTAAAGGGATAGTAAAGCAGGAGCAGCAAGAAATGCGTCCTACTCGCTTGAGTAGGAGGAGGAAATAATATGTTTATTTTAACATTAGAAAGCTAAACTTATTAGATGGAAAAGGAAAGTGTGTATGCAAGTGTTTGTGTTCCATAGTAAAAGGTGTTTTTGTGTACTATGTTATTTCTGCAGTGTAAGTGGCACTCTTGTCTTCCGTGGCCACTATAACGTGGTTCAGGCGACTAGCAAATAAGTTTGACTCGACGTTCCAAAAAATATCCAAACTCAAAAATCCTTTTCACTGTTTAATAAATAATGATTCAAAATACAAAACGAAATCTTCACAATCTTGCTGCAATAAACTAATAAACTCAGTCTCTTTCTTCGTCGGTCAGAAAACTGTATTGCCTCTTGGCCTGACCGCATTACACTGAACTAAGCACAAGTTTGCATGCGTCACGTGACCCACATGGCAGAACCCAGCGCTCCTCCCCCATACAGATCAACACACACACATAGCAAACCAAAAAACAAATAATAATTTGCAACATACATTAAACTCAAATTGGCTCTTACATATCCGGCCCCTAATTGTTTATGCTATGGGCGGAACAATTACCAAATTATTACTTACTAAGAGCCATCAAATTATACAATCTTTCATGTACACTAACATTGTACATATTACACAAGTTTGCACACACATCAACACTATGAGAGTCCAGTTCAACAGTCCTTGAGTCCTTTTATCCTGACTCTTGTATCAGGCACAGCTTACTCACAGGTCTGTCCAGTTGGTTGGTCTTCGTTTTTACAACAGCTCGCCTTACCGCACCTTTGACATCTGGGTGAGTCTTCGTGATGCGTCCCATTATCCACGAATTACGCGGAGCGGTCTGGTCTGCTATTAAGACGACGTCTCCCACTTGAAAGTTCCTTCTCGGTCTTGACCACTTCTGCCGACTTTGAAGCAACGGTAGGTACTCCTTGAGCCACCTGGCCCAAAACAGGTCTGCAATATATTGCACCTGCCGCCATCGTCGTTGAGCATATTGGTCATTCTTTGAAAAGAGTCCAGGCGGGATACTTGGTTGCGCCTTTAACAACAGCAGATGATTGGGTGTTAAGACATCTAAATCATTGGGATCGTCCGATGCCGGTGTGAGAGGCCTGTTGTTAATGATGGACTCCACCTCACACATGACAGTTAGCAGTCCTTCATCATCCAAAGTCTGCAGTCTGACAATTGAGTTCAAAATCTTCCGGACTGTACGGATCTGTCTTTCCCATACACCGCCGTGATGAGAGGCTGCAGGGGCATTGAAGATCCATTTCACTCCTTTCTCCATCATTGCATTAGTGATTCTTGTCTGATTCAATTCTTCCAGTGCCTCACGTAACTCCCTTTCTGCGCCAACGAAATTTGTCCCATTGTCTGAGCGCATGATTTTGGCTTGTCCTCTTCTGCATGTAAACCGTCGGAGCGCATTTATGCAGGAGTCGGTGTCCAGACTATGGGCAATCTCAATGTGGACGGCTCTTATGTTAAGGCAGGTAAAAAGCACGCCATACCTTTTAACGCGGCCTCGCCCTCTCTTGACCTCAAAAGGCCCAAAGAAGTCAACTCCTGTGTTTGTAAAAGGAGGCTGATCTGACGTGATACGATCCAATGGCAGATCAGCCATCTTTTGTTCTCCCAACCTGCTATTGAGTCTTCTGCAGACTGTGCACTTAGAAATGATGCCTCTGATTGCTGAGCTTACTTGAGGTATCCAATACTTAGTGCGCAGCCTGGATAGCATGTAGTTGCGTCCACAATGACCTATTTCCTTATGGATGTGTTGCAAGATAAGAGCAGCAACAGTTGACCCCTTGAAAAGAATTGCAGGGTGTTTCGTCTCCTCTGGCATGGACAATCTGGAGAGTCGTCCACCAACCCTGACAATTCCATCCTTGAGAAATGGATCCAATTTGTAGATGGAGCTGGTCTTTCGAACATTTCCACCTGTTTGAAGAGCCAAGATCTCCTCTGGGTAAGTCTGTAGCTGACTAACACGAATTATCTCCATTTCAGCCTCTTCCAGATCTTCTATGGTGAGCACTGTAGGTTTCAGAGTCGTCTTAAACTTATCCATGTGTGCTGTTGTCAGCAGCTCCTGTTGTTTAGAACAGCTTTCCGACACTCTGATTTTGTCCTTAAACACTCTTCTTTCCTTTCTCAATAGAAGCAGCATTTCTTTCAGCTTCAAAAGCCAAGCCACTGCTCTTTTCAGCCGCGTCCAATCTGAGTAGTGGGAAATGAGCGTATCCAAGGACCACGTCTTTTCCTGAACAACCTCTTCAACTCTTACTGCACAAGACTTGACCTCAGGATCCTCTAAGGCTATGTCTGTTAAGTAAGGTACTTTGGGCCAATCCTCTTCAGACTTCAGAAGGAAGCTCGGGCCTTGCAACCAAGTCTCGCTTTCCACAAACTCCCTCACCTTCAGTCCCCTTGAGGCTTGATCCGCCGGATTTTCTGCTGACTTCACATAGCGCCATTGAGAAGGACAACAGTGATCCCTTATCGCATTGACTCTGTTTGCGACAAAAGTCTTGAAGCGACTGTGTTCATTTCCAATATATCTCAAAACTGTGGTGCTGTCCGTCCAAAAGATGGAGTCTTGGAGTGACACCTGCAGTTCTCGTTGTAACATTTGATCCATTCTTACAGCCACCACGGCGGCTGTTAGCTCCAGCCGTGGGATTGTAACATGTTTCAAAGGTGCTACTCTGGCCTTTCCTAGCAACAGAGTGCAGCTCTTCTCTCCCTTTTCGTTCGTCAGTAGTAAGTAGGTGGCAGTACCATAGCCATTTTCCGATGCATCAGCAAAGTGGTGCAATTGTGCTGAATGCAAAGGTCCAAATTTCATCGGCTTCACACACCTGCTTACTGTATATCCCTCTAGCAGCTTTAGCTCTGACAACCATTCTTGCCATCTCCGTGCATGTTGATCGCTGATTTCTTGATCCCAGCCATACTTCTGATCACACAGAGCCCTCAGAATTTGCTTCGCTGGCAGAATAGCTGGCGCCAAAAATCCAAGTGGGTCGTATAGTGCATTAACAACGGACAGGATCCCACGCCTTGTCATGGGCTTCTCAGGAATGTTCAGCTGGAACTTGAAACTGTCTGTGTTTGTGCACCATTGTACACCCAGGGCACGCTCTAGGGGAAGAATGTCGTGACTTAAGTCCAAGTCTTTGACCTCTGTGGCTCGCTCTTCTTCTGGGATGGTCAACAGAACAGCCTTGCTTGAGCTAACCCATTTCGTCAGTTGGAAGCCTCCCTTAGCACAAAGTGCTTTTAGATCCCGCACAAGATCGACTGCCTGAGTCTCCGATGAGACTGACTTTAGACAGTCATCCACATAAAAATTGTGGAGAACTGTGTTCACTGCTTCCTGGTTAGCTGTTTCCCTGTTATCTTCGGCTGTTTTCCTCAAGGCATAAGACGAGCAACTTGGTGAAGACGTAGCACCAAAAAGGTGAACAGTCATTCTGAATTCCTTAATCTCTTCATCCAGGTTGCCCTCCGGCCACCACAAGAAGCGAAGAAGATCTGCATCTTCCTCCGGGACTTTGACTTGATAAAACATGGCCTTGACATCTGCCATCAACGCCACTGGTTCTTGCCTAAACCTCGTCAAGACACCAACAAGCGTGTTGGTAAGGTTTGGACCCTGCAACAGCTGTTCATTTAGAGAGACTCCTCTATAAGAAGCTGTGCAGTCAAAGACTACGCGAATCTTCTTTTTCTTGGGGTGGTACACTCCATGGTGAGGAATGTACCACACCCTACCATCCTCACGCAATAGCTGCTCTGTGGGGACCTTGACTGCATAACCATTCTCAATTACATCATCCATAAACGCCTTGTAGTCCTCACAGAAGCTTGCATGTCTTTTCAATTTCCTTTTCAGGCTGGTGACTCGCTGTTCTGCGATACAGCGATTGTTCGGCATCTTCATTGTCTCATCTTTCAATGGCAAACTAATGCAGTAATGGCCATTCAACAATTTAGCTGAATTGGCCACCATAGACATGAATTTGAGATCCTCCTGTGACATTTCTTCTTTTTCTTCACAGTCACGCTCCGGGAAGTCTGCATTGTACTGTTGTCGTAACAGTTCCTCTATCTCCATGACTGACAGACGGTTGACTGTGTGGCTTTGACAGTCACCTTGTTTTAGTGGTCCATTTACCACCCAACCCAAGGCAGTTCTCACCGCATAGGGTCCATCCCCTTCGCTGTGTATCACTTGCCAAGGCTCCATCGCCCTTGGGACATTGGTGCCTATAAGCAGCCCAACTTCAGCGTCAATGCAAGGTAAGGACACATCTTTCAGGTAAGGCCATATTGCTATGTCCTCCTGTTTGGGAATGTTCTCCTTCTGTACTGGAATAAAGCTATGGGTGAATACTCTGGGCAAGTCAATGTAGGTATCCTCATCCACACCACAGACTTCCAAGTCTGTCAGGACAGATGTCTTCAAAACTTTACTATCATCTGCTCTACTACAGCCCATGGTGTTAAGAAGAATCTGAGTTCGCCTGCCCTTAATGTTCAGCTTTGCTACGAGGTCATTAGTGCAAAAGCTTGCTGTGCTGCCTGGATCTATAAACGCATATGTTTCCACATATCTATCACTCCTCTTTGATTTAATTTTGACAGGTAAGACAGCCAGTGCACATTTTCCTCCGGCCCCAATGTAAGCACATGCTTCCTGCTTCAGAGCAACACAGGCGTTGGAGGTTTCTTTGACATCAGAGTTATCTCCTTTCTTGTCACTAGCAGCCACACTGCCTTTTCTGTCAAAGTGCAAAATATCTGGATGTCTCAGAGAACATGTTTGACACTTTGCTCTCTTTTTGCAGTCCTTGCTGAGGTGTCCCGGCGAAAGACATCCGAAACACAAGCCTTTAGATTTCAAGAAATCCAGTCTTTCTTTGTGAGGTAGTTCTTTAATCTTTCTACACTCAAGGAAAGTGTGTGCGTTTTGACAGTAAGCACAAGGTTTCTGCAAAGTGACAGCAGGAGCTTTCTTGATTGTCACGTCTTGTTCCTTTTCTTCTTGTGTAGCCACAACACCTGTGGCAAAGCTGCTGCTTCCCTTTTGGCTGCTTCTCATAGCTTTCTTGTCCCTTGTAAACTTGTCCTTTCCTTCTTTGCTCCCGTGAGACTCTGACATGCTTCCAAACAAGGGGTCCATTACAATTCTGGCCTGTCGCTCAATGTACTCTACCAGTTCAGAGAACCTTGCACGCCCTCTCCCCTTCTCTTGTATTTCAAAAGCAGTCACTCTCCATTTCTCACGCAGTCTATAAGGAAGCTTTGAAAGAACAGTCCGCATATTAGTAGGGTTGTCCATTTCTTCCATGAAATCTAAATCACCCATGGTGTTCTTGCAGCCAGTAAGGAACAACGCATATGCATTAAGAGCTTTGCCATCCTCCATTTTGATGTTGGGCCAATTCAAAGCCTTTTCCATGTAAGCGTTTGCAATCTTTAGTTCATTGCCATAATGCTTCTGCAATAACCTTCTAGCTTCTTTGTAGCCTCTTTCAGACGGCATATGCTCACAACTCCGGACCAGTTCCTGCGATTCACCACTGGTATACTGCTCCAGATAGTAAAACATATCCTGGTAAGTATCAGCCTTGCTAACTACAGCATGTTCAAATGCTCTGATGAACGATTTGTAGGTGAGAGGATCACCTTTGAACACTGGAACCTCTTTACGTGGCAGACTAGTTAAATTATGCTGCTTAACCAGCATCTCTGTGATGACACTTTGTTTCTGCAACACTTGATGGAGGTCTCTCTCATCATTGTCTTTTTGTTTTGCAGGTTGTCTTTGCTTGTTCCACGTCGGCTGATGTGACTCAAGTCTGGAGCTCTGCAATCCTTGTCCTACCAATGAGTGCATGGTGTTTGTTTGGTCCTTTAACTTTCCCCTAGCAGACCACTTTGACGCGTAACTGTTCATTCCATTTTCCTCATATGTCTCTAACACCTTCAATTTCGCAGTGGATTCTGCTAGTGCTGCATCAACTTCCAACTTCTCTCTTTTAGCCTTGAACTTAGCTTCTTCAAGATCAAGAGCTTGTCTTTGTTCTAATGCAGCTGCTCGAGCAATGAGTGCTGCACGTTCAGCTTCCTCTTTAGCGCGCACAGTGGATAGAGAGCTTCGTGAGGATCTTCCTGACCTAGCTGAAACAACAGATCCATTTCTAATTTTAGGTCTACAATCCACCAAATTAACTTGAGAAACGCTATCACCCACATCGACATCCTCTGGTTCTTGCAGGACATCTGAATGCGTACTTGGAGCTTCTTCATTACTTTCAAGCTGACGACTGATCCATTCTGAATAATTTTCCCCAAATTCTTTTGCTGATGTTATTTTAGTAGTAAACCATTCTTGATCTAATTTTCTTTCCTCTTCATCCATCAACGGTAATATGGAACCATTAAGCTCCAAAATATCTTTATGTAGATTCCACATATCACTCTGCAAAAGTGCACTCTTTGTTCTACCAACTGCACCTTTTATCACTCTGTCATCATTTTTCATATGCTCCTCAATTTCTTTCATTTTAACAGTGAGCTGGGCGAATTTTCCTTTCCTTGTTCCCATTAGCCTATGCAGTTTTTCTTGTAATGCCTTTTCAGTGGGCTTTGGCGCCCTCTTGAGGCTACCATCGTCGGGTGTTAATTCGTTTCCAGAAAGTTCTTTCATCTTCAATAATCAATGCACTCAATTCACTAGCAAATGTCCAAAATCGTTTTTCTTCAACAACAACTGCTAATGTCCTTAAACTTCTTTACAGTGCAGAGATTCCCAAAACGTTTGATGGTTCAAAACAGACTTCAATTAAACACCGCGATCTTTACTGCATGACTCTGCATTTTCCTTTAGGCAGCTAGCATGGAACAGTTTCGTTTTTAGCTCACCCTTTCTTCCGACGTCTTTCAAGCTTTGACGGCAAGCTCACTCGTCGGGCTTCCACTTCATATCCACACTCGTAACATAGGTTTACTTCGTGTCTTCTTAAATCCAAGCAAAGTTTTCTGACTAATGTAAGTGGCACTCTTGTCTTCCGTGGCCACTATAACGTGGTTCAGGCGACTAGCAAATAAGTTTGACTCGACGTTCCAAAAAATATCCAAACTCAAAAATCCTTTTCACTGTTTAATAAATAATGATTCAAAATACAAAACGAAATCTTCACAATCTTGCTGCAATAAACTAATAAACTCAGTCTCTTTCTTCGTCGGTCAGAAAACTGTATTGCCTCTTGGCCTGACCGCATTACACTGAACTAAGCACAAGTTTGCATGCGTCACGTGACCCACATGGCAGAACCCAGCGCTCCTCCCCCATACAGATCAACACACACACATAGCAAACCAAAAAACAAATAATAATTTGCAACATACATTAAACTCAAATTGGCTCTTACATGCAGGTTGTATAATATCTGAGCCTGAAGAGGAGACCATCACCAGATCCCCAGGAGAGTCTGTTCTCCTGTCCTGCTCCTGTACTGACCTGCAGACCACACCTGATGAGATTCAGTGGAGTTTTGCCAGTGATGACAAGAAATGGTTTCACACGATGACTGGAGATCTGAACCCAGAAGTAAAGAAGCGGTACAGTGGCAGAGTCCAGACATTCAGTGACCGCTCTCCTGAAAATGCATCTCTGCTTCTGTCTAACCTGACTGAAGAGGACCAGGGAGACTACATTTGTCAAATTGAAATGAATACAAGAGAAGGAATCAGAGTAATCACACTCATCGTAAAAAGTAATTATTTCAATGTATAGATGTAGACTTTTTTCTAATTATCACTTCATAATATAAAGTGTCACTGACTGAGGTTTTGTCATGAGCAGGAGAAGAACCTGGATACGGCTGTAAAATATCTGAAGCTGAAAATGAGACCATCACCAGATCCCCAGGAGAGTCTGTTCTCCTGTCCTGCTCCTGTACTGACCTGCAGACCACACCTGATGGGATTCGGTGGCGTGTCATTGATAAGACAGGAGGGTGCATGTTGCTTGGAGATCTGAACGAAGAAGAAAAGAAGCGTTACGGTGGTAGAGTCCAGACATTCAATAACAGTTTTCCAGGAAACATGTCCTTACTTCTGTCGGACCTGACTGAAGAGGACCAGGGAGACTACTTTTGTGAGATCGAAACCAATAAAAAAGGAGGATTCCGATTAATCACACTCATTGTAAAAAGTAATTATTTTCATTTCTATATAGATTTATCTCTAATCATCATGTCATAATATAAAGTATCACTGACTGAGGTTTTCTCATGAGCAGGAGAAGAAGCTGGAGACGGTTGTATAATATCTGAACGTGAAAATGAGACCATCACCAGATCCCCAGGAGAGTCTGTTCTCCTGTCCTGCTCCTGTACTGACCTGCAGACCAAACCTGATGAGATTCAGTGGCGTGTCATTGATAAGACAGGGTATTATGTGTTGACTGGAGATCTGAACCCAGAAGAAAATAAGCGGTACAGTGGTAGAGTCCAGACATTTAGTGACAGTTCTCCAGGAAATGCATCTCTGCTTCTGTCTAAGCTGACTGAAGAGGACCAAGGAAAATACACGTGTGCGAGCGAAAGCAATGAAAGTGAAGGAATCCGAGTTATCACACTCATCATAAAAGGCAATTAAAGTTTCATTTCTATGTTTATGTCATCACAAGCAAACATGGAAGACAGAACAATTATGCTTTAATGAAAGTAATCAATTTCATTTCTGTTAATTAAATGTTGATTTTTTTGCCTTGTGTTTGTGTAAGACTGAAAGTAATCAATAAGGAAATATTAACAATTTCTCTCATTGTTAACAGCTAAGTACTGTATAGCATTTCAAGATTGCATGATTACTGTATGCCTCTTCTAACAATTTCTTATGTTTACTTTGTAGAACATCCCAAGACCACAACACTTCCCAGCATGCCTTTCTTCATCCGCCTGGCTCTTTCTGTGCTGCTTGTGATGGTGGGAGCAACTGAAGTCATCTGCTCTTCATGCAGATGTAAACAAACATAAAACACACATTACACACACACACACACACACACACACACACACACACACACACACACACACACTTACTCACACACTTTAATGTTGCTATACTTTCACATGATAACTAATACTCTACTACCCACAGCAAAGAAAAAAGTGAGGGGGGATCAAACGGTATGAAAAGATGACATGAGGTCAGTCACAGTATGATGTGGTTTACCATACAGTGTAATCCATTTCCATTTTTGCCATATAGTTAGATACAGTTTTTTACAATCACTTTGCTACTATTTTCAGAACCTTGATGTCATTTTTCACAACTCTAGACGCAAAACTCACAACCAATGATCAAAATGCACATTTTTCTAAACTCTAACCCATTTCTCAATTGCTTGGATACAACACACATACAACTTAGATCATTTGTTCATTCAACAAAACTCACCTGTTCAATATGATACAACTTAACATCAAAGCACTACTATTTCAAAAAGCAATTCACACATTACATTTCAAATGAGTGTCTATTCATTTCCTTACAATGATCTAACTATCAATTGATACAACCTCTCAAAATGATAAGTAACTGTTGCATTACTCTTAATGCATAGTTGTTGGAAACAGACACACAATCTTCCATGTTTACTGCAAATCATGAAAGTTTCAAGATACTGTAACAAGATTCACTGTCACCAATTAGCATGGAGCATGAACCAATTACCTTAGACTGCAATATCCATGGATGTAGCCTAATATTTTACAATGTTTCATCAGGCTGTCTTTTCTTTTCTATTTCATAGCTAATTATTTTTACTTTGATTCAAATAAACCTGTTGTGATTGTTCAGTAGTGTTTTGCATCAATACATTACAAACTTTGTTCAATGATTCACTGTGCCGGTAGTATTCTCTCTACTACTGCAGTACTTTTACGGAGATGTGTTTACTGTATTGTACATGTAGCACCATAATGAAACCTGTATCACCTATTTTGCTCTACAATATCTAATGATTGTACGAACAATGATACAATGAAACTATTGGTTGCTTGTGTGCAGGTGATCTATAGTTTTGTTTCAGTGGTATTTCACAGTAAATTTGTTTTTTGAACCAATGATTGTGCAAGTGCAAGATTTTTGAAGATGTGAATGCACAATCCAATGTTTTGAACATTATACAGCCTGTGTTACAAGTGATAACCGTTTTGAGTTGAGTTGAGTTTTGAAAAATGACATCAAGGTTCTGAAAATAGTAGCAAAGTGATTGTAAAAAACTGTAATTAGATATGCTTGTTCATTTACATTGAGACACTATTACAGTAATTAATTTCTTATTCTCTCCATAGTGTGTGATGAACTCTGTTGGAGTGGACAGTAACCCTGCTTGACCCTGCTACAGACATGGACAGTTCAAACATTCTGGAAATCTAACCTTCTGGTCAAACTGTACTTCATGCCCACAATGCCATCCAGCAATAGCTGATTACTTTACACTTACTGTATTCAATTGTGTACATAATGGCTTCATCATGCAAATAACTCATATTATCAGGCACTTCTTTATGACAAAATGATAATCACGAACCAACATTACAATGTATTCTCCATCTGGTTGTGGGGTGCAGGGGGTAAAGATGGTGAATAAACATGCTTTTTAACTATGATTCTGTTTGATTCTACAAACTGTAAATAGACTATTATGAAGCACTTTTCTACTCATCAGAGTAGAATCATCAGATGATTTTTTATCACATCCAAAGAGATGATGGTCCCTATAAGCTTTAGACTGCAGAAAGAGATGGTGAGAACAGATTGGCATATGATGTGGTATGTGGAATTAGGAAACGTTAAAGCCACATGTATTCATAGCCCTCGACGTGGCTCTTCACATCATTTAGCTGCACTGTGGGACACCCAGTGCACCTAAAACTGTTGAAAGGGGTCACGTATGGAGCTGTAACATCAATGTTACACAATATTATACATTCTGACTGTGCACCAGTTATGTCAGAGACAACATTTTAAGTATGGAGTCAATGGAGCATCAAGATTAGTTTAAATCCGTTCATTTAAGATAAATAACACTGTGTTGCTTTAACACTTCTGGTGTTATTACTGTGTGACCCTAAAATCACTAGTTTCAACAAATAACTTGTATCAAATGAGACTTGATGTATTCAAGTGAAATTAAGTAAGTGTTGACCATTGCCCTACTCTTAAACCTGCTGATCATTAACAATTGTCATTATTAATGGCCATGCTGAGTTGCTGAGTGGCACAACAGTCATAATGTGACTACACTTGCTTCAAGCCTGGGCCTTAACTGTGAGAAGGGGTTGTGTGTGAAAAGGTCTCATCCTATTAAAAGATCCAGTCTCCAGACTGATCCAGAGAGTGTGTGTGTGTGTGTGTGTGTGTGTGTGTGTGTGTGTGTGTGTGTGTGTGTTTCTGCGTGTCTGCGTGTGTGAGACTGAACATTTTTTGTCTTTCTCTGGAGAAGGACCTCATGACCCCTCATGCTCTAATTGTGTGTGTGTGCGTGTGTGTGTGTGTGTGTGACTACTACTGATGTGAAGATGAGATGTGTGGTTGAAAGGCAGGAAGAGAAAGCAGAACATACAACATGGAAGAATGTGATCAATGTGAAAACTAGTAGCCAAAGCTAATATGAGAAACAGTCCTGGCAGGAATATTTGAAAACATAATCAACATATATGAACAACAAAAAAAAACTTAGACTTGGGATAACTGTCATCTTTTTGCATGTTAAGAAAAAAAAACATTTCTCAACCCGCACGCAGATGATGCAACTGAAGATATGAACACTGAAGAGGAAGTTGCTATTTTTGCCAAGCTCATATGCAGCAGCCGAGAGCAGCAGTATCACTCCTTATATCGCCTCAGAGAAAAGAAGTGTTGAGTTTTTATTGACAGCTATCCGCTATCAGAGGAATAAATGCAAAAGTGAACAACCAACCAACAGTGGAAAAGATCCAGAAGCGAGGCTTCTTGTGAAGAGGAACATGCCATAGTCAGTGATGTTTGTGTGATTGTGTCTTTTGTGTCAGAACCTCCTCTGAAGATGAAGCTCTGCCTCTGTGTGCTTTACACAGCTCTGCAGGTCACTCTTGGTGAGTTCTAATATTTCATATCATACCGAGAGTGTGTAGTTGTATAATACAGTGTTTTTCAACCACTGTGCCGCACACTAGTGTGCCGTGACACATTGTTAGGTGTGCCGTGGGAAATTATCATAAGTTTATCATATTATTATAAGTGGTCTAAAAAAGAGTGAATAGACATCATTTTCTTTGTGTTCATTTGATTCCTATTCAAGACACTTTGACAAGAATGACTTGATATCGTTAATGCGGGCTACAGATTTTTATTTAATTTCATTTTCCATAACATTTCTTTTTATTTAAAATGTTCGGCTGGTGGTGTGCCTCAGGATTTTTTCAATGACAAAAGTGTGCCTTGGCTCGAAAAAGGTTGAAAAACACTGGTATAATAGATGGAAAGTGTATTTTAATAGATTTGGATGATATACTTGTGTGTGTTGCCTGATCAATCGTGTGGGTTATGAGCCTTTCCATAGTTGTAATAATGATTACACTGTCTGTTTTATGGGTACTGTAACATTTCCTATTACTAGCATCCACCAAAAGGTTGGGATGTGGACTAAGCGAAACGAAAACTAAACGTTAAAAACTGATCATCCCTAAACTAAAATCATAACACACATTTTTCCTATCATAATATAAAAGCAAATCTTCCTAATATAAAAGCACTCTTTTACCAGTATTACCTCATTATAGCATCCAAGCTAACATGTCACATCACAACCAAAGCCCCTCACCATGTGTAGTAAGAGCTCCCTTTTCTGTCAAATACTGTAGAAGAAGGGAAAACACTCTTATGAGAAGTACACTTATCCCTCTTCCCCTGACATCTAAAAGCCAGTGGAACTCAGTAGCAATTTTAAAGTCCCAGGAATGAAGACTATTTCACAGAAATGTGCTGTCCACAAGCTGGGTTGTTTATTATACAAGACTAAAAAGTGATGCCAAAAAGTAAAATATAAAAATGCCCCAAATAAAGTTAAAAACAGAAGTATGTCACCTGCACCACTACCGATATAATTATACATCACAACAAATGTCATTTTAAAACATGAGTTAACTTTGCACAGGTTTACATTTCAAAGTATGATTACATAACAATTCCATATACTTCAAAGTTATATCACTGGTAAAAACCCCTTGACCATTCCTTGTGCTTGGGTGTCTTGCTCACATTTTATTCACACAAGGTTTGGTTCACAATCTCGTTTCAATTTTGCTTCCAAAGTCTCTTGGCAGCATGTTTCGTTCCAAATTTTCCCAATTTAATTTACAGTACGCACTGCACAGACCAGTTTAAGTGTATCTGTTGTAGTTGTAGTCTGTATAGGTAATCTCCTTTTATTCTTAGTTGCATTTTTAATAAAAGCTGGCAATGCTGATTAATGAGTGCTGCTCATATTAAATAAATAAATAATGGATGGATACGCTTCAGTCTTTTAAATATGCAAATTTTCAACAATTCATTTATTGAGTAGTAAAGCTGGATTTGTCCTAAGTATCCACATTCATTTTTCAAAATGAACATGTATTTAATGGTTGCAGTTGCTGCAGTGAAGTTTAATATGTGACAGTGTGATGCCACCAAACTGGCTTTTTGTCCATTATTTTCTGTGCCTGATTGTATAAAGATCGTACAATGTTGCATGACAACTGAGAGAAAATCATGAAATGCCTGAGTGGATATATTATACCTGATTCATTTCAAAGTTATGGGTCTACAATTATTCCTAAATATTCAAAATCATTGACCTCCTTCACATTTTGTTTAGGTATGCTCCGTTTTATAATGGGGAAACACATTCAATGCAAGATGATCATTCTGTCCTCACTGGTGCACGTACGGCATCAGATTTTCTGCTCTCGCTGACTCTCTCTCTCGGGTGGCTTGGATTATGTGTAAACCTCTAAATTACACCTCATGGTAGTAGACGGAGTCAAGGCTTAAACAACTAATCGTCAACACCGCTTAACCTATGTAATTATTTTCAGAAGTACTTCTTTTTACAGTTAGGTTAGTTGTCCTTGGTGTACTGTAAGTAACTTCCAATATATTAGTACCTGGGTACATGTCAGGTAAATTGTATCGCAGGCAATCATTTTGCTCAGGGATTTCATGAGCACTTTTGTGTTCCATAATATAAGGTGTGTTTGCGTACATTGTTGTTTCTGCAGGTTGTATAATATCTGAACCAAAAAATGAGACCATTACCAGATCCCCAGGAGAGTCTGTTCTCCTGTCCTGCTCCTGTACTGACCTGCAGACCACACCTGATGAGATTCAGTGGACTGGTCCTGGTGAAAAGAAGAAAGAGTTTTATCAATTGACCGGTAATCTGGAAGTAAATAACCGTTACAGTGGTAGAGTCCAGACATTCAGTGACATTTCTCCAGAAAATGCATCCCTGCTTCTGTCTGACCTGACTGAAGAGGACCAGGGAGAATACACGTGTGAGATAGAGAGCAGCGGAAGAGGAGGAATCCGAGTAATCACACTCATCATAAAAAGTAATTACATTAATTTCTATGTAGATTTTGCCTAATCATCATGTCATAATATAAAGTGTCACTGTCTGAGGTTTTTTTATGAGCAGGAGAAGAAGCTGGAGACGGTTGTATAATATCTGAACGTGAAAATGAGACCATCACCAGATATCCAGGAGAGTCTGTTCTCCTGCCCTGCTCCTGCACTGACCTGCAGACTGAACCGGATGAGATTCAGTGGAGTGTCACCAATGAGATAGAGAATTATGAGTTCGAACTAAACAAAGAAGAAAAGAAGCGTTACAGTGGTAGAGTGCAGACATTCAGTGACAGTTCTCCAGGAAACGCATCTCTCCTTCTGACTGACCTGACTGAAGAGGACCAGGGAAATTACAGTTGTGAGATAGAAAGAAATGAAGGAAAAGAAATCCGAGTAATCACACTCATCATAAAAAGTAAGTAGTTTCATTTTTGATGGATTTTGCCTAATTATCATGTCTTAAATATAAAGTGTCACTGTCTGAGGTTTTCTCATGAGCAGGATGTATAATTTCTGAACCTGAATATGAGACCATCACCAGATCCCCAGGAGAGTCTGTTCTCCTGTCCTGCTCCTGTACTGACCTGCAGACCAAACCTGATGAGATTGAGTGGAGTGTCACTGATAATAAAGGGCTTTATAAGTTGACTGGAGATCTGAAATCAGAAGACAAGAAGCGGTACAGTGGTAGAGTCCAGACATTCAGTGACATTTCTCCAGGAAATGCATCTCTGCTTCTGTCTAACCTGACTGAAGAGGACCAGGGAGAATATACATGTCTCCTTACAAACAAACATGGAGGAATGAGAACAATCAAACTCATCTTTGAAAGTAATCATTTTCATTTTTGTTCATTAAATGTTGATTTTTACCTAATTACCATGACATATAATATGAAATTGTCACTGTATGGGGATTCATCATGAGTAGGAGCACAGGCAGAATCAGGGGCTGAACTCTTCAGCACTGTGTTGATCATCATCCTGCTGGTGGGCGTGCTGGGAACAGCTGCAGTCCTCTACTGGAGATACACAAGTAAACACATCAACATACACACACCAGGGGGGCATTCCAAGAATGTAGATTACTGATAAGATCAGCTACATCAAAAATAGGAAAAGTGATGCTAAGCTATAACACATAACTATTAGTAACATTCAGCAAATATCTTCTCACCATCTACTAGCTGTACATTCTCTGAGAACACTTTAACAATTGGTGTTACACAGCCCTGGCTCCATCACTCACTAATGAAATATTATGACTATCCTGCTCTTTAAGAGAGAAGAAATGAGCCATCAGACAGCAGAGGGGAACACTCAGGGCAGCTACAACAGCGGGACGAGGTGAACTTCTCTCTTACTAACCAGCACCCCCCAGAGGAGAAGCAGCTACACTCGTGTGCATGTGTTCAAAAGTCATTCCCTCTGCTGTCTGTGTCTCTAGGATGTTACTTACAGCACAGTAGTCCAGGGGAACACAGCCAGAGCAGCACCCAGAGATGCCAACACTGAGGAGACCACGGAATATGCCAGCGTCAGAGTAGATGGAGTATGACCAGCTCTCATAACACACACACACAAACACACACACACACACACACACACATTACTATACAGATTTGTACACCTCCACTCAAATAAGACATTTGCATGTTCATCTGCATGTAGATGTGTGTCTGTGTGCACAAGTTGAATTTTACTTTATTTGGATCTTTTAATTAATAGGATGTGACCTACTCAACTGTCGACCATGGCAACAGAGCTAGACCACCCCCCAAAGAGATCAACACAGAGGAGAACACGGAATATTCCAGCATCCGACTAGACAGACCCCAACAAACAAGTAATGTGAGAAGTGACGGCACAAAATAACTGTGAATGATTGTGACTTCATTATTTTGGGCTTGACTATACTCAGCACTTAGGCCTATTTAGTTAGTATATTTTTTGTTTATGTCATTGAAAACTGTCTGAAAAGAGTCATGTATGATCAATGTGAACTTTAGATATAGTGTGCATATATGGACAGACATGTCCTGAGAATAAAAGATTGAAGAGAGAAACATGTTTGTGTATTAATATCTGTGTGGGTCATTTACCACTGTCTGCTTATAAACAGCCTTTACCAGCTCATTGCGTTAGGAACATATACAATGATAGTTTTTACACTTTAAGCAGACTTTTCATCCAATGTAAGAATTCTATTACAAGGGACTACATTGTGTCTGAAGCAACTTGGGGTGAAGTGCCTTGCTCAAAAGCACTTAATTGAACCCACACAGTATTGAACGCTCAACTTTTCAGGCTACTGCATGCCACTATGCTACCATCGCCCCTGCAGTTTCTGACAGCATGTGCCAGTGTAGGGACATGCCACATTTGGTGTCTGCCTTATTATAATCCAATGGCATGAGCTGGGCCCTTTATCTTGTTGGGCTATAGCTTGGGAAGTAAGCTTATGGCCTCCACACCAAACAACTTAGACAAGATCGGTCTTTTAACCAATATCACCTTTTCAAGATTTACTCAAAAGAGCTCTTTCAAGAAACTTTCCCAAAGAGTCGGATTGTGTGGTTGCACTACTACTGCAATTAGGATCCGATATACTTTATGTATATTTCTTGTAGGCCCACAATAGCCTGTCACCGTCAGTGAAGGTTCTGTTCCCTTTCAGTAGGTACTGTAAACACTGTCACTTCATAGTTACTGTCGTGGACTGTAAACACTGTTGTGTCGATTGAACATCAGTGTTTTTAAGTGTAACATGAACATGAGATCAGTATAAAAAATATCAATCACTGTATGCAGTCAGTGTCACCAGACCCGGATCCCCACTCTTTTAGCATGGTGGGTAAAAAATAACAACGAGTTTGTTTATCCAGCAAATACCGATGTCCACAGACAAGGTATAGAATGTTGCATGATTTTATGAAAGTATTAAGTATTGTGACATCGAAACAAGTCATATTTGCAGTTTCTTATAACTCATTCCATCGTGCTACAGATGAGATACACCACCCAATTTTCTAAACTTAAATAGTGTGGTTATAGCCATAATATCCGATAGAGAGTCGCGAAGCGAATGCAGAAGTGCCATTCACCCTGTTAGGAGTTGATGAACCACTTAAATTATTTTGGAAACATTATTCTAAGGTACAAAAAACTCTTTAGTGTTGCTTTAAGCTACTATAAAAATGGCTATTTAAAAAAGTGCACAGGAATAAACAGAATATTTCATCTTATTCTCTATGTTAACATAAATGATTCTTCAGTCTGTCAATAAATGGTCAGATATTATTTCACAAGCAGATTTACACCCTTTGATTTAGGTTGGAGAAGATAATGGTATATTTAAGCAGATATTTAGCGCCCCCCCCATGGATTGAAGATGTGAAACAGAAGAGGAAGTCAACCACATTTTAAGCCATAGAAAGTCCATCGGAAAGCATCAGTATCCCTCCTTATACTCAGTTTTTGCCTTAGAGAAAGTAATTGTCGAGTTTTTAGTGACAGCTATTTCCTAGAGGAATCCATGTGAAAGCAAAAAACCAACAGTGAATAAAACCCACAAGTGTGGCTATTTGTAAAGAGGAAGTAGCCAGTGTATATATAGTCAGTGATGTTTGTGTGATTGTGTCTTTTGTGTCAGAACCTCCTCTGAAGATGAAGCTTTGCCTCTGTGTGCTTTACACAGCTCTGCAGGTCACTGTTGGTGAGTTCTAACATTTCATACTGAGTGTGCAGGTGTGTATGTGTCTAATAGATGGGAAGTATGTTTTAATACAGTAGATTTGGATCATACACGTGTAGCCTATATATTGCGTGTCTTACATGATCTTCAATCAAGTGGGATATGAGCCTCTTCATAAAAAGCTTAATTATTTTCCTCTTGTATTTTCACATAAAGTCTGAGGAAAAGTTATCTATTGATAGATAAAACAGGGTTCATCTGAACTAGCCTATTATAATAATATGCTGCTCCACTCATATGGACATAGCAGCATGTTTATGAATGTTCAAAATCAGACCTGTCTTCAAATAGTACAGGACATCTCAAGCCCTCAGCATTTGTTCATCTTTATCTGGGAAATGTTAAACAGTTAAGGATTTCATCAGTGTTTATCCTTTAAATGTACAATGTGGGTTAAGTAATTTAGCAGTTTCATGCAGCTTAAACAAATAAGCACTATTTGCACATGCAGGTGCATAGCCAACAATGCTACCCAGAGGGGATACAACCGGGT
This sequence comes from Sardina pilchardus, assembly GCF_963854185.1. NCBI lineage: Eukaryota > Metazoa > Chordata > Actinopteri > Clupeiformes > Clupeidae > Sardina > Sardina pilchardus. The sequence goes on from NC_085010.1 coordinate 19,016,645, forward strand.
GTACTGTGGGGAGCACATATACTTGATATCATGCTAAAGTTGACTGAAAAGAGGGAGATAAATATCATTTTACAATTGATCTTAATGCCTTAATTTAATAAAAAAAATGAGACCGAAAAATGAAAATGATGAAAAATGAGAAAATATGATAATCAAACCGCTAAGGACATCAATTTTCTTTGCGATTGAAGAATGTATCGTAAATAAATAAATGTTCTTCCTTAAATACAGGGGGTATAAGTATTTGACCCCTGTATGTTAAATTCCCAAAGGAGCAGGAGGATTTTTTTTATATGTTTCTATTTTTTAAAGGGCAGCTATTTCATCGATCCAGGATACTATGCATTCTGACAAAGTTCCCTAGGCCTTTGGAATTAAAATAGCCCCACATCATCACATACCCTTCACCATAGCTAAAGATTGGCATGGGGTTTTTTCCAATTAGCCTATTAGCCTGTTTGATGCTCATTGAGCTCAATGCAAATCAAACAGCAATGGAGCTTAAGTCATCACGTGACTTCTTGCGTCACCGGCAAGTTTAAAAATATGTTACACTCCAAACTAGCGACAGAGCAATTGCTCCTGTGTTATCTGGGTGCATGTCAGTTAAGGTGAATCACAGGAAATTGTTTTGAACTTCTGTGTCCCTGCAGAAGTTCATGTTTCATGAAGTCGCTGTTTCAAGCTGGTATAGCAACAGGTTTGATATTTGCCGCAAATAATCTTTTTCATGCACACTTTCAAAATCATTTATTTTGTGTTCAATATAAGGGGTGTTTGTGTACCATGTTTCTGCAGGTTGTATAATATCTGAACCAAACTATGAGACCATCACCAGATCCCCAGGAGAGTCTGTTCTCCTGTCCTGCTCCTGTACTGACCTGCAGACCAAACCTGGTGAGATTCAGTGGACTGGTCCTGGTGAAAACAAGAAAGAGTTTTATAAGTTGACTGGAGATCTGAACCCAGAAGAAAATAAGCGTTACAGTGGTAGAGTCCAGATATTCAGTGACAGTTCTCCAGGAAACATGTCCCTGCTTCTGTCTGACCTGACTGAAGAGGACCAGGGAGAATACACGTGTGAGATCATAAGCAATAACAGAGGACATTTCCGAGAAATCAGTCTCATCATAAAAAGTAATTATAGTTTAATTTCTATGTAGATTTTGCCTAATTATCATGTCATAATATAAAGTGTCACTGTCTGAAGTTTTCTCATGAGCAGGAGAAGAAGCTGGAGAGGGTTGTATAATATCTGAACCTGAACATGAGACCATCACCAGATCTCCAGGAGAGTCTGTTCTCCTGTCCTGCTCCTGTACTGACCTGCAGACCAAACCTGATGAGATTCAGTGGACTGGTCCTGGTGAAAACAAAGAGTCTTATATGTTGACTGGAGATCTGAATGAAGATGAAAGGAAGTGTTACAGTGGTAGAGTCCAGACATTCAGTGACAGCTCTCCAGGAAATGCATCTCTGCTTCTGACTGACCTGACTGAAGAGGATCAGGGAAACTACAGTTGTGAGATCAAAAGAAATGAAAGAAAAGAAATCCGAGTAATCACACTCATCATAAAAAGTAAGTAGTTTCATTTCGATGAATTTTGCCTAATTATCATGTCATAAATATAAAGTGTCAGTGTCTGAGGTTTTCTCATCCGCAGGATGTATAATATCTGAACCTGAAGAGGAGACCATCACCAGATCCCCAGGAGAGTCTGTTCTCCTGTCCTGCTCCTGTACTGACCTGCAGACCAAACCTGGTGAGATTGTGTGGAGTGTCGTTGATAAGAAAGGACTTTCTGTGTTGACTGGAGATCTTCTCCCAGAAGACAAGAAGCGTTACAGTGGTAGAGTCCAGACATTTCGTGACATTTCTCCAGGAAATATGTCACTGCTTCTGTCTAACCTGACTGAAGAGGACCAGGGAGAATACCTATGTCTCCTTACAAGCAAACATGGAGGAATGAGAGCAATCAAACTCATCTTTGAAAGTAATCATTTTCATTTTTGCTTGTTAAATGTTGATTTCTGCCTTGTGTTTGTGTTGAAAGCAATCAAGAAGGAACTATTAAATTACTCTCTTGTTTAAGGTAAAATAGTTAGTAGCCTACTGTGTAGTGTTTCAAGACTGCATGATTACTGGAGGGTGCTGTGGCGCAGCAGGCTACAGCGCTCGTACCATATACGAGTGCCCAGGGGGAGCCAGGTTCAAATTCGGCTTGCGGTCATGTCCCGATCCCATCCCATCTCACTCTCTTCACTGTCCTACTAACGGCAAAAAGGGAAAAAAATATACTGGAAAAAAGATTGCATGATTACTGTATGCCTCTTCTAACAATTTCTGATGTTTACTTTGTAGAACATCCCAACACCACAACACTTCCCAGCATGCCTTTCTTCATCCGCTTGGCTCTTTCTGTGCTTCTTGTGATAGTGGGAGCAACTGCAGTCATCTGCTCTTCATGCAGACGTAAACAAACATAAGACACATACAGTATACACACTTTAATGTTGGTATACTTTGCCGTGATCTTCTAATATTCTAATATTCTAACTCTGTACCACAGCAAAGAAAAAAGCGAGAGGGGGCCAAACGGTATGAAAACAAAGATGACATGAGGTCAGTCACAGTATGATGTCGTTTACCATACAATGCATTTTTGTTTAGCATATTTAGTTAGTTGATTCAATACATAATTAGAGATGCTATTTATTAATTTACAAGACACTATTAATTAATTTCTTATTCTCTCCATAGCATGTGATGAATTCTGTTGGAGTGGACTCTTCAGACATTCTGAATATCTAAGCTTCTGGCCAAACTGCACTTCACGCTCACAATCTTGAATTTTTTGGGTTTCGTGGGTGCCAGCGTGGGGGTGGAGTGACCCCCATGGACCAAATTAAACATTTTTCATAAAAGTCCAATTTGTTTCATGTGCCCCGGTGTTACAGTGTCACGGGAATTGTTGACCAAAAATTCAGGAAGTAGATGACAGGAGAGGAAAAAAAAGATGGGCAGGTAGATTTAAGATTTGAGTGGTGTGTGTGTGTGGGAGTGTGGGAGAGAGTGAGTGAGAGAGAAAGAGAGAGAAAGAGAGAGAGAGGGAGAGAGACTGTCACCTACTGACCTGACCCCTCATGTCCTAATTGTGTGTGTGTGTGTGTGTGTGTATGTGTGTGTCTGTCTGTCTGTCTGTCTGTCTGTCTGTCTGTCTGTCTGTCTGTCTGTCTGTCTGTCTGTCTGTGTGTGTGTGTGTGTGTGTGTGTGTGTGTGTGTGTGTGTGTGTGTGCATTCCCATGTGTGAGACTGTCAAATTGTACATTAAGAAAAAAAGGAAAATTTCTCACCCCCCATGCAGATGATGCAACTGAAGATAAGGAAGTTGCCATTTCAACCCCATGTAAAGAGCATACAGCAGCCGAAAGCAGCAGCATCACTCCTTATATCGTCTCAGAGAAATGAAGTGTTGAATATTTAGTGACAGCTATCCGCCAATAGAGAAATACATACAAAAGTGAACAACCAACCAACAGTGGGAAAGATTCAGTGTGGCTATTTCTGAAGAGGAAGTAGCAAACATGCCTGATATAGTCAGTGATGTTTGTGTGATTGTGTCTTTTGTGTCAGAACCGTCTCTGAAGATGAAGCTCTGCCTCTGTGTGCTTTACACAGCTCTGCAGGTCACTGTTGGTGAGTTCTAACATTTCATATCATACCGAGAGTGTGTAGGTAATAGATGGAAAGTGTATTTGAATAGATTTGGATGATATACTTATATTGTGTGTGTTACCTGATCAATCGTGTGGGTTATGAGCCTTTCCATAATAGTTGTAGTGATTACACTTGTCTGTTTTATGGGTATACACACGGCACTGGTACCAGTTTAAGTGTTTCTGTTGTAGTAATCTGTGTAATCTCTTTTATTCTTGGTTGCATTTTTAATAAAAGCTGGCTAGCACCAGATTGAAATTAGCCCGTACAGCTAGCTCTGTCTTACTGTTGATTAATGAGTACTGCCCTTATGAAATTAATAAACAAATGAATGATTGAATTAATGAATAAATAAATATAAATAGATCGATCGATAGATAGATCTATGCATGACAACTGAGAGAAAATCATGAAATGCGAGAGTGGGTATATTACACATGATTCATTTCAAACAGCTTTTTTTTTTTTTTTTGAGAATTTCAGTTATGGGTCCATAATGACTCCTAAATACTCAAAACCACTGACCTCCTTCACATTTTGTTTAGGTATGCTCTGTTTTATAATGAGGAAACACATTCAATGCAAGATGATCATTCTGCACTCACTGGTGCAAGTACAGCATCAGATCTTCTGCTCTCTCTCTCAGGTGGCTTTGATTATATGTAGGCCTAAATTACTACCTCATTTGCATAAAGTTGACAGCCTGCATATGGACAATGTATTGACAGGTCATTTATAGATAAACTAACAAGAAGTGGTCCAATGATCAAGCCTCTGAGGATGCCCATTGTCTTGAGCAGGAATGATGTCTTTCTTGGTCCACTTTTGAGCCACTGTTATTTGAAGATAAGATACAAACTAATCAACTATTTGTTTTCGTAAATTGATTGGCGAAAAAATAGGAGAATGAGAGAGATAACACACCAGAGATTGTACCAGGGCTGTAGTCAATACTGTCTTTGAACAACACAAGTTCAAGACAAAGTCAATGAGATTCAAGTCCAAGACAAGACCAAGTCAAAAGAGGTTCGCTACTTCGTGTCTTGCCAGCTATATATTAGTACCTGGGTCAGTTAAGTTGAATCACAGGCAATCATTCTGCTCAGGGGTTTCATGAGCACCTTCGAAGCACTCATTTTGTGTTCCATAATATAAGGTGTGTTTGTGTGTTGTTTCCGCAGGTTGTATAATATCTGAGTCTAAATATGAGACCATCACCAGATCTCCGGGAGAGTCTGTTCTCCTGTCCTGCTCCTGTACTGACCTGCAGACCAAACCTGGTGAGATTCAGTGGACTGGTCCTGGTGAAAACAAAGATTCTTATAAGTTGATTGGAGATCTGAACCCAGAAGAAAAGAGGTGGTACAGTGGTAGAGTCCAGACATTCAGTGACAGTCCTCCAGGAAATATGTCCCTGCTTCTGTCTGACCTGACTGAAGAGGACCAGGGAGAATACACGTGTGAGATTGAAAGCAATAAAACAGGAAGATTCAGAGTAATCACACTCATCATAAAAAGTAATTTGTTTCATTTCTATGCAGATTTTGCCTAATTATCATGTCATAATATAAAGTGTTACTGATCAAGGTTTTCTCATGAGCAGGAGAAGGAGCTGGAGAGGGTTGTATAATATCTGAGCATGAAGGGGAGACCATCACCAGATCCCCAGGAGAGTCTGTTCTCCTGTCCTGCTCCTGTACTGACCTGCAGACCAAACCTGATGAGATTCAGTGGGATGTTATTACTGGGAAAGAGTTTTATAAGTTGACTGGAGATCTGAACCTAGAAGAAAAGAAGCGGTACAGTGGTAGAGTCCAGACATTCAGTGACAGTTCTCCAGGAAATGCATCCCTGCTTCTGTCTGACCTGACTGAAGAGGACCAGGGAGAATACGCATGTGGAACTACAAACAAAGGAATCGGAAAAATCCGAACAATCAAACTCATCATTACAAGTAATCAATTAAAGAAATAGTTAAATTTTTCAGTAGATGTTATAATGCCTAATTATAATGTCAAAACATAGGGTGTCATTGTCTGATATTTTCTCATGGGCAGGAGGAGCTGGAAAAGGCTGCTTATTATCTGAACCTGCAAATGAGACCATCACCAGATCCCCAGGAGAGTCTGTTCTCCTGTCCTGCTCCTGTACTGACCTGCAGACCACACCTGATGAGATTCAGTGGGAGGCAGTTATCAAGGAAGAGCACTATAAGTTGACTGGAGAACTGAACAAAGATGAAAAGAAGCGTTACAGTGGTAGAGTCCAGACATTCAGCAACAGTTCTCCAGGAAACTTGTCACTGCTTCTGTCTAATGTAATTGAAGAGGACGGAGGTGAATACATGTGTCAGATTGAAAATAGAAGAAGCAGAACAATCACACTCATTGTTAAAGGTAAGCAGTTCAATTTTTGTATATTACATGTTGATTTTTACCTAAATACCATGACATACAATATGAAATTGTCACTGTATGGGGATTTATCATGAGTAGGAGCAGAATCAGGGTTCGGACTCTCCAGCACTGTGTTGATGATCCTCATCCTGCTGGTGGGTGTGCTGGGAACAGCTGCAGTCCTCTACTGGAGATACACAAGTAAACACATCAACACACACCAGGGGCGCACTCCAAGAATGTAGATTACTGATAAGATCAGCTACATCAAAAGTAGGAAAAGTAATACTAAGCAGCTATAACACATAACTATTAGTAACATTCAGCAAATATCTCCTCACCATCTACTAGCTGTACATTCTCTGAGAACACTTTAAAAATTGGTGTTCTTACACAGCCTATAGCTCCATCACTCACTAATGAAACATTTTTACTATCCTGCTCTTTAAGAGAGAAGAAATGAGCCATCAGACAGCAGAGGGGAACAACCAGGGCAGGAACAACAGCGGGACGAGGTGAACATCTCCCTAACTACCATCCCGCACGTACGCACGCACACACAAACACACACACAAACACACACACACACACACACACACACACACACCTACACACACGCACACACACACACACACACACACACACCCTGTGTTCTGAATGCAAGTTCTAAATGCAAACATAGGCATAGATGAATAACAACAAAACTTTTATTCTGGATTTCTTCACAATATTATATTTGAACTGCACTGGAGGCAGAATGGGTCATTCCCTCTGCTGTCTGTGTCTCTAGGATGTTACTTACAGCACAGTAGTCTATGGGAACACAGCCAGAGCAGCACCCAGAGATGCCAACACAGAGGAGACCACGGAATATGCCAGCGTCAGAGTAGATGGAGTATGACCACCAGCTCTCATAACACACACACACACGCACACACAACTACATGTACAGATTTGTACCCCTCCACTCAAATAATATATTTACATGTCCATCTGCATGGAGAAATTTGTATCTGTGTGCACAAGTTAAATTTTACTTTATTTGGATCTTTTAATTAATAGGATGTGACTTACTCAACTGTCGACCATGGCAACAGAACTAGACCACCCCCCAAAGAGATCAACACAGAGGAGAACACGGAATATTCCAGCATCCGACTGGACAGAGTCTGACAAACAAGTAATGTGAGAAGTGGCGTCTGTCTTCCCCAACAGGCACAAAATGACTATGAACGATTGTGGGCTTGACTATAGGTATTTAAGCCTATTTTATTTAGTTTAGTTAGTATATATTTTTTATGTCTTAAAATTATCTCAGAGTTATGTATGATCAATGTGAAGTCAATATACGGACAAGTGCATATATATACGGACAGACATGGCATGAGAATAAAAAATTAAAGTGAGAAACATGGTTGTGTGTATTAATATCTACAGTATGTGGGCCATTAACTACAGCTGTACAACCAGCTTTTGCCAGCTCATTGTGTTAGAGACATACAAGCATGATTGTGATAGTTTTCACATTTACATGTATTCATTTAGCAGACTTTTCATCCAAAATAACAATTCTATTGCAAGGGACTACAACACTTGGGGTGAAGTGCCTTGCTCAAAGGCACTTAATTGAACCCTCAACTCTTCAGGCTACTGCATGCCACTATGCTACCATCGCCCCATATTTGCCCGTATGTGCCAGTTTAGGGGAAGAACATGTCACATTTGGTGTCTGCCTTATTATAACCCAGTGCCATGAGCTGGGCCCTTTATCTAATTAGAATTTCTTAATTCTTGAAAGATTGGAGACTTTTAACCAATATCACCTATTCAAAGTTTACTCAAAAGACAGCAATCTTTCAAGAATCCCTCCCAATTCTTGTCAACGTTATTTGGTGTAAGAAAGGAGGCCATAATTTGTCTATCCGAGAGCTTCCTTTGTCTGCAGGCCAGCTGGTGGGTTGTTGGCACACACAGAAGAGCATCAAAGCTTGTAGAGGTGGAACAAAAAGTGGTTGGTAGGCACCACATAGCTGAGAGCATTTGTAGCGGAGGGTAGTTATACTGATGCGTGTGAGACAAACGGATGTGTATTTTCTGCCTGCTACCCAACCACCACATCTCATGTTTATGGTTTTGTGGTGGGCAGGAGCTGCCGTCCACAAGAGGCAAAAGCCTCTAAATGCCTTCTCCGTCAAAAATGAGAGAATGTTGGTGAGCGTATGTGGAATCCTCCACACTTAGTCTTCGTTAATCAAATAATTTAGCTTCAAAACATGCTGAATAGCACTCTCTTACTGTTCTAAAATATTGATTTGTAGACAAAAACCTATAGGAGCCTGATAAAAAAAAAATATATATATTTAAAAGACAAGTGGTCAGGAGGATAGAGGGTTTTGCATCTAAACTCTTCAAATATGACACTAAAATGCGATAAAAGCATAACATACATGTTGTTCTCATAATCAGTCATGAATATAAATTAGCTCAATTATTACCAATCCTATAAAAAAACAAAAAGGAAATGACACAGTTCTGAAAGGTCTTCCTTTGTTATTTAATAACAATTTACATCAACATGAGATCAATACAAAAAAAGATCAATCACTGTATGCAGTCAGTGTCAGCAGTCCCTGGTCCCCACTCTTTTAACATAGTGGGTAAAAAACGACAAGAAGCCCTTTTGAACAGACCCGCCATCCAAATGGCTATTTCAGGCAGAGTGGACTTTGGCACATAGACAGGTTTGGCTAATCTAGTCTCATCTGACTTAACGAACGTCCATTCCCAGACACATAGGGTCGGTTTCCCAAGAATGGATTAAGCCCAAACCTGGACGGAAAAGATCTTCATTGAAGGGCTCTTCTAGTCTAGGACTATATTGGACTTAGTCCATGTATGGGAAGTGTCACAGATAGCAGTTGCCCCTGGGACAGATTTATTCAGTGGATCGGCTATAGACCAAGACCAGCTCTACTCTAGCATAGTCAGTTAAGGTCAAGAAAAGCCTGTTCAGTTCAGTACAGTGTGAGTCTAGATCAGGTCAAGAAGACACAGCCAGTCAGGGGCAGACAAGTATGTGTATCTGTGCTGGATCTACACCTGATGGTCCCAGACACAGTCATTCGGTCTTAAATAGAGAGCCGCCTGACTTGAGTGTGATCATGTCTGCCCCGAACACAGTACGCTAGCAGTCAAGCAGGCCAGGGGCACAAGCTCCATGCCACTCCATGCTTACTACAGTCAGTGATGAAGAGCAACCACGTAACTCAAAGCAAACCAAAGTCACAAAATCAAGCACACAAAGGACCCACACCCTGACGAGCATCAGGACATTCTAATGAGAAATGTTTTTAAAAATATAATGCACGCTTATATACATTCAAACCACTGTGGGTTCCTTAAACTCCACACGTACACAAACCCTCCCGTTCATTATATACAAGCCTGACTTACGACTAAAAACAAAACGAGCTACTTTAAAAAAAAAAGAGCACACATGCACGCAAATTCAAATTTGACATTTGATGAGGTACGACAGGCCAGACACTGGCTGGAGTTTTTCTTTTAAGCAAGCATTCACATTCAGTAATGCCGTTAAGATAACAGTGTCTTCTCGTAATCTAGCAGTCGTAAATACAGCACTATTAGTAAACACTGGTAACCGTGGCAATGAGAGTATTGCAGTGCACACTGGTGTGCGTGCCACCTATAGTCTGCGTATTGTATCTGCCATCAACCTCGGTGGAAGAGCATTCATCTTTGTGCTGGAGGAGTCGGCTGTCCGTATGTGATGTGCTTTAAAAGGTGCGGGTGGAGGCAGAGCCTCAGTCTCCGAAGATCCAGAGGATGTTGACGCCAGACAAGCCCAGGTTTACTCTCCTGCGTAAGGGAAAAAAACATGACTCTCAAAGGGGATCTAAATGAAACAGCACCATGTCTCTGCAACACACAGACAACCCATCAACTGCACCTTACAACATTAATTTCATTTTTTGTAGGTTTTAAATCAGCTTAAATAGTACGCATATCCACTGGAATTGGCTTACATCAGTTAGCCTATGGTTCTCTTTTAGCTGTAGGCTAAGCAAACTGCAAGTTGCAGCCCCTTCCAGTGAGTTATGCTGAGCTAGGCTAACGTGTCAGAATGGGCTATTGCACACACATGTGAGTGAAGAGAAGTCATGCATCCTCTAATCTAACTGTGGGGTAAATAAGAGGAGCAGGAAGGGTCTTACCCCAGCATCCCCGACTCCTTGGTCTTTATGATGAACAGGAACATGAGGACTGTGTGGAACAGGTTGTTCCGGCCCTGTGGAGGCAGACGGGGAGGGGGGCAGGGGGGTTACATTCAGGATGGACAGACAGACAATATAAAAATGTTAATGGGGAAAACAGAGCAAAGCTGCAGGAAAGAAAGCCCCCAAAAGAGAAAGAGTAGACAGGAAGGTGAGGCCAACCGCACCTTAGGCAGGCTGTACACATGGCCCTGATAGATGAGCTGGTAGTGGGGAGGGTTTATGCTGCTGTGATGGATGCAGAAGAGATTCTCATTGGTCACATCTGTTTGGACACACAGAAAACAACCAATCACAAACTGACAGACAGATCAACCAAACCTAAATGCCATTAGTCCTGAACTTAACTTAGAGTTAGTTTGATAGCTAACAGATCGATCAATCGCTAGACAGATAGTACTTCATTGTCAGACAAAGAATGTTCTGTAAACCAACAAACAGATTTACATGTAATAGGTTTCAATGCATTTCTACTTCTACTTGGTTCTGACCAACTGTTCAGCCTGGGATGTTTTGTGTGTGCATGGGTCCCTTACCAGGCTTGTCTGGGGTCTGGCTGAAGTGCTGTGAGGTGAAGGTTTTCCCATCTGGGTACTTTGGGTGTGGGGGCAGCCTGGAGTCCAGGTACGTGCACAGCACGTGCATCAGAACCTACAGACAGACAGGAGGAGATCAGTGCTGAATATCAGAGCTGCTCCACTCATTCTCTCATTGGCTGTACCGGCAGAATAAGGAGACTCTTTATGAAGTTATCCAATAAAATGTGCTTACAAAAATGCTTAAAAAGGAGCAATTCCTGGAAGCTGTATATTTGAGTTGCTCTTTGGATGGCTACATCTATTATAAAAGAGGGCCTTGGGAGTTAGTCTTGTTTTGAATAATAGTATTGTGCTTTTTGAAGCAATAATAGCTTGACTACAGTTTTAGGCCTGCATATGTGTGTGGGCAAAAAGGGCCACTGTCTGGTGGCAGACCACCGTCCAGTCATGCGATACCGTGTGTGTGTGTGTGTGTGTGTGTGTGTGTGTGTGTGTGTGTGTGTGTGCTCACCACAGAGTCAGTGGGCAGGTCTGTGTCCCACTTCCTGTTCTTCACGTCTCCGCCCCCGTTCCAACGAAAGGAGCTCATGCAGCCACTATGAGCCAGCTCTGTTGTGAGAAAAGCACACATTTCAGTGCACCTCACTTTAAACAACTAATATATACAACTATGACATCTGTTTATATGCTTAAAATATCATAATATAGAGACTAGACTCAACAATACTTAAATTGTTAAACTGTTAAATTAAACAACTGACAAATTTCACTGCATTCTTTACTTTGGTAATGACATGCATGTAGGTGCATGATGTGCTTGTATCCTAGTTATTCTTAGATTTTAGCTATAACCTCAGAAACCTCAGAAACTAGGCTTTAGAACCCTGAGCACGATCATCTCTCTCTCTCTCCCACACGCACACACACACACACACACACACACACACACACACGCAACACACGCAACACACACACACACCTCTGATGCGCTCCACAAGGTACTCCTGGTTGGGGCTGACGTCCAGGTACTGCACGATGGCGTTGAGGGTCGGGATGGCCGAGGCCTTGGTCACCGCTGCCTGCTTCAGGCTGCTAATGCTCGTCTCTATCACAGAAGCATGTGGACAACATAACCAAAACATTCTATTTAGGGTTGATTCATGGACACAGGGCTGATTGACAGGAAATGATCTGTGCCTGAAATTATCAAATCATTCAAAAACAATATACACACAAACAAACAAACAAACAAACAAACAAACAAACAATACAGTATAGCCTTTTTTTGACATCGTACATGGCCGAGCTCAAGCCTGAATTCAGGCACCACGCCTGAACATTATCAGGCCTGTGGACAACATAGCCTAAGCACAGCTCATCACTGGAATAACGTGCAAAACTTCGGGTGATAAAACTCAACGAGGCTATGTCTCAAATCTCGTGTAGGTTACTTCTGCACTTGCCCGATCATTAATCACTAAACCCATGTAGAAACTAGAAGACTAGCCTAAAGCGTTCGGCGTATGATTTTTATAAAGTGTGCGTGTGTTCCTGCATAATATTTGCAGCTAATCTTTGCATTAGCGATAAAAATCCGTTGACACTGTTCAATTGGAGTGTCATGAGTGTAGCCCATCAACACGAGCAGGCAGCGCTATGCAACGCAATGTTTTGAGAACTGTCGGACGGCCTTTTCTATTTTCTTTGTGCCGCTCGCGTTTCTCTGCTATTTTGAATGGCATCAGTATAGACAGACAAATCAGTCAAGACAATCACCCGATCTTACATGGTGTTACAGTGTATCTCTGTAAACATTGTTGCGAGTCTCGTTTTAACGGTGTTTTTCAGTGTTTCGTAGTTTTATTGGCTACCCGCCAATGTGGCAGGTAGGTTGAAAGTTTCCATGAAAGTTTCACCCGCCAATCACAAAAGTTACCCGCATTTGGCAAGTTGGCGGGTGCCAATTTCATGCCCTGTCCACAGAGCAACTTGAGGCCAAGTGCCTTGCTAAAGGACACAATGGTGGAAAACTGGGAATTGAACCCACAACTATTCTGGCTACTGCCATGCTAGCCCAGGTTCTTAGCCATGATGCTACCACTGCCCAAAGTCTCTCACCTCCGACCTGCAGCTCAGGGCAGCCCATCCTCCTGAGCTGGCTATTGATGGAGTCGATCTCCTTCACCAGAGGGACCAGGATGGTGTCATTAATCCACTGCAACACACACACACACACACACACACACACACACACACACATTAGGGAAACCTTGAAAAAAAGACATCTCAGTGGAACTCACTTCTTTAAGGAAAGGATAAAAATAAAATAAACTTCATACTGTAGTCCAGACCATAATTCATACGACAGCCAACGTACAAATGCAAAAAGCAAAGTGTCTTGTGCATGAACAAAAGGTATAGTGCAGCATATGGTGGCACTAAGCTGACCCACTGATGTTTGCTCTAGAATCTTGCATATGGTATTCAATTACCAGTAGTTCATTCATTTTTGCAAAGTTATTAACGGTTAGCTTTAGTTACTTACGGTTATTTCCCAACTATTAGCCGCGGCTTATACATTGATCTTGCAAAATTTCTTCGCTATGAGGTTACATTGCTTCATAGCTACAACACAGACAGTTAAAAACCTTATATACCAAGAGCCTGAATGTTTTTTGTTTTTATGTGCATTCACATTTAGCTTCTCATTTAAATGGAGCTGTACCTCGTCAACACTGCATTGTGCCCTTGAGGACGTAACTTTGATTAGTAAGTGTGAAATTACTTTGCTGTGTCAACTCACATTTCTCAATTTAGCAGTCCATGTGTCAATACTGTCAACCACAAGGCGACTGGTAGTTATTCTGGCCCAGACCTACACGCGAGAGAGAAAGAAAAAAAAAGAAGATTAGAAAAGACAATAAATAAATAAATAAATAAATAAATAAACACCACAAACCAAAGTTAATCCATTAGGCTACTTTCCATTTTTTCCATAAAGACGAAATAATCACATCATAATGGTGGTACTTGGAGAGCCAGTTGTTTTCTGAGGTGGTACTCATTATGAAAAGTTTTGAGAACCTCTGCTCTAGCTAATATGACGTCATCATTCTAATTTATGAGTTACGCTCGCATTCATATTAACTAAAGCGATTCTTTTTAGCTATAACTATCATTCTTGGTGTGAACAGCCCTAATATCAAGTCAAAATGGCTGCTGTGAAAGAGGCCCATTGAGCTGTGCGAGACGCTCTTTGCCCCCTGCTTCCTCCTCACCTCCTCGGCGGCCTGCTTGGAGCCCAGGTCGGTCTCGTCCTTGTGGGCGGAGGGGGCCTGCGAGCGGCAGGCCAGCTGGTACTGGAACTTGCGCAGGCTCTGGGCGTAGTCTCCCACCGAGCGGTTGTAGTTCCAGAAGGTGGGACTGTGCGCTGGGGACGCCGACTCTGGGCTTCCTGCAAACAACAACAAGACAGAACGCAAACAATTAGCCAGGAGTGGAGCGTGGGTTTAAGACTGGGTGTTCCCTGTCTGGTGCTCTTTGGTAGCAGAGTTGAATAGTTTCGTAATTTTATTATCATCATCATGATGCTGCTGCTGCTACTGACCCAACTGGCTGCGGTGGCTCTTCTCCTCCTCAGAGCGCAGGAACCGCTCCAGGCCCTTCAGGTCGTCGATGTAGTCCTCCTTCCCGCCGGGGGAGTTGAAGACGGAGGGGGACGTGCGGTAGCGCGCCCTCAGGCTGGAGCCCTCAGCGGGGCCAAGGCTACTGGGGTAGGGAGGGGAGCCAGGGGACGGACTGTAGTTCAACACCTATCGGAGAGGGGAAAAAAGAAGCTTTTGTTCAGTGCTACTTACAAAAAATGGGGAGCAATCAAGCAACAGTGCGAATACAGTGGAATTTTGAGGGGATAAAATGGATTTGAATTTGAACATAAGTAATAAAACTTTGCTGCTATACTACACTGCTCAGTAAGAAACAGTATTTATTTTGTACTGTTTAGCACCAAAAGCAAAATGCTTTACAGTTCCCAAAATCCAAATCATATAACATAATATTGCACAGCCCATGGCCATGGGGTTTGCTGCCCCTACCTTTCCGAAGGCAAGTGAGGGAGAGTAGGGCCCTGTGCTGCCCGGGGTGGAGGGGCTGGTGAGGGGGGGGCTGTAGCCGGGCACGCAGCTGGGCGAGAACTTGGGGCTGGCGCTGGCCGGACGCGAAGGGCTGAAGCTGAGCACGTTCTGCCCCTGCAGGGGGGAGGACTGGGTGGCAGCAGGACTCTCCTTCTTCTCTGGCTTCGATGGAGGGGAGGCCTTGATGCCTGAAGATTATTGCAAAGATAGAGACTCAGGATTGCTGAGAGTGGGTGTGACAAATGACATTTAATATACTCCTAATTGCTATATTTAGCTTCACCACTTATGCTATACAGGCAAGCTTAATTTTATTCAGATAACATTTCAGGCAACATTTTCACAGAAGCATAAAACTAAAATATTATCTTCATAGTAGTGCTTAATTTTGTTCATAGTGTGTTTTAATGCACGTGTTTCAGACAATCCTTCAAATGCACCAAGAATGCTACAGTAGTAGTAAACCTAAAAAGCAGTACTATGAGTAGCGCTAAATTCAGCAGAAACACACACGTGTCTTCCTCCCACTCTGCTTACCAGAGTTGCCTAGCCCAAGGAGACGATGCTGATCCGGAGAGACAACAATAGAGGAAGGAGCCATAGTGTACTTGAAGTACTTCCAGAAGTCAAAGAGGGCGTTGAGGCTAAACAGAGCTGCCAAGGCCAGCTCTATGGGACAAGACAGACAGAGACAGGTAGTGAATAATAGTCATACAAACTCACAAGCATTTCATAGACACTGAAATAAATAAACACACGAGTCACTCACCAATGTACCAGATAGGCCAGTATGTAATGTTGTAGTACCGACTGAGCAGTTTTCCAGACCTAAACGGGGTTAAAGTGACAGTCAATTGCTGTACAAACAAACAACTCATGTGTAGTACAAGTGATTGAAGCAACTGGCGGTGCACCGTACATTTCAGTGTAGATCATCCCAGCGAGTGATACATTTAGAACAGCCCAGGCGAGGACCACCTGTCTCTCCTGTTCCTCCCGTCTCATCCTCATCGTCCTATCGATGAGGTTCGACATGCCGTTCTTCGACGGAGTCATGCTACCATAACACGTTTGTTGCAATATCTACAGCTACAAATACAACAAAAACGTAGACAAAAACACAAACAATTCGGGGGTTAGCATTTAAGGATACAAAGGTATTGACATGGGCCTATTCAACAGTCATTCGCTACAACTTGTCTAGAAAGTTTGACGGACTGCTGTCACACGTGTCAACAAAACAAACAATATAGGGCTTCCAAAGCGGTAGGGAAATATGTGTAACAGTGCCTACAAGATAAGAAACCACACAATCTCAAGAGCTGCCAAACACAAAAGGAACATATTTACATTTAATATAACTGGAATGGCCAACATGTATAGAAGCTAGCTAGCTAGCTAGATGGCTAGCGGATAACTTCCTCTGTGGCATTGCTAAAACAAGTTTGCTCTCTCTCTCTCTGATGACAGAAAAGACCTACCCGCCAACCTTACACAAAAGCAATCTTTTTTTTAAATAAATCTATATGCTTACATCAGATTAAAGTGAAATACTTGGTCTCGAACAGGCACCGATATGAAATTTCCCACTCAAACTGGACTAACAGCGGCAGACCATTTTGAAAAGTACTTCCGGTTGAATTGAATAAGACCCGCCCCTTATATTAGTGTGAGTGGGTAACCCAGGGGTAAACCTGTCCTTACAGGCAGAGCCCTCTGCTGTGGGGTAAACCCATAGATATTAGGCCTACAAAGCCAAGATATTATATAATAACCTATGGGTTAAACCATGGACAGTAAAAGATTAAGGGTTAAACCAAAGATCCTCCGCTTTAACCCTCTCTGGTTAAACTTTGAAAGCCACTAAGATATCCGAGACTTTTGCCATTTTATCTTTCTTGACTATTGTTGTGCGTGGATTTTGTAGACACAAAAGCTCATACTCATTTAGAATGTTTTATGTTAACATGCTTTGTATGTATGTTTGTTTCGTTTTCAGTTTATTTACTTGCATTTTCAAAATATAAACAAAACTCCCACTTACACATCTGGGGATTTATTTATGATGGAATGTGTAGCCTACATGTGATGATGAAAACCTTTAATAGTTATTTTCATTATTAGTTGTGTTGCTTTCTTTGCTCACTGTGATATCAGAGAGGCTTAAGCGGATCAAGCATCGAGCATTGGTGATACTGAAGATAGTAAGGCAGCGGACATGTGGGCAGACAATTACTCCGACTGAGTTATATTAATAATATCTCAGCCGTACATGTCTGCGATTCAGATCACTTGTGTGGTTGCCGCTGAGAGAACAGAGGAAGACAATAAAGCAGGATATAAGAGACAGCTAGAGTTTAAGACAGATGGTAGGAACCTACTAGAAACTCTTCATAAAACATGCCTGTCTGGATAGTTAATATTTTAAAGAAACATTTACTGTATGTGGAGTCTGCTAAAGTATTGATATCAGTGAAACAGAAACATCCATTGCAGTGAATTAAAGGGTACATTGAAGAGTGAAAAATTGACCACAATAGCCATGTATCAGGGTTTCCCCTGCTAGCAAGAGCCTATAGTTAACGTGTGAATGTTAATCATTTTGGGTCCTTAAGATATGTCTTGTGTCCTGATGGGGTGATAGTAGCGTAGTGGTTAAGGAGCTGGGCTAGCATGCAGGGGACACTGGCCCTTGTAACAACTCAAATAAGCCACTTTGAATAAAAGCAGCAGCCAAATTAATAAATAAAAATGATAGGATATGACTAAATGGAAATCACAATTCTCATTGGAGTCCCACACCCCCACAGCTCAGTTGGCGGCAGTAATACACCTTTGTTACTGACAACCCATATGAAAAACAAAACTCTTATTTCTCAGAATTGTTTATTCTTTTTTTCGTACAAAGTATATACACATCTTTTTTTGGCTCATTAAAAAAATTGAAAAAACAAAACAAAAAAACCCTCTAAATATGACTGAAAATCTCTAGTCTCTTATTCTCTCATATGCACACAAGCAATCACCACACAGATCTTATTGACGGCATCAACAGCACATATGACCCATGGTCCATGGACAGTATTCCCAGATCTTTCTCTGCTCATTTTTCTGCACCATGGCAGAGAAGCCACCCATCTACTGGATCTCTCCGATGTACAGCCGTTTGTCGCTGGAACCAGACAGGATGATGGGCTCTTCTGGATGGAAGCTGACCTCGTTCACAGACCCTGCATGACCAGGGAGTTTATAGAGAATCCTGCGAGAAGTGGTGTCCCAGACGTACACAAACCTATCAGCAGAACCAGCAGCAATCTTACTGCCATCCGGGGACCAAGCGCAACGCAGAAGGTTCTTTTCGAAGTTGTGAACGTTGCCCTGGAAGATCTTCACGCATCTCTCTTTGGGCGCAAACGGTCTGACGTCCCATACTCGTACAGTGTTGTCCATGGAGTTGGACAGCAGGTATGATCCCTCTGAACTCAAGGTGAGGCCAGTCACAGAGTCCCCGTGACCCTGCATGCTGTAGATCAATTTATTCTGTCTTAAGTCCCACACCTTGAGGTCATTATCAATGCCTCCAGACATAATCTGATCACTGGTGTCGTTGAAAGTGACGCTAAGCACTTGGTAGGTGTTCTGAAACGTGTGGACAGATGCTTTCTTTCGGATGTCCCACAGCTTGACGGTGCCGTCATCGCTGCCAGTGCAGACCAGCTGAGGACCACGGCGTGCTGGGAAGCAGGAGTTCACGAAGGAGGTATGACCTTTCAGACGTTTTACACGTTCGCCCGTTTCTGCGTCCCAAACACACACGGTCTTGTCCGTGCTAGCCGAGAAAAGAAGGCTCCCATCAGTGTTGTACTGAAGTTCCATCACCGCTCCACTGTGGCCCTTCAGAGTGGCATAGTTCTCACACTCCCCGTATACGTTCCACATCAAGATGAGGCGCTCGTAGCCAGCAGAGGCTAAAGTAGCTCCATTGGGGTGAAATTTGCAGCAGTTCACCTCACCTTCATGTCCTGACAACAGCATGATCGGGGACTGCAGGCTAGAAGTGCGAGGCGGTCCAGTGGTCATCAACTGCTGGGACTGTGCAGCGGCCACAAGCTCGGTCCTGGGCCTCTTGAACGCCATGGGCACCACCGCCATATCAGCAGCACGTTTCACGGGTTCAATCATGATTGCAGAAGTACAAAATATTGAAGGTGTAAGTTGGTCTTCTGTTACGATGTCTTTGGTAGAATAAAACCTACACAAATAAAGTTAGAAAGTCCGTGAAAATACTGATTACAAACAAAACCGCCACCATTCATCAAGCTCTGACTTCCTGTTTCCGCTGGAAAACGATGCGATCTAAGGACCCACGTAGAGGTGTTCGAAAGATATGCCTTGTTTAGATAAATGAAAAAAAGATACATTACAAGAAGTAACATGGTATTATAGGAAAACATACATATAAATATATTAACAGTAGTTATCAGGGTGCTGTTATGTACGCTCAATCTATTCACACTGGGAAACAAAATATTATTTTCTCTACGGATTTATAAAAGGGTACCTATATTTAAATTAACTATGATGACGTTTATCCTTTTAACATTTCTGGCGCCACTTTCTGCAATGAATGTAATGTAGCCTAATCCATGGCTCAGCAAGTCACAATTTGAGGGTCTGACAATCTTTCAAAGATTTTGAAAGATTTAGTATCGGTCAGTAATGTTTTCATGTACGAATGGTTTACCATGTTAGCTAGTTATAGATAGCAAGAAGGCGAGAATACGAGATTCACTCCGCAGACGTTGCATGTCCTGTGGTCAGTTATTTGTTATCTCTTGCACGAAAGAATTAACGATCGACAAATCTGATCACTTGGACGAAGATCCGTCGACAAATTAAATAGCCTCGATTCGAGTGCAGCTCAAACAATCTTCAGAAACCGAAATGGCTGGTAAGTATTTGTAAAGTAACGTTAACTTTTTCATTCTGGTGTTTGCCCAAATCCGTTTGATGACCAAACAATTTAATAATTTAGCTACATGTATTTAAAAAAAGTTTCGATTTTGCTGTGAATCCTTGTTGTCTAGACGACGACAACCTGGACCTTTTGCTTTCTATGTTCGATGAGAGTCCGGAAGAGCAGGCAACATCGGGCGGGGGTGAAGACAACTTTGACGACCTGTTTGACAATGAAAATGACGATGAGGGCGAGGGCTATGTGGAGCCAGAGGAGGAAAAAGTTGAGGAGGCTGAAGAACCAGAGGAAGAAGAAGAGTCACACAATAGATCCAAGGAAGATTTGGAAGGTGGGTTTTGTGAAATTGTCTTTTTTTTTTTTTTCCATTACATTAAGTTGTGTGCCATGTCAGTGTTCTGGCATCTCTCCATAGCCATCCTCTGGGAAATACAATGCATGTTTCACAATTACTCACAGACTTGTGAAATGCACCATATTTTTACATTGTCTGCGTATACATTAAAACTGCATACCATATCAATGCCTCTTGGCTAGATTGATCCTGCAGTCTACAATACTTCCTAAAATCTAACGTTAAAAGCAAATCACATCGCAGTAGTGCACTAAAATGTGAACATAAAGGGTCCCTCCCACAAAAATGTTGGATTATGTGACTCTTCAATTCATTAAATGTGCCAGCATTTCAGTGCAAGTCTCCAGATGGAGTACGTACGACAAGAGAGAGTTGACTTTTGTCCCTCTGGCAATGTGTGTGTGTGTGTGTGTAACCTTCTGCCTTTGATGAATGCAGCCGAGTTGCGACGCATGCAGGAGAAGATGCAGGCGCTGCAGGAGCAGCTCCAGGCCTCTCAGGGTGGTGCCAGCGGCAGCGGCATCAAAAGCCCTCCGCCCAAACCCAAGAACACCTCCAGCGCCTCCACTCCCAAACCAAAGGGAGCCTCCACCTCTACACCCACAAACAGGACTGCTGTTACATCTTGCCCAGCCCCGAAGGCCACCAAAACACCTCACACTACTGCTGCAATTAAGCCATCTCCAACTACTCCTGCGACTAAGCCATCTCCTACTACCGCTGCGACTAAGCCATCTCCTACTGCAGCTGCAGCCAAACTGTCTCCAACTACTGCTGCAACCAAACTGTCTCCAACTGCTGCTGTAGCTAAGTCTTCTCCACCTCTCCCTGCAGCCAAGGCATCTCCACCCACCGCCGCTGCATCAACCAAAAAGCCCAGGGCTGCACACCAGCCTAAAGCAGGTAGGCTCTTGCGTCATCCACACAGTTCCATTTATGAAACGGTCCATACACACTCGGAATACTTCCATCACATGACTATCCGCATCAGTCAAAACGCTCCAGTCAAAGCATATGCATGCATATTATGTACAGCTATGTAGGAAGCTGTAGCCGGCATGCAGGCAATGCTTAGGAGCTGGTGAAAGAGCGTAGGAATAAACCCGGTTTGGTGTTAGTGGGTAGGAAAGTCTCTTGTCATGTGTTTTGGTTGCTGCATGCTGCTTTTTTTCCTTTACTGAATCATTGGTGTATTTTTCTAGCACTGACTATTCTGGGCACTCTCTTATCTGTCTGATTGAACAGTGTTGTTAGAGAGAGGAAATATTTTGGAATGCCGGAGTATATGTTGGATTGGATCGTTTTATTAAATGGGCGTACTTGCAGCCTGCACAAGATGTGGTCTGTGCAGTGTTTCATGAAAGTTGGATTCAAGCGATCACATATTCATTTGTCCTTGATCATTTCACAGGAGGCTCTTCACAAATTCAAAGCCCACCAGGCACTAGTGGGATTGGCAGCTTTTCCCAAGCAATAGGAAGCCTGAGCAAGGTCAATAGCACACTCAAGTCGCCGCCTCCTTCAGGAAGCACCAAGCCACCAGCACGTCAGGGAACACCCCGACCCACCTCGACGACTCAAGATGTTCCCGTGGAGAAGTTCTCAGGCCTCAGAATACGGTAGGGGTCTGCTTGTCAAAAATGTTTTCGGGAGACATAATGTTTCTTCTGAAATTGGCTTTTGCTGGGTGCTCATAAGCCTCAAGGGCTTTGGTAAAGTGATGGAAGATATTCTGCCGTCCTCAAAATGCAATAATTGGGCTGTTGAGCTTTTTGCTGCAAAAAATGATTCATGACAGTTTATGATATTAGTCTTATTTAGACGTTTGTTTGTTACTTTGCTGTTTTTTTTGTGTGAACAACTATGCAGGTTGTGTTAGCTATGGTAATGGAAATGAAACCAAACAGAAGAAAAGTGATGGTTAATGTAGAATTACAAAAAAAAAATACATACATTGAATTCCCTCATATATGATCTCGCCACGCCCAGATTGAGAACCACTGCTCTAAACTCGGCAAACTCTGGCTCTCTGACTAGCAAACTGGGGTGCCATCATTGTCATTCTCTCCCTACAGGAAACCTCGTATCTCTTCCATAGACATTGAGCACAAAATGTCGGGCCGCAAGTTGATCCAGCTCTCTCAGTTGCCCGATAAGATTGCCCGCGACAATCTGGAGGATAGCGACTGGGTGACATTTGCAGTGCTGGTGAACAAGATGACGCCACAGAGCAAGAACAATGTGAGTAAACTCAGAACTGGTGCGGAATTACTGACTTAACATCTGCTTGAATTGATTGTAAGGCATCTCTAAACATCTCGGTGTAAAATGAAGGCATTTTGGTTTATTTTCACATGTCTGTGGTGGCAAAATAGTCACACACACAGCGGCCCCCAACGAATTTTGCAAAAACAAAACATTTCTTTTCAAACCGTTTTAAACTCTCTTCTCATTTGCTTAAAATCAGGGCAAGACGTTCAGCATCTGGAAGCTGAATGACCTCCAAAACCTGGAAGTCTATATATCTTTCTTCCTGTTTGGGAATGTGCACACAGAACTTTGGAAGACTGACACTGGCACGGTCATTGGCATCCTAAACCCAAACCAATTGAAGAACAAAGAGGGCTCCAACTCTAACGAGGTGTGTGTGTCTGTGTGTCTGTGTGTCTGTGTGTCTGTGTGTCTGTGTGTCTGTGTGTCTGTGTGTCTATGTGTCTGTGTGTGGCCATAGCTCCTTTGAGAGGTGCTAATAACTAGAATTGATTCCCATCAACCTACCATATTGCCTCACTATAATTTTGCAGATAAAAACACGTATATGTTGTGCAAATGACTCTCTGGCCACTTGCTGACGTTGTCTACCCACTCTGTTCAGCTCAGGATCAGGCAAACAATCTCCATTAGCTAATACTAATTTATTAAGATACGGTTCGCGGTCCTTGGGTGACAATGACTACATACCTTGACAGCTCAACATTGCGCGCGCACCCAACCTAGGCTCTGGATGTTTACACATATTGAAGGGATGTGTTTGGCTGTTGGCTGATGTATTTGTTAAAGAATTCCCCCTCTTTGACATCTGTACTGCTCTTTTTGTACCCAGGTGACTCTGACTATAGACCACCCTCAGAAGGTCCTTATACTGGGGGAGGCCCTGGACTTTGGCACTTGCAAGGCCATGAAGAAGAACGGAGACCCATGCACGCAGCTCGTCAACATGGTATGTTACACTACTGCATTTTTAATATTGGGTTGCAGCAAGCCAGGCGTTTGATATGTGTATATAAAATGTATACATTGATGCACGTACATCATAGAAGGCTTGTCTTGTGCTAATTAACTATAGTTTGTAATGAGATCAATTAGCTGGGAAAGTGGAATGTTGTCTGACTGATATTTAAAGGTGTGTGTGTTTGTGCTTTCCCTTTTGTTTCTGTAGTACAAGTGTCAGTATTGCCAGTACCACGTCCAAGCCCAATACAAGAAGTTGAGCTCCAAGAGGGCGGAGCTTCAGTCCAGTTTCACGGGCACCACGCCTAAGGGCCGTGGCAGGGGGAAGGGCAGTCTGAGGGAGAAGCTCTGCCAGAGCGACTTCCACTACGCCGGCATGTCCTCATTGGCTTGTGCACCCAACGCGTGAGTCTCCACACACACCAACCTTCTCTAACGACAATCTAAAGATACGCATCACATTACTCAGTTTTCAGTCTAAAACTATAACGATCTTCGTCCATATAGAGCGCATATCTGAAATGGTCTGTGTCCGTACACACTCGCTAAACTCATATCACATGACCGTTTTGCATTAGTCAGAAAATAGTTTGCCTCGTGCGTATTTAGGAAGCTGTACCATTGTAGAATGTAACTGCACCTTGCGGTCTTTGCTTGCAGCTGTTGTTATCAAAGCTTGTAATTCATCATTCATGTTGGTTGTGTCAAGCTGATTTTTCAGTGTTTTCTTCTGGGAAAGGGTCCTGTGTGTTAGGTCACATGACAGGAGAATAATGAATCACAGAAGGAAACGGGAAGAGTATATGTGCTTCTACGTCATAGTTTTCAAATATTGGTGGAATTCCATAATTCACATTAAAACGCAAAACTAGAGAGTTCAAACTATTTTCTAAGATTTTCTAGGCTGATTTGACATGGAACTACGCTCTCATCTTGCGTAATAATCAAGGAAAGTTGCAAACATACCATGGATGCAGTGATATCACGCAGCACCAGATTATAGTCCCCATAGGCAACAAGCATAAGTAGTGCATGATATCACATCAGCTTCGTGTATATGAGCAAACTCCTTGCTGGAAACATCTTAAAGGGGTGTGTGTGTTTGTGTTGTTGTTGTTTTCAGTAATGGCCCACAGCCGAAGAAGCCTACCCAGTCCACACTGAACAACATTGTACTCCGAGGACCAAGATTAGGTAAGTGTGTGTGTGTGTGTGTGTGTGTGTGTGTGTGTGTGTGTACACTGATATGTGATTTGAGTGTTTACTGGGTTTCGGTTAGCTTATGTCAGACATGCTTAGTTAATCAAGCAGCTGTTCAATCTGTTAAGAATGACGGTGCAATGCACTAGACTAGTGCATGGGTCGCCAACAGGTGGGCCTCATTTTTATTTTACAATATCGATCAACAAATAGCCTGTTCACCAATCAGACCGTGGGTGCTTAGACAGTGATGAGAAAGAACACCAGAATGTCCTGTGGTGCCTGATCCTCTGCCAGCACATGTGGTGCTTCCGCGCCTCTATCTGGAGCAGATAGGCCACCTTGTTTTTCGTGCGTTATTTTTATCCATCCTCCGTGTAGATGCGTGTTGCCTAACAGGTCATCCACCGGAGCGGTGTTTAAACATTAGCCTGTCCCCTGGCCCGCCATCTATTGGCTCTGACAAAAACTGGCCTGCAGCCAAAGTTACTTGCCCTGCAATGGTGAAACAATCAAATGTAAATTCAATTCTGACTCTGATATTAAACTATATATTGGCATGGTAGTTTATTATTACATTTCTAAGAAGCTGTTGAAAGCTGTTTTTATTCTTCTTTTTTCACTTGCTCTTTTCTACACGGTTGTAACAGTTGAGAACAGTCTGCCCTCTTCCACATAAACATTTCCCTTGTCCTCATCAGCTCTTCAGTCCGATGAGGTGTCTGGGTGCTCAGATGACTTTAAAGGCCTGTTGTCCCAGCCAACACCTGGGGCACTCAACATCAAGAGGCACTTAGGCCAAGTCAAGGCTGCAGGTATCCCATTAACTGTATTGTGCAGCTAATCCAATTGCAACTAATGTATCTGTTTACATGGGGGGACATTTATAGACATTGGCTGATGTCTGTGTGTGTGTGTGTGTCTCAGTTCCTGGAGCATCATCGGTTCAGTCTATCTCTGCATTGGACCTCCTGAAGCAGCAGAAGGCTATGCATAAGGAGAGAATGCTCAACCGACAGAAGAGGGCGCAAGAGATCCAACAGAGGTGTGTGAATGTGTGTCAAAGGTGGCCAGACCCTATATTCTGCTCATATTTGAACTCTATAGTCTGTATTGGTATGTTTGTGTGTGTGATGACGCATGGATAAACAAAGTCTAATCCGTATGTGTGTGTGCACCTTAGCTTTATCTTATTGTCTTCATTAGTTGCAGCCCGGAAACTTTCTGTGCAGTTTTTGTTGATATATTTAAATGGGATTTAAATACATCATGTGTTGTTTGTTTGTTTGTTTGTTTGTTTGTTTGTTTTGTTTCATGGATCAGGGTTTTGCAGAGTAGTGGAAAGGCTACACCTCCTGCTCGACCGCTGTCCAATGGGACGGGGGTCCTGTCACAGAAACCCCTCCCCCCGCCATCACCCCGCCTCGCTGACCCGACCACACCCACTCTGGGGAGGGGCCTCAGTGAGGGGGACGACATCCTGTTTGAGCTGTCTCCGCCCCCTCCCTCTAGCAGCCTATCAGCTGGAAAGGTACAGCATGTTCCTCTCACGTTCAGTGGGCATGTTAGCATTGGGTGCCTCTCATTTGGGCTTTTATAGAGATCGCTAAGACATGTGACCAAAGTCATCAAAACACAAAGAATTATGGGTAGGTTTGGCTCGCCTGATGCCAGCCCATGTAAACTAGTGTTCTGGGTCTATGATCTGGCATGATAATAATGAAAACTAAGCGTGAAAAAATAATGTGAAAAACAGAACATAATCTCGCGCTTCCTTAGTGCTGCTATCCAAGCCATATTCTCGCCTTTTTGTCACCTCTGAAACATGACGTATACTATTATTTTTCCATGCTGGAAAACTATAAAAGATAAGCTTCATGTTACTCTATTGAATTTTATAACACAGCAGGTAAACGGCATTTCGACAACTGCACTTCGTTGTTCCCGCACGTCAGTAAAACAACTTAATTTTGGGCCACCTATTCCCAAAATGCGTTGCGTTTTACGTTACGTTCTCAATCTCTATACGTCCTCCCTCACTCCTCGGGCCTCGATCCTCACTGATCTACATGAAGAATGATGGGGCGAAAACAATGGGATAGTCTATCCAGTGTTAGTTATAGATCAGTGGGAACGCCCCTTGAGGATCGAGGAGGCATGTTGAGAAGCACCCATAGTGTATGTCCTAATGGGTCAGTCTCACCAGTTAACAGCTAATTTGATTAAGTCCACAGGCAGATAATTTAGGCATATAGTATATATAATATCCAATTAATACCCAGGTAAATGAATGGGGACACCAGTAGCCCTGCTTCATTTAAAGGGACAGTCCTTGATTATAATCCATTTCACTTTTCATCATTGATCTCAGATGTCGACAACCTTTTTGTCGCCATCAAGGACTATGCCTTTTAGTCAGGCTAAAGAAAATGGTGCTGCTTGTATTTGCCAATGATGTGACTGGCACTTTTTCACCCCCCATATTCTGTATCCTCTCACAGATATGCCATATTCAGCACTTCATACTCTTTTTCATTTTCCTCCCTCAGTGGTCTGTCGCCTCCTGGTCACCATGTGGTAACATGAGAAACCATAATCACATCTGATTCATACTGAAAGTGTGCTCGCGGCTAAATTCTCAATGCAAATGACTGGTCATTCCAAAATAGAAGGCTGTAATCAACCTCACAGACCAACAGGAAAGAATAGACTAGACGTGTGTTGTCCATTCTGGGTTTCTAAAACGGTGACAGAGAACAGGGACGGGGACATGTTGACACGCGCAAGTGAAATAAACAGTCCCAGGAACGGTCTCAGTATAAGCAATATTTTAGCGCAATCATATTCTCTAAAGTCTGTCTGTATCTGACATATCCAACACATCTAACACTCCTCGTGCTTGTAAAATCAAAAACTATTTCAGTATATTCAAATGTTGAAAGCATTTTTAATGTTTTGCAACATTTTGTAAAATGTCCTTTATTTCTGCCCTGCGCTCAGATGGCAGCTCTTCGGAAGCTTCACTCCAAAGGGGCGGCCATCACCAAGGACGACCCCAACGCTGTGAAGCGCAAGCGAGTCAGCAGCAGTGACATCGCCGCCCGTGTGGAGAAAAACCGAAGCTCACCGGAGGGGGGTAGGTGTGACCGCTCAGCAGCCAAGAGGCTTTTTGCTGGGTGCAGTTGCATAATGCAGCAGATCCACAACGTTATTATGGATTGGAATGTGTTGTGGTCTCATTCCTCTGTTGTTGATGTACTCTTGTCGGTATGTTAATGTTATTGGTATCGTACTATTATGGGGAACATTATGGTCTTTCAAATAGGCTGGTGGTAGGGGCCACAGCAATTTCTGTTGGCTCAATACCTTTGATTGACGGCTACTCTCCGAACAGGCGAAAACTCAGCTGCAGGAGAGGAGGAGGAGCCAGCGCAGAAGAAGAGGCGGGCTCAGCTGGAGTATGTCCAATCAGAGGAGTTCCAGCGGATCTTGAACGCGAAGTCCAAGTTCTCCTGGCTGATGGGAGAGGTGTGTGTGTGTGTGTGTGTGTGTGTGTGTTTATGTATGTGATGAAAATGTGATGCATGACATCGTCTTTCAGTACATGGAAGTTAAGCACATGTAGCATTATAACTGCGCGTGTCTGTGTCTGTGTCTGTGTCTGTGTCTGTGTCTGTGTCTGTGTCTGTGTCTGTGTCTGTGTCTGTGTCTGTGTCTGTGTGTGTGTGTGTCTCTGTATGACTGCTGTCCTCAATAAATGCCTTGCATATTATGTGTGTGTGTGTGTGTGTGTGTGTAATGACCCTTGTCTCTGCTGCTGGGCCGTAGATGGAGGTGCAGGTCATGCAGGAGTACTTTGAGCCGCTGGTGCAGAAGGAGCAGATGGAGGAGAAGATGAGGAGCATCAGAGAGCAGAAGTGCCGAGCGGTCACCTGTAAATCCGTGAGTCACCGCACTGAGCTTTACTTCACCCGTTACTGACCATTACAAACACTGACCTGTTTTATCAGTGAGCCAACAGTTTTTTCTTTATTGTTGTTGTTGTTGTTTTAAAGTTTCAAATCTCTAACTTATTTTGTCCCTGACATTATTTTTTTGTTAATTTGAATTTAGAGCTTTGTCTTACTTATTTAAATGTACAGACTTGATGCCATAGTGCCACGTATAGTCACCAAAACGGTTGCTTATTTCACCACTTAGCCCTCAGGCTGCAGCTGTGTCATCAGAGTGCTGGCACGGCTTCCTTTTGATTTGTCCTTTTCTAATCAGACAAACCACTAGTTAACCTGGAGTTTGTGTGAAGTAGTGGAGTGTGTCTCTGTGCTCCACAAAGGCCCAGTACTCCTCCAACACCACTGCTGGATCAGCGGTGCTCAGACATGGCCTGGAGAGGGTCTGTAAATGAGAGCCAACTGGGTTGAATTAGGACCCAGGGCGCGACTGAAACCTGAGTGAGGATCCAGTAGCGCTCCACGAGCACTGCTGCTACTGCTGCTACTGCTGCAGCCACTTTAGGGTCCCCTTTGATCAGCCCACTGTGTGCAAATATGACCGCAGGGCTAAGGATGCTTCTGTGTGGGAGAGTGTGTGGGAGAGTGTGTGGGAGAGTGTGTGGGAGAGTGTGTGGGAGAGTGTGTGGGAGAGTGTGTGGGAGAGTGTGTGGGAGAGTGTGTGGGAGAGTGTGTGAGAGAGTGTGTGTGTTTGAGAGAGAGAGTGTGTTTGAGAGAGAGAGTGTGTTTGAGAGAGAGAGTGTGTGAGAGGGAGAGAGTGTGTGTGAGAGAGAGAGAGTGTGTGTGAGAGAGAGAGAGAGAGTGTGTGTGTGTGTGAGAGAGAGTGTGTATGAGAGAGAGTGTGTATGAGAGAGAGTGTGTGAGAGAGAGAGAGAGTGTGTGTGTAAGACAGCAAATAAAAGGAAAGGAGAAAGAACGAGAGAGATATTTTGAAACAGGTTTGACCAATTATTCCATCTGCTAAAAACCTGTCCTGTATTTATTTTTAATTGTGGAAATAAGCTAATTAAGCGTGTATGTCTGTGTGTGCGCGTGTCACCAACAGTGCAAGTACACACACTTCAAACCTGCGGACCGGTGCGTGCAGGAGAACCATGACTACCATTGGCACGACGCCCACAAGCGCTTCTTCAAGTGCCCGTGTGGCCAGCGGAAGATCAGCCTGGCACGGATACCCAACATGGCCTGCAGGTGAGGAAGAGGAGGAGAGAGGAAGGAGGCGACCTCATAGCGATTTGCCATTGACACGCAGATACAGTGTATTTTGATATCGGGTGTAATTAGTGAGGGTATGATCAAGAGGGTGGTGTATCGACAAATTTGTTTGTAACCAAGGCGTCCATTATTGGTGGTCTAGCTTTTACCACCAGACAGAAATGGGGCATGGCTTACTGTATCTATTTGAGGACTGCTAAAAAAAAGAACTAAAGAACTGCTTTTGACTTTGTTTCTTCTTCTTTAGCAACTGTGGCCAGTTTAAATGGGAAAGGGACGGCATGTTGAAGGTGAGACTTGTGTTTTTTGTTTCTTCTGTGTGTAGTTAGTCATTTCTACATTTGTTTTGTTGTATTGATGCTACAATGTTTTATTGAATTATGCTGACGGCTAAGTGTCTTTACAGCAGTTTGCTAATGGTTTAGTGGTTTGACAACCTCAGTTGTCAACTGTGCTGCTATCTATCCGTCCGAGACAAAGCTACTGGTATCATAGCTTTTAAGCTGATGCCTGCTACGGAAAGTCACTCGTTAGACAAACGAAGGCAGCGAGGCAGCTGGCAGTTTTTTTTTTCTCTGGACATTTTCCTATTCCACGTTCCCATTTCCTGTTCTTAGAGCCTGTTCTGTTTTCTGTTCTGTTCTGCTCTTGCGGTCCCGACGTTCCTCTGCTGTGTATTCTCATTCTGTCTTCCAAGTTACGTGTTCCGTCCCCTAACCCCGGCTTTCTGTGTCTCTCCTGTTCCGCAGGAGAAGAAGGGGCCGAAGATCGGTGGTGAACTTCTCATGCCCCGCGGGGACGAACAGCCCAAGTTCCTCAACAGCATGAAATAAGGACCCGTGTGCCCCCCCTCTCCACACATAGGTACCACCACCCAACAGGACAGGTGTCCGCCAGATTACAAGGCTGACCAACACGAGTCAAGGCTCTGGAACTGTAGAGACCAACACCATGTTCACACATAAGCACACCCAGCCACACAACAGGCTCGTGTGGTGACCAACAGGAATCTCGCTTGTGCAACTAGTTATGAGATTGTGTCCACATAAAGATATGCCTTACAAAACATGAATCTGGCACCTGGTACTGCGATGGCCAGATTGTCCACACAGACAGATACAGGCTTCAGCCAGTTGGCCGTGAGACTCCAGGCCTGACCAACAGTAATCTGGCTTTTGGTCCCAAAGTGGTCAGACGTGATCCATTCACGGATACAACCTGCAAAACATCAATTTGGTAGCTGGAACTATAGGGGACAGATCCTGTCCACACATAGATTCAGAGTACAGGACTGGCCAACGTGAATCTGGTTTATGAACTATCATGGCAAGATGCTCTGTTTGGTGCAAAGCAATAAGCTCTATAACATGAATGTGGAACTGCTAGATTCCGTTCACACACAGGTACAACTGTCTTTCATTCACTAAACGGCATGGCCAGGCCAACATGAATCTGATTTGTGAACTGTAGTGGCAAGGTTCCCAATACACACAGGTACGAGCACCAGAACAGGAGTCTGGGTTCTCACACTGTTGTAGCCAAATCATCTTTCCACGCAAGAGCCACATCCAGGGGTCGTCAGGATCACAGTTCGATTAAGGCTAGCGTTAGTCTGTCCTGTGGGACTCAAGTGACCAACCCACACTCACACACCGGTGCAACCACAATCAGCCAAAGACTGGACTTCTACATTGACAAACCATGAATCTGGATGCTGGATCTGTGGTGGTCAAAACCCTCCCACATATAAATACAACATTCGGTCGCCCACTTGACGAATGGCTGTCAAGAATGTCACGTCTGAAAGTGCAGTGGTTGGATTCTCTCCACACATGACTGACAGGATCCAAAACATGAATCTGACTTTTTTTTGGCAGGTTCTGCAACTCTTCTTGTGGAACTGTTGTGGTCAATACCTCTCCACATGTATGTATGTATGTATGTTTACATACATACATGTTTACATGTGAACCGTTATGCAATAGACTGCATTCTCTGGCCAACATGACAACACTGTAGCTTACAGACCTGCAGCGGTCGTGTTCTGCCCACAGAGTCTCCACCCTCCGCAGGGGGAAAATCTGTTGACTCTCAGGCTCAGCGTTGGCTTCTTCTCACGCCAAGACTCCTGAATGGGACTCGGGAGTGAGCGGTGTGACTGCACAGGACTCTGGACGTCAACCAGCAGGTCGGTTAAGGTCTTGTTTGCGATGAAAACAAGCTTGACCCGCTGGCTTGGCGACGGTGGCAGCAGCTGGGCATTCCTGCCGCAGTCTGACCCCCCCGTGGTCACCTACACCACCTACGTCTGAACCTCCTGGGGCCAGCCTGGGCCCACCTACACCAAGCTGATCTCCCCTGCAGCAGTGTGTGCCCACCTATGACTGTCTGGCCTAATCAAAGCCATCCATGCTCCATTCCTTCTTTTATACCACTCTTTGATGCCAGTCTATGGCCATCTATGCCAGGCTGACGTCCCTGTGCGAGTCTATGCCAACCTATGCTACACAGACATTTATTAAGCTAGTTGATGCCTTTGTATGTCAGGCTGATCTCCCTTTGAACCAGTCAGTGTTCACCAATGAAAATCGGCCAGTCCCCAAAGCCAGTCCTGTCAGTCTATGCCCACTCATGGCAGTCTGACCTCCGTGATGCTAGTCCATGCCCATCCGTGCTCTACTGTGAGAGGAATATAGTCACTAGAGGAAGAATGGTGGATGTACCTGTATTATTTGAAAGTTTTATTATTTTATTTGAAAAGAAAGCTCTTTTATTGTCTTTTAATGTTGTCTTTGTGTCGCATTGTATGGGGAGATTGGAAGGGTATTAAACTATTTTGTAAGATGCTTTGGTCTTAAAATACTTTTTTGTTTATTTTTATACAGAAGTGTCACAGCATAAATGTATCAACAAATGCCTGTTGCCCTACATCGCATCTGAAAATATGTATGTGTTCAGTACCATGGACATTCAGAAACACAGAATGGCTCTTAACTACCAGCAAAAGGAACTCATTGGAATGTTCCCTTCTCAATTTTCTTGAAAACAGTCGGCAACGGCAAAAGCAACACTGACGGCTACTAAGGCTGAGACGGATCTGATAGCAGACCATAATCATGTGTCCATGGAGTGCCATATCAATTTCACAAACCACTCCTATCTAGATACTAAATTCATCATTACAATTAGGTGCATGTGTCCACCAGTAGCAGCTACTGCAGCCAGATGGTTTGTGCTCCATCTGAAGGTATAGGATAAAGGATAACATCCGGCGTTCAGATGGGGATGGAGGAATGCTCCGATTCTCGGCCTGCCTGTCTGCTTGACAGTCGCAGATGATTTTCCAAGCTGTCCAGGTTTTGAGTCGTGGAATTTTAAGAGGTCCTGCATTCCATAGAATCTCAGTCCCAGCTCGCTCTTGAGCAGTGGGCCTTTCCCTGATGAATATTCCAGAAGAAATCATCTAATTCCGATGCCGTTTCAAATCTTAATCTCTTTCTCTTTCACACGCACACACAAACAAAAAAACACAGAGAACTTGGAGTATTTCCAGTTCTCTGTCCAGACATGAATATAGGGGTTTGTTTCATTCCAGTTGTTAATAATAGCACCATTTTATTTCTAAACACAGAATACAGTTAAGCAAATATCTTACCAGTGAAATCCCTAACCAGTAATCAGAATAGTGCGAAGATATTTCACTATACGGAATCTGGTATGGAGTCCATGCACAGGGTGACTACTGGTCAATATTAATACTGTTTCATTAGGATTTAGGTAACATTAGATATTATAACGGGAAATAAAACTTTAACTTTAAAATGATTAATACAAGTTATTGTAAGACCGTATCACACAAACAAACTAAACCATTACATTTTAACAAATTTGATATGTCTTTAAACATGGATGGGAGCTGTCTTTGGTATGAAGCAGCAACTTCATTTGCTTAAAACTGTGCTCCCATTCTTAAAGTAATTGCCCCTTAAATCATTAGCTTAGTAAATATCCATTCAGAGACATCGTTGAGTGACATCAAGACCGCCATTCACAGAAGGCCGAGCCCTCTGAGCAGCTGTGGCTCTCCTGTCTGTTTCCTTGGTTACTGAGCATGCTCAGTGGGGAGGGCGGTGGTGCGGGTATCGTGGGTACATGCCATCGTAACTGTACTCGCGGTACTGCTCGTACGTCTCCGAGGTCCTCTCGTTTTGTTCTAAGGGAGAAAAGAAAGGTTTTAGTTCGCCACCCCGAGTATGGACTCTGTTACAGGCCTTTACCAAGGTGGGGACAAGGGTGTGAAATGTACTTCTCTGACACACATTGAAGTAAAGTGGTTGTAAAGTCACATACTGTAGTGGAAGTGTATCATGGCCATCACAATAACATGTATTTTTTACAGTAAAATTGTAAAAATGAATTACAGCACCATGTTGTGCATTTACAGTATTGCTGGCAACCAAAATTGCCAGTAAATTACTGTACAACGCATGTTTTGCAGTGTAGTTATTCATACACTTCTGATAACTTAGATCTATTTTTTTTTATTGTATTGGCTAAGGAGATTGGCTTGTATGCAGTAGCCAAAAAGTCATGCCCGTGAGCACTTAACCCAGAGTTGCTTTATGGACTCTGGCCCCTGTCATCTCCACTTATAGTGTGAAATCAATGGACTTCTATAGTGTGAAATCAATGGACTTCCCATGCCAGTGCACATTATCTGATCATGCTTCTAATATCACAGTGAGGGCTAGTTGGAGGGAGGGAGGCTCTTGGCAGTGACACTAACACCCTTATTTGGCTCTAATGGTGTGTGTGTGCGTGTGTGTGTGTGTGTGTGTGTGTGTGTGTGTGAGAGAGAGAGTGAGGTACGGGGAATGAAGAGAGCTCACCATCGCGCTGCTCCTCTGCGTAGTTCTCGCGCTCGTCCCTCTGCTCCTCGTAGTACTCCCTCCTGCGCTCGCTCGTGGCCCTCTGCACCCGGGCCTCCGCTGAGGGCAAAACATCACACACATGTACATCGCTTTCATCATGCGGCCAATGAGAACCAAAACATCACACACATCGCTTTCATCATGTGGCCAATGAGAACCATTATGATGTTGCTGTTATCATCAGTCTCCATGTCTGATGAGCCAGAACAATACATTCAAACCTATGGATAATGGATCTATTAAAAAAAAAAAAAAAAAAAAAAAAACATTTTTACATGTGTAGTGCTATTAACATTTTCCCAAGATGCTTTACAAAGCCAAAGGCCTGACACCCCCCCTAGCAAACATATGGGAACGAGGGAAGAAATCATTTTTAACAGGAAAAACTCCTTGAGAGCAAATCTCTGCTTAAAATCCAGTAAAAAGATGAGAGAGAGGTGGGGCAACAAACTCATTCATTCATTGATGGGGAAAAAACCTTTTCATTCATTCATCATTTTAACAACAGAATTCCTGGTCATTTAACAGCCTTGAAGTTACGACGTTACATCGGTAAAACACAGATATGTTTAATGGTTACATATCGTACAAGTGGATTATAGCTTATAAAACTCTTGATTGATGCTTTGTCAGTGCTTTTATAATTTATAGCTTCGTCGTGCCAGGTATGGTGGCTCACAAGTGAAGTGTAAGGCATGCGATCGAGGGGATGTTTGAAGCGAAGGGAGAACATTGCAGGAGCTCATTACAATTGCTGGCCCATCACCTAGTCATAACTGCTCACCTCAGGCTCCCAGACGACCTCGAACAACACACGTGCGTACAAACACACACCATTACTCATGCCAAATAAACACACACACACACACACACACACACACACACACACACATCCTCAAACTCATGCCAGACACACACACACATCCACATATTCATGCCACACACACACACACACCCCTTAATATTCATGCCAAACAAACACACACACACACACATACATCCTTATACTCATGCCAGAGACTCACACACACACTGTATGTCTTCACGCCAACCACAACCTATCTGCCTACTCTTTCCACAACAGTTAACAGCACATCACTGTGAAAAGTTTGCCTCCACAAACATCGCAGCACAAACACACACACTCACACACACACACACACACACACCTCAGACCTCCCACAACATACAGCAGGGTGCCAGGCATTTACCCTGGCACTTTGTAGATGTATTTACTGTGCACAC
>NC_085010.1:19057887-19085387 GCF_963854185.1 Sardina pilchardus
TCTCTCGCTCACACAGTGAACCTTCCAAATCTGGCAGGCAGATATATTTTCTTGTCTCCAATTCAAGATTGATCTCCCCCGTACAACTCTGG
Source organism: Sardina pilchardus (assembly GCF_963854185.1). Classification (NCBI taxonomy): domain Eukaryota; kingdom Metazoa; phylum Chordata; class Actinopteri; order Clupeiformes; family Clupeidae; genus Sardina; species Sardina pilchardus. The sequence continues at coordinate 19,057,980 of NC_085010.1, forward strand.
AAAACCCATATTTTTGTGTGTGGGTAAGTGTGTGTTTGTATGTGGGAGTGTGTGTGAGCGAGCGAGTGTGGGTGTGTGTGTGCGGGAGTGTTCCAGTCAGTGTGTGGCACTAAGTTAAGGGTGGTACACGATGACAGAACTGTTTGGTGATGTGTTTCCCTCTCTCTGAGAAAATTGCATGTGTGTCCATCATAACGGTGGCGTGTGTGTGTATGTGATATTTTTTCCTTTTTCTCTCTCTGTTTATGTGTGTGTGTGTGAATGTGAATAGGCACATTCATATTACTCTCTTAGGTATTTTCTTTGGGACATTGGCAGTGTGAGGTAGGGGCTATCCAGGAAACTGCACTCTCTCTCTCACACCTACACACACACACACACACACACACACACACACACACACACATAAACAAAACGGTAAAAGACACAAGACAGCTAACCAGGTGTCTGACAATCTCAGAAAATACACAAAAGTTCTATTTGTCCAAAACAAACTCCAGAATCGTCCAAAGGCATACAAATGTTTATTTGACTTTAACTTAAGTACTAAGTACTAAGTTCTTGAGTTCTAGTTTAATTACAACAAGCACGTCAGGTTAACGTGTAAGGCAACACAGTGAAAATTACATGAGAAAGCATGGGATTATTAACATGCAGTAAAAATGACATTAGTGGCAACTGTTGTGTGCATGCACGCACGATGCACACACACACCTCCACCTGAAGCACAAAGCGCTACACCTGTAGCCTACAGTTTTTTCTTCTTCTCTTTCTGTACCAGAAAAGCAAATCAACCTCCCTCACACACACACAAACCTACATAAACACACATTCAGTATTATAAGCAGATGTCCTGTCACAGAGACTGTGCATGAGTGTTTTCATTCTTATTCCAGTCTCATTTCATGCCCCCCTTAATATGGACAGTGGCATGTCTTTTAAACGCTAGCACATTACAGGGTTAGTCAGGTCTCTTAACACACGCTAATTAATGTAATCTCCTGCTAAGGGTCATTATATGATTATCATAGCTATGAGGCCGGTTTTCCACCAGCCTGCCCCATGGCTATGGGAGGGACAGTCCCAGTGCACAGTATCTGCATTGTCAGTTAGACGGTGTAAATAAAGTCCCTTTTCTTGTTGAATCTGGCAAACAGGTTTAGCGCTACGTTACCAGGAGCGAATTAACTTCCTCAAAAGCTTCTCTTCTCCTCAAGGGTGTGTGAGGGTATTTGGCCAGATGCACTGGATCTCTAACACGTTACAATACATTCACCTTGTCTGACCTTAGGCAAACTCACTGCCTACCATCTGCCACCTTTTCAATGGGATTCCCTCTTCTGTATCTCTTTAGGTTGGTTCATTCGATTCACTTTCCATTTACTGGCTGCAGGATTAAGCTGAAGGGGAAATTCGCTGCAAAAGCAGCGTAACGGTCCACGAGTGATTGAAAGGACACCTGGCAGTAAAAAATAATGCACTATTGGATTTTGGGCTGTCAATCCACAGAGTGATGCTCCATGATTGGACAGGGGTGTTTTTCAAAGGGAGGTTCTCTCTCCATGTACCAGACGACCCCTCACGGCCCAGGTGTCCTGCAGTTCAGGGAACACACACACACACACACACACAGAGGGTGGATAAAGAGAGAGAGAGAATCAGTAGCTCATATATAACCACTCTACAATAGGCGTATTATATATTTAGTATCATGATGGTGTGTATTACATTTTGATAGCGTCAAAAAGTGCCATTGAGACCTTGGTTTTTTCAGTGCTGTTAACTAACACCTCACTTATTTTTTAAAACATACATACATATATACATAAACAAACACCGTACATACATACATACACACATCCGTACATGCAGTGAATGCAATACATGCAGAACTAATCTGTACTCTTTCCTCTGTACTTAATTATTCCAAACCATCATCAAGTCACATGAAAAGCTCAGATGTGACTGACTGTGTCTGTCCATACCTCAAAAGTGACGCTGTCATCCACACCATACTTCTTCTCTGCAATCTCATGTACTTCCTTGGCGATGTTCTCCTGAGTAGTACCCCTCACGTCAATGTAGTAGCAGTCTGCACTGGCATAGTGACAAGAGATCGCCTGTAGAAACGCAAACACAGATTCAGATATTTCATTCAACTGTGACCATGACCTATAGTTCTGAAGTAAGTGCATGTAAGACAAGGACTGTAGGTTATAGTTTGATTACAAACCAGAATAGAAAAGAATAGAGTAGAATCAAAAATGTAGAAATGTAGAGTTTCATCTCTGCCTTGTGAGGAGTGCTATTGAGGTGTGCTATGTGCTTACATCTACATGTGCATGAGGCCTCACACGTGTTCATGTGCATGTATGTATTCACTCCAGTGTATGTCTATGGGCCTCTCTCATTCTTTTTTTTTATCTATCCTCCCTTCCTTTCTTTGTCCTCGTTCCCACTGATCTACATAAAGAATGATGGGGCGGCAACAATGGGATAGTAGTCTATCCAGTGTTCTTTATAGATCAGCAGGAACGAGCCTGGAGGACCGAGCATCGACGATCAAGGAGAGAGGTTGAGAAGGGGCCTATGTGCTTGTGTGTCTAGTAAGTAAGTAAGTAATATTTATTTATAAAGCACGTTTACAACAGTTCACACTGACCAAAGTGCTGAACCAAAAGTCTACCTCCTACTGTATATGCATGTGCATGTGTGTACCTTGCGAAAGCCTTGGGTCTGGTTCATGCCGGAGCCGTGGATGAGCAGAGGATGGAAGAAGACCGTGTCCCCCTTCTCCATCTCCAGGTGCACACGTGGGTGGTTAGTGTCGTAGTTGCGCACACCATGGTACATCTTATTAACGCCGCCCTACAGAGACACGCAGAAGGTCCAGAGGTTTGGGGAGAAAAAGAGAGAGAGAAAGAGAGAGAGAGAAGGACCGGCAGAAGAGAGAGATGAAGAGATGGTGATGGAGGAGAAAGCTAGCGCACAAAGCCTCTTACTTCTGGCTCTGGTTATTTTCTGTTTCGTTTCCACTGTGCTCCAAATACCTTGACACACCAGAAATCTATTCACTACGGTAGGTAGAGATTTAATAAAAACACCTTTAAGCCAAATTTGTAATCGGGGTAGTCCAGCCCCAGCAGAGTGACATTTTAAAACTCTTTTACAAACACACACCTCCAACGCGGGATATTCTTGCTCCAACAGATGACATTTTACTCACACACACACACACACACACACACACCTCCCATTCGGGGTAGTCGTGCTCCTGCAGGGTGCCCTTGTGGGTGCCAGGCAGCACCACGAGGCAGCCGTTCTGCCGGGTGACGCGCTCCATGGCGGTCCAGGAGCACACGATGCGGTCGGCCGGGCGGAACGGGAAGTAGTGCAGGTCCTGGTGCATGGGGTGGCGGGACGTCTTCTTACCTGGCCACAGGTGAAGAGGAATCAACACACAGTTGTCACACTATGCTGCGCCATTAGTGTCAGTCGTTCTTTTTTACTTTATTTTTAGTACTTTTTCTGTGTCAAGTGCAAAAAACATTACATTCTTTACTGTCCGTACTACATTTTTGTTTTGTTTTTAACATTCAATAGAAACACGAAGGGGAAACGGGGGCACACATCACACAGCAGGGTGTTTCATTGAAATGAAAAAATGTGTTTCATTCTTGGTTGTGTGTGTCAGTGTTGTCTCTAGTGTCGTCTATTGTCTTGTGTGAGCTGCCTTCTCACTTGTAAGAGAGATCAATCTCAATGTGATTTCTTCCCATGTTAAATAAATAAAGTTAAAAAAACCCAATGTGTCTGTGTCTGTGCGCTAGAAAGTCGGTGTGTAGCTTGTGTTGCTAGACAAGCCCAATCCTGCACCAGTTTTGAACTTGCAACCTTTGGTATGGATAAAGGCTAAAACTCCTTCGGTACAGAATTATCTGATATCTTCTATATGATTTCTTGTAAGCAGGGTATGGCACTTTTTGTCAAATTTTACGTAGAGCTCACCAAAGTATGTGCTTCTACGGTCAACTTATTCCTCTGTGTGGTAGTATATTCGTGTGTGTGTGTGTGTGTGCGTGTGTGTGTGTGTGTGTGTGTGTGTGTGTGTGTGTGTGTGTGTGTGGGGGAGTACCTGCATCTGGGGGCTTGTTGATCAGCATAGTGTGCATAGCCATAACGTTGGGTCCAGTGAAACATTGCACATATTTCAGAATCTAATGACACAAACAATTAGTTAATCACTAATACGGGTGCTTTCACGATCAGGGTATTGTGCCTGACATTATCTGCATGCATGTCTATGCACCTCACAATATGTAATTACCTTGGATGACTACATGTTATTATTGATCATAACTACCCTTAGCAGTACCTGGTCAACTGGAAAAAGAAATGTGCCATACCACACATATTTCGTCATTTTCATTCTCAAATTAATTTAATTCATTTTAAAGCTACACCACTTCAACACACCATACCCAATTGTAGTGGACACAGTTTCACCACAACAGTAACTAACTACACATAGATTGCACTTCATGCACATAGATCAGAGTTCCCACTATAAATCAAGTGTAACATTCCATGATTTTCCCCTGATTCTCCCTGACAAAAACCCTGAATTTCCATGACCTATGAGATAAGATTCCAGAAGTTCAAGAATCGTTGACCTTTTTAGAGCAAAATATGAATAACAATTTTAGAGCGGAAATTGATATTCCACGACCTGTGGGAACCCCGATAAATTCATATGAAGCTGTGTGTGTGTGTGTGTGTGTGTGTATGTGTGTGTGTGTGTGTGTGTGTGTGTGTGTGTGTGTGTGTGTGTGTGTGTGTGTGTGTGTGTGTGTGTGTGTGTGTGTGTGTGTGAAAACATGTTGTTTATTTACACAGACCTGTGGCAGAGCACAGTAGCGGAAGAGCTCGGGGTCCTCCATGAAGTCCTGCAGTTTGGAAACAGCCTTCTGGTCCGGCATGAACTCGGATTTGGAAATGGCCACATCTCTCATCACCACCAGGCCAGGCACCTTCACCTCCCTCTTACAGATACGCTCAAACTCAGCCCTGACAACACACGCACACACACACAATGAGACAATTGCAAATACAGTAACACTGTGCGTGCGTGCGTGCGTGCATGCATGCGCATGCACAAGTTTAAATCGATATGTTTACCTGAACCGGTCGATGTCCTCTTCTGACACCAGGTTTTTGATAAGGATGAAGCCATCCTCCTCATAAGCAATTCTCTGTTCAGGGCTCAGATAATCTGTGTCCAAAGTGTACCTAAACAGGCAATAAAATAAATCACACCAGGTTACAGGGTTCAGCAATGCCCCAATGGCCCACTGGCCCAGGGCAAGTAAAATAGCGGGCCTATGTCAGGAGATTGGGTTGGCTTGTCACCATCACAAGTCAGCTAACTGAATGAAGCTAAGGAATGCAAGGCTTCTTTCATTATAATTCATTACAATATACTTTTCTGGACCAGTAGGCTATATCATGGGTTTCATCAGGTCCTTTTTCACAGATGGGTTAATCAAGCACTAGGCAGTCTGCATTCATTTGCATTACGTGCTTTATACACCTGTGGAAAGGGACCTGATGAAACCCAATAGATAGGGGACCAGAAGGCGGAATGTTACATTGGACACTACACCTGCCCTACCTGCAGTTAATGTCAGGCTCTATGCTTGCCTCGTAGCACCCACAATGAACAAATATTTTCATAATTTTTCGCGTACTGAGACACTTACCTAAGTGCTTGGGGGAGATGATACGACACATTCTGTCCGGCTGTGAAAGACGCCTTCTGAGATGTCACGTTAAAGTACAACCAAAGTCATTTAGTATAAGCTACAAGACATTTTCTGCCACCCGCGCATCACACAATTACATCGTCATTACCATACTCTGTGTATAATTTATTTACGCCTGGAGCCGCTGCCTTTTAGAAACTAGCGAGCTAACACCTTTTCCATTTCTTGTCTAAGTAGGATTGAGTTTGCGTCTTTCGCTTATGCAGACTTTAAACTTATATTCCCTCAGCAGCAATGTGTCAAAAGTGTATAGAAGCAACATTTTAACTGAGGTAAGGCCTACACAGGAATATGCCTCGATCTTTCCTGCAACTTCACCGGACTCCAAGAACACATAGTCGGTTAGAGTAACGCCCCCATGTCGCTCTGGTCTCGTAGCCACAAAACACGCCAGCAAAGGATACAACCGTAGCTCCGGACCGGTCCAGATGATTCAGAACGACTTTCAGTCGATCTGTAGCCCGCGACATAATTATGAGATACTGAATGCCACCTCGAGCGATAGCAAATTAAGGTAGGCTACGTTCAGCAGTGAGCAAATACAGGCGTCTGGGTAGTCCTCCAGCTACATAAGTCGGTCACACAAGTACAAAGTACTATGACACTGACTTTTGCCCTAGATAATCATATGATTAAACCAGCCTCTGACGTAACATATTTGTAAACCCAGGTGTGATGTAGGCCTATAGAAGACGATCTACAGAGACTAACAATTCCAAGTTGATTCAGATAGCATATTCAAAAGAAATGGTCTGTGTCACAGCAAATCTTTTGATAATGCATAGGCTGGTGAGTCTGTAATATTAGGCTATATTGCTAGAGTAACTTTTTTTTTTTTTTTTTTTTTAAATTGACAGCTAGGCCTAATAATCTTTTAAAAGCCTGCAATAACTGGACTTTAAAGCCCAGCAACGCCCAGGACAAGAAGGCACTGTCATGATACCTAGTTGTGCAGATCCAGGGCAAATACAACAAGGATATTTAGGCCTACCACCCTAGACCTGACTCCTAGGCAACGTGCAAAGTCTAAAGTCTAAATAAAGTGTGCTTAATTCAGCAAAATCTGTTTACAAATGTAAGAATAGTATTGGTATGATAGTAGGCTATTATAGCACAAACATCAGTGGGTCAGCTAAAAGCTGTCTCACACCACATGCCTTTAGTTAGGCATGAGAACTTTGCTTAAATAGACTTCTTATGTGCCCATGATACAGTTTCATGGGCACAGTGCTTCAGTGGCAGGCCACTCTGTTTCATCAAAGCTACAACTAACAGACAGACACACAAAACAAAATTACATGGGAAAACATGTATTTATTTTTCTTTTTGTTGCACAGTCAGGGGTGGCTGCAACCTTCATTTTACTGCTACATAGCCTACATGATTGTCAAAGCAGTCCACATGTATGACAAATAAATGTATGACAAATTGCTTGAACTTGAACTTGAAGTAGCCTAGCCTACATTGTAACTGACAGCAAAACAAGGTGACGTTCACTGTCATTTTATTTTTTCTCTATGAGTGAAGATGCAAAGAAATCATGCTCATTCTGCATTTGTTGACGGAATATGGCGTCAGCCTTTGCAATCTGCTCATTGGTGGTCAGATACTTGTCGAGAAGGGCCTTGTAGTGCTCTTCTGGGTGGCCATACATGTTGTCCTTCTTCCAGGTGAAGTAGGCATTGCAGGGGGTTTCTTTCAGCTGATTGGCCAGCCACGGCCAGAGCCTTGAGCAAGGAAGGAGAGCGACGGCAAAGTAAATGGCTTCTTCTTTCTCCATGATATTGCTGTAATCTAACAGGTACTTCTCCATGGCAGGGGTTGGAATAATATCCGACACACTCTATTGATGTAACAGGTGGACATGTTAGTCAACAGATTACAGCAAAAATAAGCATCATTGTCTATGTTAGTCACTGAAACTCTATGGGTTTGTTATTATCTCATTGTTATCTATTGTTATATCTCATCTAAAGGTTTTTTTTTTTAATTTTTTTTTTTAAACTTTTACGAATTACACAGAGAAGTATAATGTTGACATAATGTTTCACAAAGTACGTGGTCTGCCCCACTAATGGAATAAAGACGCAATTAAATAGGCAATTTGTGCCTATATTTTAATGCCTTTCTGGACAAGGATGATCATAGATTCACAACAACACAAATAGGCTATTGAAGCAACGCTCAGTGAATTAACAGGCTGAAATATCATCTGATCCAGTGGACTGAAACTGGAAATGTAATGTGGAACCAAAATGCGGAAATCATATTTTAACATGACCATTTTGCTGGGGTGATGGTTTCGGGTGGGGCTTGACAACGGAAAAAGTTTGAGAACCACTGATATACACTGACTAATCTAAAATGAGTATGCAAACCAGATAGCACCAGCTTGGCTGTCTTGTTACATGTGACACAGTATTCATTACCTATGAGTACGGAAGACTGATAATTGTGTTCAGGACAACAAAGCACCTTTAAAGCATTAAATTGTAGATCTGGAGAATTCGGGTGTGACTTCTGTGTAACTGTGTGATACAAAAGAGGCTTGGTTTCTTACATTTAAGTTGAATTCCTGTAGTGTAGCGACAGAGTATTTTTTGTAGTCGTCATATCTATCCTTCATGAATATGCGGAGGTCCTCAGGGGCCTTCACTTTCTCACACATCTTCTCCAACATGTCTGTTACCCTCACTAGGTAATTGATGTCCTGGATGGTGAAGCTCACATAGTAGTCAGCCTGGAGGTCTCCAAGCTGCATGTGCTGTAGAAATGGCACTTGCAAAGTCTGCTCAGCAATATCCTTATTGTTGTCCCAGAGGAGGTCATAGACATCACTGCTTCCTGTGAATGAAATGAGATACCTTTATTGAAATAAGATAAGATTGATATACCAATCTCACTGAATGTTTTTTCTTATTTTTTTTTGCTTTTTTAATTGGGCACTGGACTTCATCTGAATTTTTTGTAGAAATGTATAAATATCTTGAGGCAAAAACATCGAAGCTGATGATGCACAAAGCTATATTTTGAGCAATGTTGCTGCGTAACGTTCCATTTTACTGTATTCTGACATATTCCATTGATATTGGACAGCAATTTGTTTTCTGGAGAATCATTGCTCAACATGTTGCCACATATCACCTTGCGAATATGAGGTCCTTTTATATCATAGCCTATATCATAGCCTTCTCACATTTTACAGAAATATCTTCATTATTACACTTTACTAACAATAACCCAAGTAATACAATATCAATGCAACGCAAAGTGCAATATACAGTAGTACATTGTTATCATTATTATTTTGCAATATCTGTACAGTGGAATCAGCACACTTGCTGAACATATTCATTTTTAACAATCGAAGAACAATTTTGAAGAAAGAAAATATATAATAATAAAGTAAACAAAGGTAAACCGAACATAAAACTATACCTTTTTATAATTATTTTGATTTTATTTCAGTAAAAGTACCTGACTGCATCTTCTGTCTGTATTGCCTTGGCCAAGTCACTGTATCTCTCAAAAGTACAGTCCAGTTGACACTCCGCAAAAGCCTCTTCACGAAATTTCAAGGAGTATGTTGGTTTTAAAACCTTTATAAGGGGTGTGGATAACCAATGCCTAATCTGACAATTCAAGACGCCTTTAAATTCCACAGAAGAGACTTTTTCTTTTTAACAATGTAATTTTGCAATGTTAGTCAAGAGAAAGTTGGCAAACATTCATTTCCCTGATGTGTATAATATGACCATATTTTACTTCCTTCACATGAGTCATGAGTGAGACATTACTCTTTTTAGCTTTTTATAATCCAGGCTATTGTGAACAGACTTTCAATTGAAACTTGCAATAATTGTAGGCGCTAAATGGGTTTAGAATTACCAAGTCATGCACACATCAGATTATTAATGACAGACAGTGTTCCCAACAGTCTTTGGTGCACCCATTCAGTTGTCTTGACAGGTTTTTGTGTTTTAATGTACATTTTGATGCAGATTCTGGCAGAATAACAATTTCCCTGCACAGTTAGCACATGTGAGCTACTTTGTACGTAAATGGTAGATACATTTAAAAGAATTGACAATTTTTTTTGATTATCACTGATTATGACTGATCATGATGAAAACACTATAAAAATACTTGTGAGGCAAAACGGGAGAGAAAATGGGCAAGGATGTCCTCTTATTTTGAATGAAGCAGTATCATCTCCAAAATATTTGTGTAGGTAACATTCATTTGTTGTTACACGTCATTAAGGAGAGTATACTTGGCATCCTCTGCTGCATTTTCTGTATTGCTGCATTCGTGTAAGTGCAGTCGACATACGAAGAAAGCTTCTTGCATGACCAACTTCAAGAGAATTTATTGAGAGGTTTTTAAACCATCCTTATTAAAGACTGTGAATAACTGTCAAAGACGCCTTCTTTTAAAATTCCCAGAAAATACTTTTTCTTATCATTTGTCAATGATAAGACATGTTTCAATGTCAATGTTTCGCAAGATTAGTCAACAAAAGACAGAAATATCACATTCACTCACTATGTGCATGGTGTAACTTTAGAGCATTATGCACAAAGTATCCACATTGTTTTTTAATGTTTTAGTGGAAACCCGTAACAGATTGAAAGGGTCTATAGGTCGCCCCTGTAGGCTATAACCTCATAGCATTTCACAACCTCAAAACTTCACAACTTTTAGGGTCTTAGGGGATTCTCAGCTCAAAGTAAAACTACCCTTGACCAAATGATGACCGATGACAGCTTCAGTTCTGCATTTCACTGCAATACAAGTTGTATGTAAAAAAGGCTGATGTCGACATCATAAGTAAAAATGTCTTATCCTTTTTTACATCCAATCAGCTACACAGAAAAACAATTATTTCTGTGTATCACAAAGTTTTGTAGTATTTATCACCAAGACAAAAAGACCAGACAAAAAGGGAGAGAACATTGACAAGGCTGCCCTCTATTGTTTTAAATGAAGTAGTACAGTATCATCTTCATGGGCTATATATTGGAATGCATGTTTTTCTTCATTCTTCTTTATGACTAAGCCACAATCTGATTCTGATCCATTGGCCTATCATGGGCACTGCAGTTAATATGTGTGTGTTTTTTTTATAATTAGCATAAAATGTGTTTTATACACAATACAGCTCACAAATTACTAAATAGTAGAAATGTTTGTGTGTTAGTTGTCAACATGACTGCACAGCTACAGTAGGCCTATATAAGCATATTTGAGACCATGGTGTCCAAGCTGTTTGAACCGATAAGGGATGGCGAATAAATGGGAAATAGAGTCCAGTCCTGCACCCTTATGCGGAGACCACATTTTATGTAAGTAAGCGTATTTATAAAGCACATTAAACACAGCTTTCACTGATCACTGACCAGTACTGTACAAAATGAAACAAATAAAATGAAAATAAGTGCAAAATACAGTAGGCCTAAGAGACCTACCTGTTGATTGTGATGAATCTTAAATTGTTAGAAATATTCAAATTATAACTCAAACACTGAATGTAAAATAAAAAGGCCTATCATTTAAATAGCCTAACATTAAAACATTTAAACATTAATTTCTGAAGAAATGCTGTATGACATGCTGTTTTGATAAATGGTGCTTTGTCACTTTAAGAGCATTGAGTCTGTACATGCTCATGATGCCCTTTTGCCAGCTCTTGTTGTCTTGTTCTTTGAGCTACATTGATAGCACAATATTAACAATAATATACACAATATTAAGTTGTTTTACGCAGCATTCGTTGCTTTGGAAATTGAAGTGTGTAATGATATGTTATTTCACATTTCTGTTTCTAATTAAAGTGAGCCTGGTAGCCACCTACAGTAGCTGAATGGAATGCGTTTCAGTCAGGCATATCATGTAAATGCTTAGAAAGATATAGCCTAATTGTTGAAGACTCACCAATTCCATTCTACAACCTCTTGTCCTCGTTTTTGTTGCATTCATGATTTCCTTTTAAAAGTTTATTATATTAAAAAGGAGACACACAATGGCAAGCCATCTGCTCTCTGTCTCTCTCTCTTGCGCGCAAGATGCCTTCATCTGCTATGTGGTAGTGATTGAGAGAACCCAAAAAGTATAGCATAATGGCGTAGGTGCATTTTGACATTGTACACGTTATCGATGAAGTCAGTTTGCAGTAAAGCTACTGTATACTGGCTAAATTTTGGTGCCCCCTCTGCCCTTTGATGTCAGTGCGTGATGCGCGTAGTGAGAGCGGAGGCACTGAAAATTCCACCTTGCAAACACATCCGCCAGGCGCCAGCCCATCCGCTTTGAGCGCACAACTGATGATCTTGAACACGCCCACGTCCTGAATCAGCCTCGGCGTCAGAAGGTAAGGTCGGCCACATTCGATGGAGCAGGAAGCTATTTTCTAATTCCAGCTTTTTGGGGGCGTCGTGGTTCAGCAAAAAGCTGAAGGTGGCTCTCAGAATAAATCAGCTTGCTTGTTAGTGTGACGTTAAATTGTTTTCTGTGACACTGTATCTTTGTTTTGTCAAATAGCTTGCTGAGAAGCTAGCCACTTTTAAGTAGGCTATATCAGAACCTTCTAATGTTATGTTAGCAAGCAAGCCAGCTGGCAGTTGCCACAGTGAGTGAACGCAGACCGCGTCGCTGATTGTCCGTCTAGAGATAGCATTGTTTCATGCAATTTGCTAGACGTGTTATTTATTGCAACGGAAATAATGTTTGTTACAGTCACTTCGAGTCGGACAAGTAAACTCCGAATCTAGCCAGGCACCTTCACTGTAATCAGAAACCTGAAGCCGCTTTGGCTTCATCTTCTCATCAGGACTCGGAGGAGGAACCTGTCAGCATTGTCTAGGAAACTAGCAGGTGCGTTTTTGTCTGATCATGTCCATTTAACTCAGTTTTCGGTTATTGTTGACACGAAATGCATTTACGAAAAGGATTAACCACACATTTTGCCTCAATATAGCATTAGGTGATTCTATTTGTTGTAGCGTGCATAACATATGGAAAAGAAAAGGCTCGTTTATGCTCAACATTTGGATAGGCTACGGATACGGACGTAGCCACAAATTCACCATGTTTAATGCATTTGAGACTTTCTAAAATACTGTAAGCTATAATGCTGTGTGTAACTAGCGGACAGAAATCATGGTCTTGGGTATGACTGTGGTAATGCTGAATTATTCCTATACCATATGACATGGCAGGAACTTAACAGCTGTCAGCACGACATGCTCTTTGTTATCATAAAGGAACAGAGATCCTTGTTTCTGTAAAGTTATTGAGTCTGTCCTTTTAATAACAGATTTGGCATAGCTGACACATTTGTCTTGATATTCATTCAACAGTTGGTAGCCTATCATTTTTCAACAGTTGGTTCTTTTGTTGGCCTATCTCAGGATTTCAAATTATTAATATAGCTCTGTTGTCAAAACAGAACAATTGAACTGCTTTTCATTTTCCTTGTTGGTAGAGAGAAGCCTGTCCTTTTCAGATTATGGATGGATATGGGTAAGTAGTTTACCATAGCATTATAATATACACCAAAATCTCTCTCTATATATGTATTTCTAAATGTATCCAGAGGGGAAATGCACTGAAATGTATCTTTAATTAATTGTGATAATGGATCATACCTGCTTCAGCCCTTTCTGTAATGATGTGGGGTATAATGTTTCATGATACATTTTAAACGAGAAAACATTTCATCTCTTTATGGTCATCTGTCCACCTGGTCATCTTGTTTGTGGTCCATCTCTCAGGTTCTCCAGCGATATGTTCAGTGGGCGGGCCGTTCTTGGGGAAGACAGCTCAGTCATGGCCCGCATGCAGAAGAAGTTCTGGAAGACCAAGCAGGTCCTGATCAAAGCCACGGGGAAGAAGGAGGATGAGTATGTGGTGGCTTCAGACGCCGATCTAGATGCCAAACTAGAGGTACAGTATGTCCCTAGTATTATATGCCTTGGGTTCAGCAGCACCTTTTTATTTTTGATAAAGATCTGGTAGTGGGTGAAGTAGGTACCCATTATTATTAAATGTTTGTTTGTGCGCAAGGTTGCTGGATTATGCTTTGTATGAAGTGAGCTGACTCAAGCTGGCTCAAGCAATTATTCTTTCTGTCAGTTTTGAGATTTAAACTGAGGGCAGCAAAGGTCAGCAAAGGTCAGCGTTAGCAATAGTCGCTAGTGAGATGATCTCCTAGGTGCTGTCAGTGGCTCAAGGTCATGCAGGCCCAAAGTGTGTTGCTATGCGAACGTTTTGTTGACGTTTTCACCCTCACACATTTGTTCTATGGCTGTCAGAAGAGCCTCTGAAGGGAAAATCTGATGCTGTGTGAAATTTAGCATTTCAGCAGATGGTTAAAAAAAAAAATTTGCAAGGCTGTAAGGTGTCACTGTCTGATCCACATGAGCCTTTGTCGCATTAGGTGTGAAATGTTATGTGACCAGGGCACCAACATTCGGTCTCTGGTCTGTATACAGGAAGCCTAACTCCACTGATTATCCACATATTATTGTTGTGAGTAGTTTGTAGGTCGCACAGAGATATCTGGGTGTTATTTATATAGCCTGATTTCCAACTGTCGCCATTACAAACAGCAGAGAGAACTGATAATCAGGCGTCGTAAGAGTACACGGTGGTCTCGCAGTGTGGACTGTGCCTGTAAGCTTTTTTTTAACATGGCCTCCAGTGGTGTTGATGTCTGTTTTGTGACAAGGAGTGAGACAGACAGAGACTGTGTGTGTGTGTGTGTGTGTGTGTGTGTGTGTGTGTGTGTGTGTGTGTGTGTGTGTGTGTGTGTGTGTGTGTGTGTGTGTGTGTGTGTGTGTGTGTGTGTGTGTGTGTGTGTGTGTGTGTGTGTGTGTGTGTGTGTGTGTGTGTGTGTGTGTGTAAGAGAGCCTTATCTGGGTGCTGATTAGCGTAGTCCACCCTGTGCTTTATGCATGACCAGCGGCCTCTGCGGAGAGAGCAAGCAGGAGAGCGAGCCTCTCGTCCCTCTCAGTGCCACGTTGCCAGCTCCCTCTCTTCCTCTCCTTTCTCTCCTTTCTCTCTCTCTCTCTCTCACTCTCTTTCTTACTCCCTTTCTACTCTCTCCCCACTCTACTGCCCCAAACAGACCTCATGGGCTTGTAGGCTAAAGTCTCTTTATTCCTGCTTTATTCCTCCCTGGCTCTCTCTCTTTGCTCTCCCTTCTCTCTCTCTCTCTCTCTCTCTCTCTATGCTCTCCCCTTCTCTCTCTCTCTATGCTCTCCCCTTCTCTCTCTCTCTCTCTATGCTCTCCCCTTCTCTCTCTCTCTCTCTCTCTCTCCCAACCCCCTCCCTGTTTTGGCTGCCTGTGAGCGAGACCTGACACCCGAACCCCTCTTTGTGTGTGGTGTCTGTCTGTGCCCTGTGCTCAGGTAAAGTGATAGGTCCGTGGGTCTCTGTGCAGATAGTTCAAGTGGTAGACACACACACACACACACACACACACACACACACACATGCACAACAACACACACATGGGTCTATGTGCAGATAGCTGAAGCTGGTAGAGAGACACAGACACACACACAGGCCTATGTGCAGATAGCTCAAGCTGACACACACACACACACACACACACACACACACACACACACAAGCATACATTCACACATGCTCAGGGACAGAGAACAGGCTTCAAGGATACTCAACGCTGCCCAGTGTGGTGATTTGGCTTTATAATTCAGAGACTAAGAAAGATCTCAGACTTTTTTGCTCTCTTGTGTAGAAAATGAAAGGGGTATTGTCTGTCTTGCCAGGAGGCCATTTCTGGTCCTTTCTGGTCCTCTCTCATTCTCAGTCATGAACTTGTACTGCAGCTCTGTCACTGGCCGATTCTGCATCCAACTCTTTCACACACACACACACACACACACACACACACACACACACACACACACACACACACACATACACACACACAAATCATTTCATAAGGGGTATTCTGCTTTACTGATGTGCTTTAGGCTACTGTGAGACATTCAGACATCCCTACCAGGCATGTGTGTGTGTGTGTGTGTGTGTTTGTGTGTGTGCACATGTTGTGGTGGGCTCAGGCTAGAACCATGTTGTTGTTCTGGGCTGATGGATCATTTGGTTCAATTTGATCAGAGAGTACTAAGTGCTCTGCACCTGGAGCTACCACCTCGTGTGTGTGTGTGTGTGTGTGTGTGTGTGTGTGTGTGTGTGTGTGTGTGTGTGTGTGTGTGTGTGTGTGTGTGTGTGTAAAATGGGCATGTCCATTATTTTAGATACATAGATGACATAGATGACCAGTGAGATTTCTCTGACAATCATAGTGTGGTCACACACAGGTGTGTATTTGCAAAAGGCCCTATTGAAATGGTTGAGTAGGTGCAACCTATGTGTGTGTGTGTGTGTGTGTGTGTGTGTGTGTTTTGTATGTGCTTCCTACAAAAGAGTCTAGAGAAAGTGGTTAATCAGTAATCCGTAGACGCTGTTCCAGTGAAATAAGTCCTACTTGAAGCGTGTGCCCACAACCACAGACAGCACCATATCTAAAAGCACGACCTAAAAGCACGTAAATAAATAAAAAAAAAACAGATTTAATGGTTTCCATTTTCCTGTTAAGTGCAATGTACTGTACTGCTTGGCAATTTCCTCTATGTTGTAACACTGTGATAGTAGACAACGCTATCAGTGAGTGGACCATTATGTTGTAGATGCGCTATAAAATGTATACTGTAGATACACAATTCAATCTGTCTGCAAAACAGCACAAAACTTAAAATGTGATTTGAATTTACTGTCATTGTGGAAGTCTTGTTCTGCCCAAGGTCGGTCATGTTCCTAATTGGTGCCAGAGAAATGAATTCCCGTGACCTTGATGCAATGACCTCAAACGCTCTACTCTCTCTTGCCATCTGCTTGGTGACACGTAATGAGATGTACTAATTAATTAGATGTGCCAAGTTGTTCTGGATTTTTCCATTTTTGATCATGTTAAATGCAACAGGCAGGAAGGTCAGGTAAGGGCGTTTTTCCATGACTCTAAAAAGCAAGCAGAGACAGGGTGCGCACACGCACACACGCACGCACGCACGCACGCACGCACGCACGCACACACACAGAGAGAGAGAGAGAGAGTTCTCCTCTCTCAAGGTTAGCTCTCACTCTCACAAGTGGACTTAGAATGATTTGTTGCCATGACAATGAGGCTGCCATGGAAAGCGCACCAAGGCTGGTGTTTTTTCCTTTTTCTGTGCCAGCACAATGTGATGTCAAGGTTTTTCAGGAGCAAGAACAGACAGACAAATAAAAGATAGAGAGAGAGAGAGAGAGAGAGAGAGAGAGAGAGAGAGAGAGAGAGAGAGAGAGAGAGAGAGAGAGAGAGAGAGAGAGAGAGAGAGAGAGAGAGAGAGAGAGAGAGAGAGAGAGAGAGAGAGAGAGAGAGAGAGAGAGAGAGAGACCAATAAATGCAGAGAGAGCACTCAAACAAAGGTTGTCTGGTGAGCCAGGCTGTTATCTCGATGCTCTAAATGGGCACTAAGTCCCTGTCTGCTGTCCTTCATCCGCACACAGTGGCAAGCTGAAGGACTCTGAGGTAGACCTTCCTCCTGCTGTGTTAATAACCATCCAGTCTACATGTAGATATGAACTGCTTATGGGGGCCAAGGAGTCAGCGACATCACACTGAGCTATTTCTTTCTTTTTTTTTTTTTTTAAGTATATGTTTTGGGCTTTTATGCCTTTAATGATAGGACAGTTGAGAGAGACAGGAAGTGAGTGGGAGAGAGCGTTGGGGTGGGATCCGGAAAGGACCACGGGGTGGGAATCGCGTGCGGTGCAGGTGCCCCAGCCAGTTGCGCCACGGCTGGGGCCTCACTGAGCTATTTCTGAGTGTGAATGATTCCTGTCAGTGTCACACATTGAGTGTAACTTTGTGAAAATGATGGACATCTTTTCATAACGAGTCGACGGACATAATGATAATTTCTGTAATCTCAAGTGACTGTTTTCTCCTGTGTGTGTGTGTGTGTGAGATTGTCCACTTATGCATCATATGGATCTAACCGTAGGTCTCTTTCCTTGTCTCTAGTTCTTCCGCTCGGTGCAGTGCACATGCACGGAGCTGCTGAAGGTGATTGAGAAATACCAACAACGAATCACACGTGAGTGTTGAACGCACACACACACACACACACAAACACACACACACCAAACACACACACACACACACACACACTCACTAATAGAGTATATGGTCACATGAATAAACACACATACACAAATTTGCTAAGAATATAGCACATATAACATAAGAATACAGAAGTTTACTTGTGTATTGTTATGGCAAAAAGCCAAAAGCCACTTCCAGTCCAGGGTGACACATTATGTGGTTAGGGCTCACAAAAATGTCTCATATTTCTAGAATAAGCCCTTAAAATTCCCTTGAAAAGTGTAGTCGCTTGCTTCCCTGCTTAGTCACCAGAACAAAGGGAAGCTCTGAGCTTGTCGCGCAGGCAAAAGACATGCCAGTCAAGCCAGTTCTCCAGCCGACAGCATTGTCTATCTATTTCCTGGTCTACTCCTCCACATGACACTTGGAGATTGCCACGTGTGCCCTCAGCATTCACTGTCATCAGGTGCCAAGGGCAAAGATTAGGAGGTAAACGTGTGCAAGTTTACACACTTTACAATAATTATAGTTACACGATTTGGGGAAATTGGGGATTGCGATTTTTCTGACATACATTGTGTTTGCGATTTGCGATATACGCGATATGAAAGTCGAGCTTCAGCTCAATATTCCAAATTTCGCTTTAAGTTGGGCCAGTTGATGTCTGAGGAACGTTACACGCCTGAAACGTTACACGTGGTGATTTACCATTAAAAACAACTGAGGAGCATATTCTGGTGTGCGGAGTCTGACTTCTTGTTCTCTTTCCTGACATGCTGTAGGTCTTATCACATACCATAATGTATAGGAAATATATGGTATTGACAATGTCATGGTGGATGTATATGACTCCTGCCAAAAGGTGCACTTGAGCGTTGGCGTCCTCTTTCTCATGTGTTTGTTGACCTCTGACCCCCAGATCTGTCCCAGGAGGAGAATGAGTTGGGCCTGTTCCTGCGCTTCCAGGCGGAGCACGACAAAACCAAAGCGGGCAATATGATGGACGCCACCAGCAAGGCCCTCTGTGCCTCGGCCAAGAAGAGGTTAGAGCTGGTTGTTTTCCAACGTTCTCGCGAGAACATCAGTCAGTAAACCTTGGTCGTAGTGTTACCCAATTGCGTGCAGTGAGTAGTGAGATTTTCAAATGCATGCTTGGTGCTTCCCCCCCCTGAGTTGGGCCATTTTCATTATTCGTGACCAGACCCTTAATCTGTCAGATTTTCAGAAGAAGGAAATCTCCTCTCTTTCTCTAAATGACAAATTACACAGCGAGCAAGATGTAAGCAAGAGCGAAGCATAAACAAATCCGTTTACGAATTACAAGTAGAAGCGAATAGACTGAAAGGCTGAAAAACGTTCAAAAAAAGGGCCCTGGTTTAAATTAGCTGTAAAACTGATGTTAATCATTGGGTGCCTCTCATTTGGGCTTTTATACGTCCTCCCTTGCTCCTCGGGCCTCGATCCTCACTGATCGACATAAGGAATGATGGGGCGAAAACAATGGGATAGCCTATCCAGTGTTCGTTATAGATCAGTGGGTACGCCCCTCGAGGATCGAGCATTGAGGATCGAGGATCGAGGAGGCATGTTGAGAAGCACCTAGTGTTGTTTAGTCGAGGTGTTTAGCTGTTGTATCAGGTTTGTGGGAGGAGAGCTCTCTCTCTCTCTCTCTCTCTCTCTCTCTCTCTCTCTCTCTCTCTCTCTCTCTCTCTCTCTCTCTCTCTCTTCTCTCTCTCTCTCTTCCTGTCCTGAGTTTCTCAACGGCCATGATGACTCACCCCGCAGGGTCTGTGGTGCATCTCAGTGTCTCTGCTGTTATCAGCTCAGATCGGCCGCACTGCTTGTGCTCGTGGGAGCGCTGTAATACGAGCAGCGCCATTGATACTCTTCATGTTGTGTTGTGCATGCCGGCAGTGAGGGCGCACTGTGTGTGTGTGTTCGTGTGTGTGTGGGTGTGTGTGTGTGGGTGTGTGTATGTGCCTGGCCGTGTGTGTGTGTGTGTGTAGGGGTGGGGGTGGGGGGGTCTGTGTGTGTTTGGGAGCTGCTGGTTCTTGATCCAATCAGTTCCACATTTAAAAGAAAGTGGTGTTCCATCTGACTTGAGATCTCAGTGCCTGTGGCATCAGGCTATAGCCCTTACTAACCTTGTTCAATGTGACTGTGAGGCTGAAATGGTCTTACGAGCATTGCCCCAACAGTGCAATAAATAAAGCAGTATAGACTAGTGTAAAGTTGACCGACATTTAAGTGCACTATCATGTCAAGTGTCTATGTAGTGTTTTGTTTAATGGCATGTTTTAGCCTTCTTCATGTGATCTGATGTGATCTCAGCCCTCTGACTGGTCCATGATCAGGATGTGAAATGTCTCTTAATATATGTTTATGTTTGTGGTATTAACCAGATGCTTTTTGTCCAAAGCGACTTACAATGACATGAATAAACATTACATTTTCGGCCCACACATTACAAGTGTTTTGGCTTACACTTTTATCAGGGTCATTGGCATACCACTTTCTGCAGGGCACTAGATTCCTTATTCGCATCTGCAGAATAGAAATGAATGTAAATAAATCCACAAAAAATGACCGACCAACAATCGAACAAACACAAAAGAACAAATCAGTCAAATGTCCAATAAAGATGTATGTAAATAGACCTACAAATACATGTATGTATGTATTTGATTTCTCGCTCACTCTCTCTCTTTCTCTCTCTCTCTCGTCAGGATGGCCCTGTGTCCCCCTCTCCACCGGATGGAGCAGGAAGTGGAGACGTTCCGGCGGCGTGCCATCGCCGACACGCTGCTGACGGTGACCCGCATGGAGAAGTCCCGCACGGAATACCGCGGAGCGCTGCTCTGGATGAAGGACGCCTCGCAAGAGCTGGACCCCGACACCTACAAGCAGCTGGAGAAGTTCCGCAAGGTTAGCTAGCACTGCGTCACTGTGTGTATATGTGTATGACTGTACGTGTGTGTACTGTATATGTATGACTGGACCGCTGTGAGTGTGTGAGTGCGCGCGCACACATGTGTGCAGGATGTTTGCATGTTTCGGCGATTCTGTTTGTGTGCTGATGGGGTGGGTGTGTGTGTGTGTATGTATGAGACTGGAAAGGAGATAGCTTTGTCTTACTTCGGTTCGCGGCTCTCCATTCATTAACGGATGCAGTCATTTCACTGGGTTTGATGTGAAATGGTTCTGACAGTCCTCTTAATGTGAGATCCCTCTCATGGGCAAACACGTCTGTCTCTTCCTCTCTGCCGCACTGTTTGGATCTGCTCCCACTGGAGTTGCCAGTGATCAGAGTTCACTTTCTTCGCTCAGAACAAGAAAAGCACAACATAAAGATCACAACCAAGGGCAGAAGTGTGTGTGTGTGTGTGTGTATGCATGCCTGTGTGTGTGTGTGTGTGTGTGTGTGTGTGTGTGTGTGTATGTATGCATGCCTGTGTGTGTGTGTGTGTGTGTGTGTGTGTGTGTGTGTGTGTGTATGCATGCCTGTGTTAATGAGCCTTGTCTTAGACTATGTTCTTTACAGGTTACCATGTGAACAAAGACAACTGTAACCGCAACTGCTTGCATAAGACACAAGCACACTCACACATCTTTGTCAGCATGACTGGCGCGTACTAGAAGTGTAGGGATTTTGTGATGGTAAACGGACAGCATTTATATAGCATTTTCTAGTCCTCTGCCATGTCATGCTTCACATTCACCCATTCACAAACACACTCATACTGTACACCAATGGCCTCCGGTTGTGGAAAGACTCCTCTACCTCCTGCACCGCTGCCATCTTATGTGATATGAATGTGTGTGTGTGTGTGTCTGTGTGTGTGTGTGTGTCTGTGTCTGTGTCTGTGTCTGTGTCTGTGTCTGTGTCTGTGTCTGTGTCTGTGTCTGTGTCTGTGTCTGTGTCTGTGTCTGTCTGTGTCTGTGTCTGTGTCTGTGTCTGTGTCTGTGTGTGTGACTGACATCCCTGTCCTGTGTGTTGTGTTCAGGTGCAGGCACAGGTCAGAACGACGAAGGTGCAGTTTGACAAGCTGAAGAACGACGTGTGTCAGAAGGTGGACATGCTGGGAGCCAGCCGCTGCAACATGCTCTCCCACTCCCTCTGCACCTACCAGGTACACACACACACACACACACACACACACACACTCACACTCACTCACTCTGTTTTCAGGTGACTCAACAAGTCAACAAGTATTGACTGCCATATTGATTAGACGCACACGCACACGCGCACGCGCACGCACACGCACACGCACACGCACACGCACACGCGCGCACACACACACACACACACACACACGCACGCACGCACGCACACACACACATTATCACCTGTGGTAGATTCAGATATTTCCATGATAGATTAACTCTAACTTCATTCTTTTTTATGTGTGTGTGTGTGTGTGTTTCTTCAGACTACACTCCTGCAATACTGGGAGAAGACCGCCCACATGATGTCTGCCATCCACGAGGCCTTTAAGGGATACGTTCCCTACCAGTTCACCACAATAAAGGTGTGTAGATGTACATGTGTGTGTGTGTGTGTGTGTGTCTGTAATGGGTTATTGGTTAAATGGGCAAGGATGGTGACTGCTGGCGTGAACAGTGCACAGCGAGGTGTCATTGAGCCTTGCTGGCCTTCTGGCTCTATGGACCTCTCATGCTAGTTTAGTTTGTTAGCAATCCAGTCCAGTCTCATAGTCCGTGAGCCAGAGGGGTTGGTCGTTACCGAAAAAGTGGCAAAGGCTACCATACCTTTTCTGAAAGCCTGGGATCTCAGCTTTTCAATGATGTATGATGGCCATCTGACAAAAGTAGCTGTTTTGAGTTATGATGCATAATGTAAACTAAGGTTGAAGAAATAATGCGTATAAATCAAGCAGAACACTGAAATATTTTATTTTGTTATGTTTGGTATCATTTTAAAGGGGAGACTCTGAGCTTTCATTTAAATCCTTTTATGAACATTTTGGATAAGTACAGCCAACCCTGGAGCTCTTCAAACCTTTAATCACACACATTTTCCTGCCATTTCCCTGCCATCTTTTGTCTTTTAATCCTGTGGCACCTGGGAGCATCAGAGAAACAAAATTCAAACACTGAAATACTGGCATGACCCTATGGATTCAGAAAATGTATCATTTACCCATATTATCTGATTTGGAGGGGATGATTTTCCGTCTTATATCAGACATGGCGTTTTTTCAAAGACATAAACAGTAGTGTACTATTACCCTTAAGGTTAATTTGTTGATATGTCGAGTTGAAAGTCTGAGGTAAATATATTTGAAATAATAATTATTGATACAGATAATTTTGAAAAAGTTGTTATACAGTGCAACACACTGACATGAGGAGTGACACAGTCCCTCTTACATGAGCAGGACAGAAACTCAAGTACTGCTTGTGGACCAATGGAGACATTGAACCAGTCTATGGAGAGCTGTAAGTCACCATCTTGGTCCAGTCTAGACCACCATTGCTCAACTGGGGAAGGAACTTCAGGGTTGTTCTCGAGGCATCTTCTCCAGATAGCACCTTGATAGTTAGCTCTGAGACCGTGCTTCCTGAGAGAATCCGAGCATGGAGTTAACTGCCAGGATTCTACGCCTTTCTTTGCACAAAAAAAGTGCATACTTCATTTCATTGATGTTGGTGATTCTGGACTTGGAGCTGTACATTTGACATGTGAACTCCTTTAAGGCTGCATACCACTCAGGTGTCATTGCCCAGTCTGCCCCAACCTTCTGAAAGGTCTCACAGAAGTTTTCATTCTTCTGAAAAAGTTTTAGGGCTGACACTTTACCATGGCCTGCACATGCACTTACAGTATTGCAGCCTGTGTATACGTGTATTTTCTTGCCTGAGAACAAGGCATTCATTTTTTTATGTAAATTCAAAGAAAGTGGGGACCTGATATAAATGATATGTGGTGGATATGTATTAAGGACCTTTTTAACTATCTAAAAATGCTGAGAATGCTGAATAACAACTTTTTCAAAATTATCTGTATCAATAATTATTATCTAAAATATATTTACCTCAGACTTTCAACTCGACTTATCAACAAATTAGCCAAGGGTAATAGTACACTACTGTTTATGTCTTTGAAAAAACGCCATCTCTGATACAATACTGTAAATCATCCCCTCCAAATCAGATAATATGGGTGAATGATACATTTCCTGAATCCTTAGGGTCATGCCAGTATTTCAGTGTTTGGATTTTGTTTCTCTGATGCTCCCAGGTGCCACAGGATTAAAAGTCAAAAAATGGCAGGGAAATGGTAGGGAAATGTGTGTGATTATAGGTTTGAAGAGTTCCAGGGTTGGCTGTACTTATCCAACATGTTCACAAAAGGATTTAAATGAAAGCTCAGAGTATCCCCTTTAAAATGATACCAAACATATCAAAATAAAATATTCCAGTGTTCTGCTTGATTTATACACATTATTTTTTTAACCTTAGTTTACATTATGTGTCATAACTCAAAACAGCTACTCTTGTCAGATGGCCATCATACATCATTGAAAAGCTGAGATTCCAGGCTTTCAGAAAAGGTATGGTAGCCTTTGCCACCTTTTCGGTAACGGTTTCCATAATTTGAGGCCCTGGCTCACGGTCTATCAGTCCAGATGTTTATGTTAGGCAGCTAGCATGGCAGCTCAGCAGGAGCTCAATGGAGTTGGTTTTTTTTTGCGTGCAGAATAATATCTAGTCCCACATGAGTCCTTTGAATCTGTGAGACCTCTTTGTTGTGTTGTGTTGTGTTGATGTTGGTCAGGAGCTGCGGGACCCTATGGATCAGTTAGCATCTCTGTTGTGTTGTGTTGATGTTGTGTTGGTCAGGAGCTGCGGGACCCTATGGATCAGTTAGCATCTCTGTTGTGTTGTGTTGATGTTGGTCAGGAGCTGCGGGACCCTATGGATCAGTTAGCATCTTGTGTTGTGTTGTGTTGATGTTGGTCAGGAGCTGCGGGACCCTATGGATCAGTTAGCATCTTGTGTTGTGTTGTGTTGCTGTTGGTCAGGAGCTGCGGGACCCTATGGATCAGTTAGCATCTCTGTTGTGTTGTGTTGATGTTGGTCAGGAGCTGCGGGACCCTATGGATCAGTTAGCAGAGGCTCAAGCAGAGGAGGACTCCAGGAAGGCAGCTCTGCAGACACAAACAGACAAGTGAGTTCGTGCACACTCAAACACTTGCACCCACAAGTACACATATCACATAATGCATAACACCCCCCATACTCACACACACGCACCCCCACTAACTCCACCCAACCAACCAACACACACACACACACAAACACACGCGCGTGCGCGCATGCTCCACCACCGACCCCATCCTCCCACCAACACACACACACACACACACACACACACACTCAATCAGTACACCTGCAGTGTGTACACCTCTCCATTTCCCTCCCTGTCTCATTGTCATGTGCGTGGTGCACGCATCCTCTTGCTGTCTGCATCTCTCATCACACGTTCGTGTCTCTCGTTTCATCCTCTGCCGCCTCCTCCGTGGCCTCTGCCTCATGCCCTCTATCTCAGTCTTGTCTCTGTCAAACCAGAGGACATGGTCAGGTCCCTGTGCACTCAGCTGTAAGTGATTCAGCAGAACTGAACTGTGTGTGTGTGTGTGTGTGTGTGTGTGTGTGTGTGTGTGTGTGTGTGTGTGTGCCTTAGCTCTGTTTAAACAAGGAAACGACCCGTTTCCCTTATCAAACAGTAGGAAGTGAGTCAGCAGATTTGTGTAGCTCCAGTGCCTCCTTGCTTCCTCCCCACCCTTACAGTCACTTAGTGTAGAAGTATATTAGTGTGGAACCACCCCGATATATAACCAACGTATTGTAACCAATGCCAGGTGTGCACCAGGTAGCCTGGTGTGCTTCCGTGCTTCAGTCTCAGTGGCCTTCTACAGGTAGATTAGCGTCACCATTAGATCACCTGTAGACAGGATCTGTAGTATCCCTGCTAGTCTACCCTGAGATAATCTGTCTGTCTGTCTGTCTGTTTCTATCTACAGTATATCTATCTATTTATCTATCTATCTATCTATCTATGTATTGATCTATGTATTTGTCTGTCTGTCTCTGTCATCACTCACTCACGCATTCACTCACACACACACACACACACACACACACACACACACACCTTCTCCCTTTGTTTCCTAACCTTGTACACTTACGAGTTGCCTTTGTGTTCTCAGTCTGGTGTCTCTGGAGGAAGAGAATCCTGGAGAGATGGCACCTGACAATGGTAGGCACTCTCCCTGGCCCCGGGCCAAACGTGTGTGTGTGTGTGTGTGCGCGCGCATGTACGTGTGTACGTTCTGTACTTTAGTGTCTGTTTGCGTAAGATCATTTCAACAGAACCTTGCTTGTTTGTTGACCTGGTGGTCGTGTCACGGTTGGTTTTATAGCTCTGTGCCGTGTTATGTCTCTGTGTCTGAATTGTGGGTGTGGTCTCTTCTCAGTCTCCACCCTTGCGTTGGACGGACAGAGTCGGGACAGCGATGGCTCCTTATGTGCCAGTCTGGACTCTGGTAAGGCTGCACCTCTTGAGTGTGTGTGTGTGTGTGTGTGTGATCATCTCTCTCTTTCTCTCTCTCTCTCTCTCTCACTCACACACACACTTACGTGCTCTCTCTCTCTTTCTCACTCTCACCCGCACACACTCACACGCTCTCTCTCTCTCACTGTGTGTGTGTGTGTGTGTGTGTGTGTTTGTGTGTGTGTGTGTTGTGGCTGTGGTGGAGGTATTGTTTTACATGTAAATACAACCCCTCATACTGCATCAAATGCATGTTCAGTGTTGTTGTGGCTCTAATCTAGTTGAAGGATTAGAGGCATTAATCACACTGGCCCATTGACCCATATCTCTAGACACTTTAGCTGGCAGTGGCAGTGTCAGCTTAGCCCTGTTTTTATCCTTTTTTTTTATCTGTGTCTGTGCTGTAATTATGAAAGATCTGTTAAATATGGCTGTACATTTAACCGAATTTCAATTCCAGTTCTCAAAATATGACTCGCCAACAATTATGAAAATTTGAATCTAAATCAAAATTTGCCGCATTCCGTTTCGCAAGGATGCTCTTGTTTTTATATCCAGCACTGCTTTACAGACGGAACTGTTAACTGAATTATGTTTGAAATTCCATTGAATTCCTGAAAGTTAAAACATTATATGGTTTCCAAAATCATTTAGTAAAGGGTCGTTTACACCAGGAACGATAACTGTAATGATAGCTATAAAAAAATGTCGTTCTCGTTAATATGAATGACCACGTTCACACATGACCTATAACGATAATGCCGTGAAGAATATCGTTGGGATCACTTTCAGAGCGATTTGGAGAACGTTAAAAAGCTAATAGTCAATCA
>NC_085010.1:19087887-19095387 GCF_963854185.1 Sardina pilchardus
CTCCAGCGACGAGTTCAGCCGGGCGTGGCAGGACGCCTTCGGCTCCTTCGACTCGCCGTCGGTGCCTCCCACCTCCCTCCCCACGGGTCTCTCGTCCGCTCAGCAGCCCCAGGGAGCTGCGGCCCCCTCCTCGCCCTCCCAGCCCCCCAGCCCCACCGGCTTCCTCCCCTCCCAGCTCCTGGACCACAGCCTCAGCGCCACAGGTTGGTTGCTTGGGCAGAGGAGTCAAGGGTTTGGCGTGTTCTGATACATGTTTGCAGATACATGAGAAAGATCAAGATCAAGGTCAAGGTCAAGGTTAACTTTATTACAGACAAACACTCAAACAATAGAAAGACAAGCATAGACAGACTACTTAGGTTGTACCTTGAGTAGAGACACAGCACAAACAACAGAGATTCAACAGAGATGGGGTCCTGTTACATTTGTTTTTAGAATCTGTCTTTGGTGATCCCATCACAAGTGGTCAGTCAAGACATGTCACAGTTTACATTTGTATTCTAGGTGTACAGTCAGAGACATTGCTGACCATTGGTGTTCAGAATCAGCTATTGCTAGCATCATAGTGCCCCTTAGCTGTTCTAGAATCAGTCTAAACTACGGCCTCTCGGGGCTTATTGCTTTTAAAGGGACACTTCACCGATTAGCATTAAGCTTTGTATCTTTAGAAAACCAGTCATGTTTTTGAATGGTCGTGCATCATTCCCTCAGTTTGCCTTGAGATGGGAGAAATACGGATTTCAATGAAACCCATGAATAGGACTTCCTGCTTTCAATGATGTAAAATTATGATTTTTACATCATTGAAAGCAGGAAGTCCAACATTGAAATCCGTATTTCTCCCATCTCAAGGCAAACTGAGGGAATGATGCACGACCATTCAAAAACATAACTGGTTTTATAAAGATACAAAGCTAAATGCTAATCGGTGAAGTGTCCCTTTAAGTAATCAATCACCGAGACACATTGTGAACCGAGCACTCAAAACACTTGCCGAGGTGGTCTGAGACGCGTTTTACCACCTTTTTTGGTAAACACTCATGCATTCGGATGTATCGGATGTATCGGATGCAAAGGAATCTGAACACAGGTAGTCAGTAATGTCTCTGACTGTGGCTGGAATAGCCAGATACATTTCTCAAGCAAGTAACGCTCAGTAACGGCAATCAACTGAAACACATTTTTATAGTCTTATGGTGGATGGATAGAATGCACATGGTCAGGATTGGTTATTTCACTATGGTATATTATAACTCACTGGGAAATAATCATGGCGCATTATTGTTTTTACAACTACCTGTGTTCATTTCACTTGTGGTGCACATGAGGATGATAGATAGATAGATGATAGATAGATACTTTATTGATCCCCAAGGGGAAATCCAAGGTCTCAGCAGCTTAAGACACCACACACAACATACATTACAATGTAAACAGGAAAATACAAAAGCAAATCAACAAATCAACATGACTAAAGGAGCAGTAAAATACTATAGATAAAGATGTGCATGAATGAACTGAGGATTGGTACTGTGATCCAGTATGAGGTGTGTGTTAAGTTGGTAGTGCAAATGTTGAGGATGCCTGATGTGGTCTCTGCTTCTCGTCCTATGGTGGATGGATAGAATGCACATGGTCAGGATTTGTTATTTCACTATGTTGTATTATATAACTCACTGGGAAATAGTAATGGCGCATTGTTTTTACAACTACCTGTGTTCATTTCACTTGTGGTGCACCGTGCACATGAGGATGTTGAGGATGCCTGATGTGGTGTTGGTCTCTGCTTGTGTGCTGTAGGCTGGGCCACCCCCCCCATGTTCCAGGCCGCTCCCCTGCAGCCTCCGTCTACTGCAGGCCTGGCCACCACGGCACCCCAGAGCAGCCCCCGAGCCTCCGCCAGCGGTAGGGGCCTCTCTCTCTGTGTGTGTGTGTGTGTGTGTGTGTGTGTGTGTGTGTGTGTGTGTGTTCTCCTCTGCTGTGGAGAGAGATGTTGTTTTGTTGTATGTCTAATTATTACCTCCGCCAAGGAGGTTATGTTTTGTTGTATGTCTAATTATTACCTCCGCCAAGGAGGTTATGTTTTCATCGGGGACCGGCATTTGTTTGTCTGTCTGTCTGTTTGTCTGTTTGTTAGCAAGATAACTCAAAAAGTAATGGATAGATTTAGATGAGTTTTTCAGGGAATGTCAGAAATGACCCAAGGAAGAAACGATTAGATTTTGGGAGTGATTCGTAACACCGTTGGGATTCTGGAGCCGTTTATGTTTTTCGGTTAGTGGTGTAATGGCATGGTATGGCCACGTGGCGAATAGTTTAGGTTCAAATGTATGACAACCTAGGAGGAACAATACAGGCGGAGGTCTGCACTCTCGGAGTGCTTTTCTAGTTATCAACATGTTATGTTGTTAATCTGACCCACGGTCCTCTCCTGTCCCTACTCCAGTCATTTCCTGTCAATCTCTACTGTCAAAATGAAAGGCAGAAAGCCACAACCAAGTCTAGAAAGAGTGTAATGTGAAATTAGAACAAGTGTAGTGAAATTGCATCTTGCTGATAGTGTGGGTGTATGTGTGTGTGTGTGTGTGTGTGTTTATATTTATAGCTACAAAAGGTGGTGCACGGGACATGTCGGCCTGGTTCAACCTCTTTGCTGATCTGGACCCACTGTCAAACCCTGACGCCA
Source organism: Sardina pilchardus (assembly GCF_963854185.1). NCBI lineage: Eukaryota > Metazoa > Chordata > Actinopteri > Clupeiformes > Clupeidae > Sardina > Sardina pilchardus. The sequence continues at coordinate 19,090,574 of NC_085010.1, forward strand.
TTGGACGCTCTGATGAAGAATTCCTCAATGCTTGAGGTGTGTGTGTGTGCGTGTGCGTGTCCATTTGTTTGGTTACACTGTATGTGCAAGTATGATATATGTGTAAGAACATGTTTTTTGAGATTAAGTAGGAAGTGTGTGTGTGTGTGTGTGTGTGTGTGTGTGTGTGTGTGTGTGTGTGTGTGTGTGTGTGTGTGTGTGTGTGTGTGTGTGTGTGTGTGTGTGTGTGTGTGTGTGTGTGTGTGTGTGTGTGTGCGCGTGCGTGCGTGTCCATTTGTTTGGTTACACTGTATGTGCAAGTATGGTATATGTGTAAGAACATGTTTATTGAGATTAAGGAGGAAGTGTGTGTGTGTGTGTGTGTGTGTCCATTTGTTTGGTTACACTGTATGTGCAAGTATGGTATATGTGTAAGAACATGTTTATTGAGATTAAGTAGGAAGTGTGTGTGCGTGTGTGCGTGTGTGCGTGTGCGTGTGTGTGTGTGTGTGTGTGTTCGTTGTAGATGTCAGAGGAATTCCTGTGGTGCAGTTGGAGCTGCTGCTGTCTGAGCTGCTGCCGTCTGGAGATGCACCGCTGCTCTTCGCCCACGGCCCGCCGGACTAAAAACATTCTAAACGCTCTGGACGCGCTGTTGGTGGACCACAAACAACAACAACAACAACAACAACAACAAAACTCATCAAGAATGTCAAGAGTCTGGAGGTCTCCAAACCACCCTGGCGCTAAATCTCTTAGTTTCTGTCTCTGTTTTTCTCTCCCTGACATACACATACAAAACACACAACACATACAAAAACACAGCCTCTGTCCTTTCTATCTGTTGCCACATATCTGTGTGTGTTTGTGTGTGTGTGTGTGTGTGCGCTCTGATGTATGTTCCAAAAAGAATGCAGGTTGAAGATCCTGACACTAATGGAAATAGACTATTTATCACTAATGAAATGAAAATATATTTATTCCTTGTTACATACAGATAGCTAGATGTAGAAAAAAAATCCCATACAATCTATGTTTTGTATGAGCAGCACATTTTTGAAGAGGCATGTAAGGTATCGGGTGCTAAAGCTCTCACTGGAGACTGATTGAGAATCCCTACAAGGGGCTGGTTTGCGTGTATTTATATAGCGCTGTGGTCTGAGATATTGCGTTTTCACTCTGCCCTGAAACAGGGCAAGGAGAAGGATGTATTTTTAGAGATATGCAGTGCGCCGATGTGAGTGAGTGAGTCAGTGAAAACATATTTATTTCTGTCCTCAGAAACATATTCTTCTTATACTCGCCCCTCAATACTAAGAGAGACCGTAATCATCATCACCTGCCGTTTAATCGCTAGTCATTACTGCTAGTTGGAGAGGGAATTAGAACGCATTTGTTGTAGAGTATCTTCTGATGAGTATAATCCAAAAGCAAAACTGAAACTCTGTCCTGTGCCATCACAGTAGTGATCCTCGCAGTCTGTTAGAGCTCTGGCTGTGTGGAAGCTTTATTTAGAAACTCCTCTCCAAACCCAGTCACGTCCCATTGCTTTATCACGTGGAAACGACACTAGTCTTACAGAGGGAGCTGTATTGAACCAAGGGAATGGATTATGCAATACCTTTAGTGGTGTTAGGTTATTATATTATGTTAACAAACATTATTGGTCATCACCTGTGAGAGTAAGAGTATAAGAGGGGAGTTCATTTGAGCCAGACTTTTACTCTAAATGCGTCTGTGGGAGTTGATGGACTGGCAGTTACCTAAGAGAAGCATTCACCTGAAGGAGCTGTTGAATGAAGGCTTGCACAGGTCACTGGATGAAGTGTTTTTTTTCCCGCCTCATGTGAGTCCGGACTGGAACAGTTATCTACGTTTGCTGAGCACTGATGAATGCTCACTTTTATTGCAGTTACAGGTCCTTTTGTACATACAAGTTTCCGTAGAAATGTTCCGTGACCCAGTAGGCACTATTGGAAATGATTCCACATACTACTGAATGGTGTTTTCTACTGTGCAGAACAGAATGTCTCTGGCTAAGGGACACTGGAGGCTGGTGTTGTATGCAGGGGCTGGGCGGGAAGCTCTTTTGGTCAAAACTGCTCTTCAGTCATGTTTTTGGGACATCACTGTCTCTGCATTCCGGACTTGATATCATCTCTTGTTTTTCTGAGCTATTGTTCCGTTGTGTATGGGACGCTGTTCATACAGAACACATTTTCTAGCACCAGGCTTGATTGTTTGGGTAATGGTAACTTTGCTTTTGTTTTGTTTTGTTTTGTTGTTTTTTTTCCCGTAATTCCAGACACTTAAAGAATGTATTCTGCACCAATCATAACGCTTGATTCTTTGATTTTAATATTACTATGCCTTTTCTGTACAACAAAAAAATGATGCAATGTCAAAATGTGGTTGGATGAGAACTGGACAATGTGAGTCAGAGTGTTTGATATCTAATAAACTATGTAATGTTTGAGTAAGCGTGTATCTGTGTGTGTGTGAGCGAGAATACAGTTGTCTATTTGGTTGAAAGCCACCCATTTCTGTGTAGTGTTCAGTCATTCCATTTTCTTTTTTTTTAACAAAGACAACAGCAGGAGTCTCATGTCATATCATTTGGCTTTAATATTTGTTATAACAGCCATTTGTCCTTTTTTTTGTTAAACATTTCTCTGATATTTCATACATTTTAAGGCAATGTACAGTACAAATTTATCTTCTATGTTTTGCCTATTTTCCACTTTAGTGTCCACACAAACTTTGTCTCAAGGAAGAGTAATGAGGCTCACAGTATGACGCAGTGGCGTAATATACAGAATAAAAGATGCTACAACAGCCATCCTCTCTTTCCCACTTCATCCTTCCATCCCAAAGCACTTTCTTCCTTCAGCAGGTACCATAATACCATAGGGACTAGAACGTTGTAAAATTAACCTGCGTCGAGTTCAACGCAAGAACCTTAAATTGTCTCGAAACGGAATCTTCTGTTAGATTATACAAAACTCCCCTGCTAAAGGCCTACCCATCTAATCCTGTAATATGATCTAAAACATACCTTTTTAACACATCCCTGGAAGATACCCCCTCAAATTGAAAGTGATTCCCATCTCTTGCAGAAAAGAGCATTAATGGTAAGCATTTACAGTGCTGTTTTAGAAACTCCTTCCCAAAATGGAGGCACTGTGTTATTCGCAATACATGGAGGGGATGTTCAACGTGGAACCATTTGCAGATTAAACGTTCAAATCTAGGTTTTTAAAGAAATGGTCCACCCATGCAGGAGGAAGCGGGGGAAAGCTTTTCAAACAGGATGCAGCTGCCCCACCTTCCAGAGCATCGTCTGATCACGGGATGGCACAGTCTCTGCTGAAATGAGCTGGATGTTTCTTAAGCTACCTTTGTACATTCATGCCTGCCATTCACATACATTTTCTATGTACTTAATGTTTTTGTTGTAAAAGCGATGATAAACTCTTAATTAATGGGTCCCTATGCAAGACACGTGTAGCCTAGCTAGCGCACTCACAAGCTTCTTGTCACCAATACCCCCCTGCATAGCAACGCCATACAGCTCAGGCAGATAGCTCATCATGACACAGCTATGGTCTGTACATAGTGCAGGTGAGGTTATGACTGCTACGCAGGGCCTCCGTAGACGTTAAGCAGCTCCGACGCAGGATCATGCTCTTCTTGCCCGTTCCCCGGCTCATGTACAAGGCTCCAACAAAAATCCCATACCACTTCAGAGAGTATTTACATTACATTTATACCTTAGCTTCTCTACCATAGCACCAGGTCCTCTGGCTAGCCATAAAAAGTCACATTTAAAACATACACTTCAGAGGTTTTTAGAATGAACTGAGACATCTGTGTTTCTCTTCACATTGCAGGAATGGGTGGACAGGATGGATGGACAGAGAGAGAAAGAGAGAGAGAGAGAGAGAGAGAGAGAGAAAAGAAAGAGAGAGAGAAAAGAAAGGAGGAAAGCAGGAGAAAGAAAGAATGCAGACTGGGTGTCAGGCACATTTTGTTGATTCAGGTCAGCACTTTCAGTGTCTCCTGCTCCCTCCACCATTTTGCTACGAAATAAGGTCCCCAAGCTGAGACCGTTTCCTTGGCAACAGAAAAAAAGTTTGTGGTGACGCGCCAGCTCGGGGGTTCCTCGGAACCAGCAGTCAAGGTTCTGCAAGGTTCTGCAAGGTTCTGCTCGGTTGGATAAGAGTTGTAGCGTAACACACTCTCACACACACACAATCAAGTAAGGAAATGTGGCGTTTACAAGGCTTCATGGTAAAAACAATTGCAACCAAATTGAAACTGAGAAAATAAAAAAAATGAAGCATAAAGATGCCACTGTGATGGATATTTGGATCATGGGGTTTGTAATCCTTGACAGACAAGAGGGGTAGTCTTTTCTTTTGCGACCTATGATACATTTTCACATTCAAGTTGAAAAGGGAAACAGAATATTTAGCTCTGTGATGAGGTGTGATGTTTAAGCAAGTCCGGAGGAGCTCTGATAGAAGAGGTGATGATCCACTTGTTTGCTGAATTCCTTTGCCAATTGTTTGTTTTGTTTTGTTTTTCAGAGAGAGAAAGAGAGAGATGCAGTTCCTCAGTTTGACCACCAGAGGTCTTCCTTAACCTTCTGGCTCCTCTGGGTGTCTGGGCAGACAGTGGGGCTGGTGCAGGGAGCTGGAGCCCCTGGAGAGGCCCAGGGAAGGGGACAGACTGCGGACACCTACCCCGCCCAGGGGCACCAGAGACGGGGAGAGGCTGCGCAGGCCCACCCCGCCGCGGAAGCCACGCTCTGGGGTCGGAAGCAAAGGCTTGAG
>NC_085010.1:19102887-19120387 GCF_963854185.1 Sardina pilchardus
CCACATATTGACACAAACAAACACACACACACACACACACACAAAACATACACACACGTGCATACATATCAAACACACACATACTCAAGCACACACACAGAGACATGCCTACACTCACCTGGGTGGCCTTGTCCCTCATGCAGGGGGCGGGGTGGAACGGGTTGCTGTGCGGAGGCCAGTTCCCTGATAGGCCAGGGCCAGTGAGGTGGGTGGGGTCTGGGGATCGGTTGATCTTACAGTGCTGCAGCTGAGGGAGGAGTTCCAGCAAAGGGGAAGAGATGAAACCAGGAAATAAACAGGTGCACATCAATCACTACAGTTCAAGATGGCTCACGGAATGAAGGAAACGATAAAAACAGAGATTAAGATGAGGTGGTGGGACAGGGACAGGGAGGGGAAATGAGAAAAACGAAAATGACCAAATTTCACAAATGCCTACAATATTCACCAATTACAACTCAAATCTGATAAAAAAAGACCAATGATATTGGCAGACACAAACGCATGCACATACACAGGACCAGAGGACTTAGGAGCTCGACACAATATGCTGACAGACATCCAGACAGATACTATCCGTCTGATTACCGCTTACATGTTTTAATACTAATCCAAGTCTAAACTACTAATCTAAATCTAATAGACGGTGGATTATCATGATGCTTATAACAATTATTATGACAACATACTTTAGCAAAAACATCAACAATACACATTACTATTATTTTTTGTTTTAATGATTATCATTATTATCATTATTATCATTATTAATATTAATAATAATATTAGTAGTAGTAACAGTATTAGTAGTAGCAGTAAAGGAGTAATAGTTGTAGTAGTAGCACTAGTAATAGTAATAGTAGTAGTAGCGGTAACAACAGAGGTATTAGTATTAGTAGAAGTAGTACGGTAGAAGTAGTAGTAGTAGTAGCAACAGTCGTAGTAATAGTAATAGAAGTAGTAGCAGTAGTGGTAGTAATAATAGTTAGTAATAGCAATAGCAATAGTAGCAGTATTAAAAGCGGTAGAAGTAATAGTCTAGTAGTAGCCTAATAATAGCACTAGTAGAAGTAGTCGTAGCTAGTACATAATCTTCAGCAGGGCAACTAGCTCACTTTTGGCCCTGACTTGAGAGGTCATGTTTACACTTTCCATCTGAAAGATGAAACGTCCATTACAGCCCAGTGGGGTTCACTCCAAACACATAGACTTTATTCAGAACCGTGGGCTGTTTAAGGACCACCTCGGTGTTGTGTTTCCCCAAACATCCTCTACTTCCCCGCTTCTCACACAGCCCTCTCTTTGCCTAACAATCTCGTTCAATCTCTTCTTTGCCATTTCCTCTCCTTTCGCTTGTTAATGAAAAGGCTTTCATTCTAGAGCCTTATCTCCGTTAAGCCACGGCTCATATTTCTGTGTACACATCTCTCTCTCGCTCGCTCTCTCTCACTCACTTACTCTCAGGAGAGAGGAGCAGATCACTGATCCAGTTTCCATTCAGTCTCACACAGAATGTGTTACAGGGGGGGGAGAACCTGTTTTGTATTCACATGGAAGACAAGACATGATGTTATGTGATGTGATGACACAGTCAGATGTCATATTTTAACACATCACTTGTTTATCATAGAGTCCCCTTGGTGCACACTTCCCCAACCCCAAGTTATCTGCTCACCCCAGATGCTCACCATGACAACCAGCCATACATACATTTTTTTTTGCCTGCAACACTGAATAACGTTACCCCCTACCCCCTATTCTGGTCAGCAGAAAAAAAATCACAGACTGGAAGAATTGATTATCAAGCACATATCAAGCACATGCATTACGCTAAATAATTCACCTGCATCATCACATATATTAATCCGGGGTCAGCGAGAAAGGGCCTTCGTCAAAAGATGTAGGCTGTGCTGCCTTGGCATGGCATCAATTAGCGAGACTAAAAAAAAAAAAGATGCAGAAAAACAATGGCCTCTCCGTATTTGCCAGCTGGGTGCCTACAGCTCCGTGCCACAAGCCTTGCTGCCTTCTAGCACCTGCTCCTTTCGAACGCCTGCACTATACCGCACCCATACACATGCAAAGATAACGGTAGGATCAGGTAAGGAAATAAAAAAAGGTGCAAAGTCCTCTTCACAAAAACGTTACTGCATATGATACACAAAACACCAGTGCAGTCATTTTGGCATACGAAAACCGTAATCTACTACATTAGGATAAGCCCATTTAACCATCTGTTGTCCGAAAATGGCGTGAATGTGTTTGTGTGTGCGTGCGTGTGTGTAGCCTATGTGTGTGTCAGTGAGTGTATATTGAAACATAGCCTAGCCTACCTTTCGAGACGGATGGAGGAAGCTATACCAGTGCGGAACCGAACATTATGCACACCAAAAGCGTGGACCCTTTTGGTCTGTCCAGGGTTTATGGATGCTGAATAAAGTGGAATGAATGCGCGGACTGTCGGCGGGGGGTGCAGGCGATGAATCGTGGTGGCAGATGGAGGGAAGGCAAAAACAAGCGGAAACTGGAAGAGAGGATGCGCGGCGGTTGCTATGGGCGTTGCTGTGATGAGGGGTGGGGGTGTACTATGCTGCGTCTTGATATTTGCGCCTTTTGCTCTCCTGTGTTTTTTCTTCTGCAGATGTGCGCGCGAATATGTTGATTAAAAACTCCTTGAAAAAATAATCCAGTCCCTCGTTTGGCGGAATACATAAACCGGGTGAGGCGAAAACTGAAATGTGTCAAATTAAATTGGTAGCCCTGGAAGGGGTGACACGTCTCTCCTCCCCACAATGACGTTGAACATGCAGTCAGCCAGCCCCTGTGGTCCGTTCCGGACCGGCGCGTGCCGTCGGATCGACGCTGCTGTTGCTGAGGCACTTGGTGCCATCTGTTTGTGCGAAGGAACGCACTGCAAGAGTTAGTTCACATGGAGGCGCTGTTACACAGTGAAATAATTTCCTCTCAAAACCCATTTAAACACATGATGTTTTCATGAAAACTATTAGACATCTCTTATCAAATATTTCACAAGAATTCTTGCTGACTCTTTGAGGAAACCTCTAAAACAACGGACTGTATTCCGATGTACAACTAGGGCCTAACTCTGAAAGTTAATTCGCCTGAAAATATTTGATGATACAGAAAACAATTGACCCTTCCAGAGCCACGCCCTAAAACCGCCACAGGCCAATCGTGGCTTAGCAACCCGTAACTAGGCAAGCAAGGCCTGGCAAGCTTTCGAGTTTTTGCCATGTTAACCTATGGAGACTGCATAGCCTGTGGGCCATTAAGGGCATTTATTTGGATGTGTGGTGCCCCCAAACACGTGAAATCACGGTGAAATAACATGTTGAACTATAAAGACATGATATAGTTTGAAATACGGATTTTTCTAACTTTAAATTTTGCATATTGCGTGATATTTCCATAACCGCGAGATACGTTTCACGATGGCGGCAAAAAGTTCTTAACAGACATTCAACGAGACGTATGTATAGCCCGTCAGCAATTCTGTCTAAAATAATACCTATTTGAAGTACCAATCATGTTATGTTGTCAAATATTGACGTTATGGAAGTATAGCTTAAAACGTTATGCTAGTTTTGTCCCCCGCCCGTTTCATTCGTACAAGCCTGGAGGAACCATTGAAAACAACGCGTACCTTCGACTTTTGCTTGAATAACTCATGAACGGTTTTGTTCAGAGCTGAAAATGCAACTGTAGTTGACAGAGGACAGATGTAGCTCGATAGTGACCAAATATGAGCTTTCAGTGTGGTGCGATGTCTTTGTAAATTACATTTGTTTAAAAAATCCCGTGTCTCCTCCATTGTAATAGACGGGCAAGGTGCGAAAGTTTGACAGGCGTAGCAACAGTAACTATGGAGGGCGGGACTTCTGGAAGGGTCAATTGGTTGGAATATTCTTGTGTTGTTTTTCTGTTTACAGCTTTATTAAATAAACCCTGCTTGTATGGCCAATGTCTCCCGTTGGGGGGCGCTTTAGTCCGTGAAACGTTTCACCCACCGACCCCACGTCGAACAATCGAATCTTGGGAGACAATCTGAGGACGACGACGAGGCGTTTCCAGCTGTCTAGTCTCGACCACGACACGGTCACTTCTAAAGCCCCTGTTTGTACAGAGACAGCAGACGGGACCCAGACAAAACATGCTCCTGTGATGAAAACCAACGCAGGGAACCATCCCATATTCCACACATAAGGGACTCTAGAAAATGGATTAACGTTAACAGCTCTACAGTGGATGACGACAAGCAAGATCTGAGACTTTTTTTTTTATTTTGTGTTGGTTGTGAGAGGAATAACATTGCTTTTTGCCTGACGTTAACAGCGTGAACTCGCCTGGAGGATTAAACCGAACGCAAGCGTAATTTGAGATATAATATACAGGCTTTTACTTAACGTTGGATTTCAGTTTTTCAAATGACTTGGTTAACTTAACTGAATTACTTACTTACAAGCTAGCACAACCAGATGTACTTTTGAAGTAACGTTAACGTTAGCTAGCTAGCGTTAGGTATAGTTGGCTAATGTTAACGTTGGAGAGAACGCGAAAAAGAAAGTTTCCTTGTCGTTTATACTGTTGGAAAATAGACTTATCTTCATCCTCAGTGTAGCCTTACCTCTCTTGCTGGACGTGGATATTTGGCCATGAGCTTTTGGAGAAAGATGAGTTTTATATTTGAAGGCCTCTTGGACGCATGTCAAATCCAAATTTCTATGGACTTGCTTAGTTAGCTGATGTTGGCTAATGATAAGTTAGTCCGACCAAAATACGCCGTTGTATAACATATCCTATTTTAGCCATGTATTCGGCATGTATGTGCATTCTGCTTTAAGTTGGAAATATTTGATCATAGACTATGCGGGACATTTTGTGTAATTGCAGTAACTAGCTGGTAGCAACACATCTTGCTAAATGATCTGCATTAGCTAGCTAGCTAGCAAGTAACGTTACAGAGCTATCTCGACGTTTTACGCACAGTTCAGTGATCACACCGGCTGGCGTGCAGACCGTGTTCTGTTGGGATAAGGACATTTTTTTACTGCTTTGAATCAAAATCACCACTTGGAGAAGACATGATGTGTGCTATGGCTGTGGTGGGCCGAATATCGATTCTTGCCACCGGACTTTGCGCCATGGTCCTCCTGAGCCCCGTTGCTGGTGAGTCAAAATCAGCCATCAGATAGCGCAAAATATACTATTTCTTTGTGATGCTAAGTATCTCCTGTAGCAGCCATTCGTGCAATTAAGTACAGTAGCTGTTTTAGTAACGTATGGTTTTGTGTGGCATCAATGATATGATTTTGTTTGACATTTGCCTTGATTTGTCGGTGTCAGTCAAAATGTGTACTGGTGACAGATGTCATGTAGTGTTTTTTTTCCTGTAGAAAAGAAAATAATGAAATAAAAAGTATATATTTATAGGAGACAGTGTTTGTTGAGAATATGTCTTGACAGTAGCTGACTACCGACCCCCTCCCTAGTATGTCTGTGTGCGGTTGTGTCTGTGTTTGTGTGTATTTGTGCGAAGGCCGAGCCTCTGGCACCAGCCACCGAGGTAAAGCCAGGCTTCTGTACAGCACAGAGATAAGATAAGGCCGTCTGAATGACACCGGGGGCACGGCAGAGTGCAAGAACAGGAAAGCACACACAGGAAGAGAGAGAGAGTGTGTGGGCTGACTGGTGATGGAAAAACGGGTAAAGGCTTTAATGGACAGGATAGAGGTGGTGAATGAGTGATTCTGCCAGTGCTGATGGTTGGCGTGCCTCCCACCTGTGTGTGTGTGTGTAGGAGCTGCAGACAGGTTGGTGAACGATCCGTTGGTGAATATGCAGATTAATGGCAAGCTTGTGTATGGTAACCCTGAGTCACTGCAATCTTAAACCTTGTAATAGAAAAGCCCTCAATCCTCAAAGCCACAGGGTGGTTCATTTAGGAGGTTTATCACTTACTTTGTATTAATGTTTGTCACACACACAGGGCCAACTTAGGCCTTCCCCTGGAATGGTATAAACCCCAGTTAAAAGGGCATAGCTGGTTTGAGGTTTGCTTGAACAGATATGACTGTAAGCTGGAAGGTTTTTATTTTCTAGTGGGGCAAATGATTGTACAAGAGCGTGTCTAGTTTTCAAGCCTTTTGAAATCACTGTCCCCGCACTCATCAAATCAGGAAAGTGAGCGAGGGACGTTGTGGTGGCAGTGGGCACAGATGTTTTTTGAGTCACACAAATATAGGGCACCTTTAAGTTTCAAGATCTGACATCAACCAGCTCAGTGACTCATGAAATCAGAACGATTATGTGCTGCAGGGATGTTGAGGTTTGCTTGAGGTTTGAGGACTACATTACTGTTTCAAATAAATGTATCTGAGAACGTGTCTGAGTCTCACAGACACGCAAATGAGTGGATGTGGTGGTGTCTGCTGCTGTCATTTCAGTCCTGTGACATCCTACACCTTGTCTGTATTTTTATGGGGTATGGACCTGGTGAACGATGTGAACACTGGTGATAACCACAGATAAGGCTGGAGACATGTATGTGCCTGTGTCTGTATAGTGATGTGTGAATTGAAGCAATTTGTGTCAAAACCAGATCTGAGTCATTAACTTGTAAAGATGTGCGTGTGTGTGTGTCGTCGTCAAGAGAACTCGTCGATCGGACCCTCTGATTTGGTGAGTCTACCAGGAACACAGAGCCCGGAGAGAACCTGATCCACGTTCCACACTGCAGTCTGACTGGAGTAGAGGGTGGGGTGGCGCCTTCAGAGAGCTGTCATTAGCATTCTTAAAAGGTTCTTTTTCTTTTTTTTCCCCCCCTGCGAACACCTCATAAGGAACAATGAGCAGACGTCAGATGAATGCCCGGTAGGCTCGTGGTTGACAAAAAGCATCCTGTAATCTCTCCCTCCTGTCGTGTCTCGAGCGCCCATCTACAGCAGAGCTGGCCGGATGGGAGTTTTTACTATTGGGCTATTGCTTGGGCCTTGCGGAAGCAGCTGAGGTTGCTATTGTTGATGGAAAGGAAAAAAGCACTGAATTGTGTCACTGGCTTGAATCTGCATTCGTAATCTCAGAGTCTGAAAGGAAATCCCATTCGTCTACACTAGAAAGTTGTGCGGTCTGTTTATGAATCGCCTCTGTGACCGTTAACCTTTTGTTACATGAATAATTTCGTCTGGCCAAAGTGAAAGAATTGGCCTATTTACAGTAACCTGTTTACTAAAAGACCCAGAGGCACACAGTTTTGGAGGATAAGAAATATTTTCAGCCCCCCTTTTGGGACACCTCTTGAAGTGCTATTATGCTTCGTCAGAACCTCTCAGATGAAACATTAGTTTGTTATCGTGCCCTCCGAAGTCACTTTTTCCCTCAGAATCAGCTCTTTGTGTAATAACCCTGTGGCTGATGGGGAGAGCTAGTGGAAACAAAGGTAGAGCTTCTGTGCCTATTCTAAGGATGCTTTTCTGACCTCTTGACCTGATGGCCTGTGCTTAGTGCGTCCCCTTCGGTTTTGTGAGGAATTCTTGCGGAATTATGGCCATTCCAAAATTAGGAGGTCTACCCCGGTGTTAGCGAAGTTAAGCCACTTAAGCCAGCCTATTAGCGTACAATGCTCACTTGCATTGTTGTGGTACTTGTATTGTATTTTTTCCCCCAGATTTTTTGTCTTTTAGTCTTGATTGCTCGCACTCGACTGTGCAAATGACCCATATCTGTCACCAGAACTAATGGACCTCTGGTCTAACAGGACCCCAGGCGCGCGTTTGCTGAAGTAACATCACGTGCATAAATGGCACGTGCGTGTTTGCATGAACAGCCATTTCTTTCGCAATATTAAGACAGAAGGCACTGGTTCATTGCTGCAGGGGCTGTTCAGTTTCGCCTGAATGGAAGTGTCATAGCCTACTTAACAGTCCACGGCTCCTGTTTAAAGTAGGCTATTGCACAAATTGAATGAATCTTAAACATTCATGTAAGTTCAAGAGAAAAAGGCGAAATCCAAGACACTCTTTTGCAAAGATATAAAAAGCCTTAAAAAAAAAAAAAATCTCTAATGGCTGTATTATGATCACATTTTTAAAAACATGTAAAACATGTGGAAGTAAGCTGAGTAGCAATCCACGTGTACAACCTTCAACAACCTTCTTCACCAAATAGCGCCTTCGACACATATCCTTGAGCTGCCAAGCACTTTGGCCTTTTTATTCTTCAATGTTCACTGTCAGAGACAGTCTAGCATGTGAAAATGTCAGATCTGATTGGAAAAAAATGTTGAGTTTGCACTCATAATGAATTAATGAATAAATATCAGTTCTGAACATGTCAGATCTGTTTCTTGGATTTACCACTTCCACCCTGTAATATGAATGGTGGTTCGCCTCCTTATGTGTTGGCTGGAATCTGCTGCAGACCCTGGCATGAGCATGAGCATGGCTCATTCCAGAACCCGATGAGACTCCTACTCTACTCTGAACTCTCACTTTTTGTCTCTCACGTAAAGGTATTTTTAAAAAAGCCTTTATTAAACTTGGCTATCCATTAAAAATATGCCAACATGCTTCAGCCGAAATCCATTTTTAATGGATAGCCAAGTTTAATAAAGGCTTTTTAAAAAATACCTTTTCAAGTGCCTCAGACTCACTACCAGATTGAAATTGGTTGGATCTCTAAACTGATGAGCACCGGAGCACTCAAGCAGCACTCCTGGATATACGAGTTTGTGGATCTCACTGTTTGTTGTTGCTGTTCTTGTTGTTTTTACTTCCTGTTTTTTTCCTTTCTGTTGACCATTTAAACAAATAAATAGAAGGAATATCCGGTTTCCTTTTCAAGCTTCCCACACCAAGCTAATGTTTTTGTATGTTTGTTTGTTTGTTTGTTTGTGTGTGTGTGTGTGTGTGTGTGTGTATGTGAGAGAAATTGTTAATGAGGAGACATTTCTCCCAGGTGTCTAGGAATGTCAATTGACGTCTTTGTGTCTGCTGGGTAGAACAGGATTACAGAAGTGGGTGTTTACGTTTGTGTGTCACCGCTTTGAATACTTGACAGTATGTGGGCGAATTTCTGTCTGGGATTGAACATGTGTGTGCGCGCGTGCGTGCGTGCGTGCGTGCGTGTGTGTGTGTGTGTGTGTGTGTCTGCGTACGCACACTTGGGAGTGAGAGACAATTACACCAACTTACGATGGAATTGCACACATGGCTGCTTGGTTGATTCAGATGTGTGACTACTATGTGGATTGTCCAGGTTTGGCCACAGTTAACATTAACAACCTGTGCTTAACTGAAAGCCGAAACTGGCACTGTGACTGTGTAGGAATTTTGTTGTTTTCGCTTTTATTATTACGTAGGTTATGTCTTTAGTTTTCACCTTTTTGAAGTTATAAAAAAGAACCCCTCCATTCACCCTCTTCAAACGAAACAGTAAATGTCCTCTCTCAATATATTGTGTTCAGCAGAAAGACATGAACAGATGGACAAATGGTTGGTCGGATGGCCAGATTAGGGGGGTAGAGAGTGCTTTGTTGGCTACTAGGGGGTAGTAGAGGGGGCGGAAAGGGGGGGGGGGGGGGTGTCAAATTTATTTTCGGATTGTCAGCAAATCCCTATTTTCAGGTCAGAAGAGATTGTAGAATGTTCTCTGTGTTGTCTGTTTATTTCTTTCTTTATTTGTTTGTTTGTGTACTGCAGGGGAAAATCGCAATGTTTTGCAAATTGTGTGCGATTTCGCCCTAATTATATGCGGATGTTGTGCCGATGACGCAGTGGTTGTCTTATCTGGCCGCGGTGGCGTAGGGGCGGTGCTCGGGGAGCGACCATGTTGAACGAGGGAGCCAGTGAGCGCGCTCAGGAGGGGAAGCAGCACTGGAGGCTCTTTGATCTATGGCGGTGATGTCACTCGGCCTCGTCCCAAAGCCTGCTGGTCACAAGAGCAGCCAAGCCCTCCCTGAACAAGAGAGACCATGCCAGGGCCGAAAAATTAGCACCCTGCGCAGAGCCAGCTTTGTGTGTGTGTGTGTGTGTGTGTGTGTGTGTGTGTATTGAGTATTTAATGGAGGACTCTGCAGTCCTGAATCTGTTGTGTGACAGTGTGTGTGTGTGTGTGTGTGTGTGTGTGTGAGTGTGTGTGTGTGTGTGTTTCCTCCTGCCAAACCTTAGACCAGAGTCATTGCTTGTTTGTTTATGGAAGCATATGAATTCTTTGAGGGCGTGCTGTGCGTGTGTGCAGTGCGTGTGTGCTGTGCGTGTGTGCAGTGCGTGTGTGCTGTGCGTGTGTGCAGTGCGTGTGTGCTGTGCGTGTGTGCAGTGCGCGTCTGCGCATGCGTGTGCATGTGTTCAGTTATGGGAGGTTTAACTGGAAGTTTCAGAGCAACAAAGTTCTTTCAGATGACTAGGTTTAGATGCTCACTATCTTCTGAACTGTCTTGTCAGTGTTGGCTTCATGTTCTCCCCCCTCTTCTCATTCCATCCCTCTCTCCCTCCCTCCCTCCCTCCCTCTCTCTCTCTCTCTTTTTTTCTCTCTCTCTCTCTCCCTCTGCCTCTCTCTCTGTCCTCCTCATCACCCCTCTTCTCATTCCATCCCTCTCTCTCTCCCTCCCTCCCTCCCTCTCTCTCCCTCCCTCTCTCTCTCCCTCTGCATCTCTCTCTGTCTTCCTCATCGCCCCTCTTCTCATTCCATCCCTCTCTCTCTCTCTCCCTCCCTCCCTCCCTCCCTCTCTCTCTCTCTCTCTCTCTCTCTCTCTTTCTCTCTTTCTCCCTCTGCCTCTCTCTCTGTCTTCCTCATCGCCCTATCTGTGTACTGCATCAGCATGTTAAAATGCCCTCGGGGTGGCCGGCAGTTGGGCCGACTTGACCAGTGCCTCATTATCTTTATTTAACTCTCTCCAAGTGGCCCTCTGAGGTGTGTGTGTGTGTGTGTGTGTGTGTGTGTGTGTGTGTGTGTGTGTGTGTGTGTGTGTGTGTGTGTGTGTGTGTGTGTGTGTGTGTGTGTGTGTGTGTGTGTGTGTGTGTGTGTGTGTGTGTGTGTGTGTGTGTGTGTGTGTGTGTGTGTGTGTGTGTGTGTGTGTGTGTGTGTGTGTGTGTGTGTGTGTGTGTGTGTATGTGTGTATGTGTGTGTGTGTTAGAGAGAGAAAGAGAGTGATAGAGAGAAATATAGATAAACTGAAAGAGAAGGAAGCATTTCCTTTGGGTGTATACATGGAAAATGTGCCTGTATTTGTAGCGGTCCACTCGCTTTGGGTAGCCTAATTTGACACTTCTTGGCATATAATAGACCGATAGTATACAAGTTTGAAGTGAAGTGAAGGTTGTTATGAGCAGGGAAGGGAGAAGACACCCCATCCCAAAAGGAATCCACACATAGACACAAGACGAGCATGAGTAAATTGGAGATGTTTTAGCCACAGTAAACAGATTTTCTGTTTTGGGGCCAGAGACAGACTCAAGATTCAATTCCGTTCTAGTCAATTCAATTCAACGTTATTTATATCGTGCCGTTAACAATTGAAATTATCTCAACGCGCTTAACTGAGCCCCAAGCCTGAAACTCCCAGAGCGAGCGCTAAGGCGGTACTAGGCTATGTTGTGTTGCTACACCACAGACTACAGTATGCAGGAGTTGGACTGAGAGCCTGTGGCCTTGGTGTTCAGTTTTATAGTCTCTCTCTCTCTCTCTCTCTCTCTAGACTCTCTGAAACGTCCTTCATGTTTCTACATGTAAGCCCTGTTTGTACTGCAGGGCCCTCAGATGCTGAGAGCAGGGCTGTGTGCAGTTATTGATTTAAATTTGTTATTTTTGGCTGCCGGTGATTATGAAAAAGAAAACAGTATGAAAGCAGTGATTATTTTAGCAACATTCCATTTTGGGATGTTTTGGAAAGTCGCTATTAATAGACACGTTTATTTCAATTAAATTTCATTAATTCAGGACATTTCCAGAGTCACTGAGTAATCGTGATGAATAATCGTGATTTCATTATTGACCACAGTAATCGTGAAATACATGTGAAAGCACATATGAATGCACACACACACACACACACACACACACACCCGATTGCCATAATTGAGCTCTTGTTGCGAGTGTGTTGTTGTGTTTGTTTGCTGCCAGTGGGTGTTAGTGTGTTCACGGGTGGCTTGTTTCCCTCGACGATTTTTTGTGGACGTGCACGAGTAGCAAAGTGTGTTTGAATATTTTTGTGCGTCTCAACTCGCCGCAGTGTTTGGGGTGTAAACATCAGCAGGGAGAATCTTTCATCTCTTGAGACGCTAAGGATGATCATTTTGTTTTTTTTGGTTTGTTTTTCTTCTCTTTGTCTTCTCTCTTGCCCCCACTGCACCCTATAATTTTCTCTCTTTCCTTTTTCCCCTCCTCTTTTTTTTCCATTCTCACTTTCTTCTGCATCACTTCCTTTTATCTGTCGCTCCACTCCCTCTTTATTCACTTCTTTTTTACTGTCTCTTAACCGCTGTCTCCCTCCTTCTATTTGTTCTCTCTCTCACTCCCTCTCTCCTTTCCCTGTACAATACTTTCTATCCCCCTTTCATTTTTCTCTCTATCTTCCCCCTCTCTTTTCTCAACCATTTCTGTCTATATTGTCTCTCCCTCCGTCTCCGTTCCCATCATTCTCTCTTCCTTCTCTCTTTCTCTCTGTTCCCACCATTCTCTCTTCCCTCTCTCCTGCTCTCTGTCTCCTTGGCCTTTTCACCCTCCTCCCCACCTCCCTCCCAATCCTCCTCTCTGTCCATTATGGTAAATTAGTCAGGGCTGATACATACAAGGTTATCTATGGAGCAGGGGAGGTTGTGAAGTTGAACTCAAAGATGGCTGGCACATGTTTGTATTTTAATCAGATGATGTGATGCTTGTGACTGTAAATGATAAAATTGTGTGCACTTATCATGTGTATATTGTACAATAAACACAAGATCTACGTGTAATGTCATGTAATTAAGTCTTATATGTATAATGTGTACTGTTATGTGTCTCATGCTATAGTGATGTGGAGATATCAGGCACTGGTCTACTGTATGTAAGGAATATTAAACTCATAAAATCTCTCTCTCTATCTCTCTCTCTCTCTCTCTGCTTCTGTCCGTCCTTCTCTCTGTCCCCCTCCTCATCTGCAGCGGCTCAGAGT
Organism: Sardina pilchardus; assembly: GCF_963854185.1. NCBI lineage: Eukaryota > Metazoa > Chordata > Actinopteri > Clupeiformes > Clupeidae > Sardina > Sardina pilchardus. The sequence goes on from NC_085010.1 coordinate 19,116,053, forward strand.
GATGTGTACTGTTACTTATGTGTCTCATGGTGTAGTGATGTGGAGATATCAGGCACTGGTCTATGTAAGGAATATTAAACTCATAAAATCTCTCTCTCTCTCTCTCTCTCTCTCTCTCTCTCTCTCTCTCTCTCTCTCTTGCCTGCTTCTCTGTCCCCCCTCCTCTCGGTCTGCAGCGGCTCAGAGCGAGGTGCGTGAGTGTGCGTTTGCGGACCGGCAGCAGGAGCTGGCGGGCAGCCTGGGCGTGGGCGCGGAGGGCCGGATTTTCCTGGAGAACTCCACCGTCCGCTGCAGCCCCGGCGTGCAGTGCTACGGCCTGTGGGAGAGGAAGCCCAACGGCGTACGGCTCATCAAGCAAGGTAGGTGCTCGTACACTACACACACACACACCTACAGTGCACACTAACACACACTCAGGTGCACATACAGTACACACACACCTACAGTGCACACTAACACACACTCAGGTGCACATACAGTACACACACACCTACAGTGCACACTAACACACACTCAGACACACTTGCGGCTGCAGTCGGACAGACACAAACCCAATGGCGTGCGTCTCCTCAAGCAAGGTAGGTGCTCGTACACTACACACACATACCTACAGTGCACACTAACACACACTCAGACACACTTGCAGCTGCAGTCAGACAGACAGACACACACTCGCTCTCTCACACACTAGAGGGATTTCTTGATTCTCAAAATCCTCGATTTGATTCATCATTGAGACCATCTCTGAGGAAACCATCTCTCTCCTGTCTCTGCCGAATTTGAATGCTCCTCAATGCTCCCAACACTCATTTTAATAACAATTTATTTTCGAGGCCTTTTAAGAAGGGGTTATGACCTTACAGTAAAATGAATTATTATTGGCATACTACACGTCTCCCCTGTACACATAACAATTTGTCAGAGCCGTGCCACTGGGGGAGGGGCCACTCATAAAGACTACTCCCCTTAACTATTGCGAATATAGATTTGGTTGCGACTTCTAAACAGGTTTTTTGAGTGCTACTTTGTTCATATTGGTCAAACTGCGAGTAAGGTGGCTGCTACCGCTCAGTCTAGTCTGCCAAAGAACCCAGCAAATGAGCCTCAGAAACAATATATTTAAACTCGCGATATTCAGACCGGCCCAAAGTGTTAACGGCCCGCTGGGAATCCTCCCGAAGCTCCCGATTAGCCACTCTGGGCCTGCGCTAGCATAATGAATGCGTGTTGCATAATGCTTGCACACAGATGCCGTTCTAGCTACCGTTTTCTTTCCGGTGTCATCATCGCGGGTAAAATTAAATCCAGAACGTTCCCTCTCATCAGGCTCGTGTGACGCTGGCACATCATCCTCCAATTTTGGGAATTCTGCCATCGTTATCTCTCCCACTCGCCATTTCTACACGCGACTCATAGCACTCCACACCACCTCCACTTTCACGTGAAAGGGAAACAACTGTCTGAGTTCAAATATGGGCCTGAGGATATGTTGTGCATGCCACGAACTGTCATTCATGAACCGTGCCACCCCAAACACACACACTTAACTACTATTACGACTATGGGGTTGCAACTAGCAGTCCACAAGCACACATACACACAAAGACGTGTAAGCATACGGGATATAAACTATATAAATATAGACACTCACAAATACACACAATAGTACAACCCCAAATATGAAAAGTTGTGTAAAATGCTCTCAAACCCATGTTTAGCAGCAAAAATGACATAGGCCCAATCCCAATGTCAGCCCTAAAGACTAGGACTAAGGACTCACAGACTTAATTGATCTCAGGTGCTAAGTGAGTGAGTGTGTGAGGCCACATGGGCTCAGATAGTTATTTTGGGATTGGGACAGCACTTCACAAGATCACATGTACCCTGGCGATGTTTACTAACAAAGACGTTGCTAACATTTGCACCATGCACGTGTGTGTCGTGCGTGCTGTTGTTTACCTTCATTTCCGGATTTTTCTATGATCTCCGCGGTAAAGGTCACAACACTTTGAACTGTGGGTAATTCCCTTAGGTTAAGTCTGCACCGATGCAGACTCACGGAAAGGGCTCGGTAAGTGTGTACTCAAACCGTCACGCCCATTGTAATTCGACATTGGGACAGCCCTAAGCCCTTACGAATTTCGCGAGAACGCGCACCAAAGTCCGTGAGTCCGTGAGTCCGGACATTGGGATAGGGCCATTGACAGCATATCTAATGATGAAAATGAATATTTTGACCATTTCATGGAAAATATATGTTCATTTTGAATTTGATGCACACACACACACACACACACACACACAAACACACACACACAGGCACTCACAGGCATCCACAGGCATACACGGCGATGCCTAGATATTGTGTGTTTAGACTAGTCCTCACAGTGCTGATCTCGTGTCTCGTCCCTCTCTCACACACACGCCTCTCCCTTCCCCCCGCAGGTTGCTGGACGCACCAGGACTGCGATGAGGACCGCTGCATGGTCACCACGGCGCCGACCTCCATGCAGAACGGCAGCTACCGCTTCTGCTGCTGCAACCGCGACATGTGCAACGTCAACTTCACCGAGGACTTCCCCGAGCCCACCACCGCCACCGTGCAGCCTTTCCGTGAGTGTGCGTGTGTGTGAGTGTGAGTGTGTGAGAGTGTATGAGTGTGTGTGTGAATGAGTGTGAGAGTGTGTGAGAGTGTGTGTGTGTGTGAGTGTGTGTGAGTGTGTGTGAGTGTGAGTGTGTGTGTGTGTGTGTGTGTGTGTGTGTGTGTGTGTGTGTGTGTGTGTGTGTGTGGACAGAGAGTGTGTGTTTATGTAGGGTAGCTTGATCTCAGTTGATATAGAACCGCTGTATTAGGAGGGCTCTAGATGAGAAAGGAGACTGCTGAAATGGAGCCTGTGCTGTTTGGGCTGAGCATACACTATGTGTGTTTAGCGTATCCGTATAAAATATTGAGGATGCAAATGGAGTCGGATGTTTGTGGCGGCGTGCTGTCGGGAGTGTTACGGACATCAAGCGGCGGAGCTCTCCTGGGTAACACGGGCGAGAGTGGGCAAGTATTGGTGGGCAGCGTCCCATTTGCACAGTAGCAGAGAGACGGAGTGTTCTGGGTACAGGTACCGAGGGGGGGGGGGGATTTAAGCAACACAAATGATGTGGAGTTGTTGTGCTGCGACCGACTCCGACGGATGCTCGGCTGCAGAGGACTGTGGTGAGGCTGTCATGGCATTCGCCCTTCAGCGGTGCACTTGGTGTGTCCTCTCAGTCTGCTTTTTTTGGGGGGGGAAGGGTGAAATAAAAGTGCAGAATATGAATATATCTCTGTCTGTTTCTCTCTCTTTTTCTCTCTTTCTCTCCTTCTCTCCCACGCTCTGCCGCTCCTCTCGTCTCCCTGAATGTGGCAGAGTTCAAAAGTATGACTAGCTGCGGAAGTGGGGGAGTGCGATGGAGAGGCTGCATGTTAGAGAGAGAGGGAGGGAGGGAGAGGGAGAGAGAGAGGAAGAGAGAGGGAGGGAGGGAGGGAGAGAGGGAGGGAGAAGCCTACTCACGTGTGCCCAGGCTCTGACTAACATTCAGTCAGCCTTGAGATCCGGGGAGCCTTCCAGCAAAACTGTCAGAGCAGTGGATGTAGACACACACACACACACACACACACACACACACACACACAAACAAACACACAAACGCATACACACACCACTTATATACGCACAGACAAACATACACTCTCATACAGGCATAGACACACATGCATGCCCACACACCGAGACACACATACACACTTACGCACACTCTCATGCACATTGCACACACAGATAAACACACATACAAACACGCACGTGCTGTTAACACTCTGAATCTGAAGAAGTAGAGATTCCCACTTCTCTGTGAGCTGCCGCCTTCAGAATCTCGACGCCCAGATTGTGTGTGTGTGTGTGTGTGTGTGTGTGTGTGTGTGTGTGTGTGGTCGACATAGAGGAAAAATGGGTCACGATACTCATTTTTTTCTTTGCTGATAAATTCCTTCAATGAGAACTTTTCTGCTCTCGTGTCCGAGCAGACGAGTGACCGGTGGTGGAAGAATAGCGTAGCTTCAGCCCCAAAGGATTAATGCCCTCCCTACTCTCCACCTCCCCTGGTTTTAGCCCCGGCGCCTAACAATAGGAAACACCCCCCTAATTAGGCCCTGGCACTGGAGTAGCTTAGCCTCAGCCTTTTCACACACACACACACACACACACACACACACACACACACACACACACACACACAGTCTTTTCATTCTCCTGTGTGTGTGTGTGTGTGTGTGTGTGTGTGTGTGTGTGTGTTTTTCCTTTT